>NW_027361706.1:11470000-11982500 GCF_039654945.1 Dendrobates tinctorius | reverse complement strand
AGAGAGAGGGGGAAGGAGTGGGGGAGAAAGAGACAGAAAGGGAAAAAGGAAAAAAACATGAAACTACCCGGACGGGTGCCATTCCTCTATACTCAAAGCTGTGCCCTTCCACATTCCTTCTGAGTAGAAGAAGACGGCTCAGATGGAATGTTAACGCTGCAGCTGATTAGCGGCCACTGATCGGCTGCAGCGCTTCTTTGATGCCCCCACTAGATACAGATGCCAGGAGACCAATGAAGGATGTATCACAGAGAACGGAGGAGTGGCGCTGATCCTGGAGGTATTTTGTCTTTAACCTCCGTGGGTCCGTGGGACTAGCCCCGCAGTAGACATCCGCACCAAATCAATACCTATCCTGGGAGTTGTAGTTTTACAACTAGTGAAGAAACAGAAGCGACACCGGCCATACATTTATTACAACCCCAGTGATGATGTATGGATCCCTGACATACAGACAGAGTTTAAGTTAATGAAGTTAGTGTTTTAGATCATTCATGGAGTAACGTTCCCGACAAGGAGGCAGGCGCCAATAAAGTGACAACAATCCAGACATAAGTCTTGGGGAAATTGACAGATTTAATGGGCGCTCTGCTTCCTTCATGCTGTGAAATTCTAAGCTACATAGAGAATTACTGGCAGCTGATTTTAAACATTATGTAATGAATGCTTTTAACTAAGCACAAATCTGCACACGTTCTTTATTTTTGGGCAGTCCGGACGTAAAAAAAAAAAAAAAAAAAAAAAAAAAAAGTAAGCAAATAAAAAGAAAGCGCATGGCAGAAAGGGAGAGGACGCAATAAAACATGACATGGGACTGCCTGATAATCACAATTCTCCTGGGTCTGACGGGTAAAGTTATTTTCCTCTCTATTAGAGCTCATTTCTCGACTCTGAGAGCAGAGCACTTGGCAAAAGCTGGGGCAGGTTGCCATAGAAATTCCTCTTCTCTCCGCTTTCATTACAAACATTTCGGCAACACTCCCCGCTCTTCAGACCTTTCACCCCACCCGACTGAAAACACACTTTCATTATAGAGTAATTGGCAGCGATCTGCAATCTTATACTAAAAACCCAGAATACGTGACAGTATGAAAGCTGAAAGAGCGGCCTTCACCGGTGACGTCACTTCTGGAGATCTAGAACTTCTGGATATCTAAACCACACAATCCCGCTGACATATGGAGGGGCTGGCGATGCTTAAACTTTGTCTTGTCTTTTTGCACCAAATTTATTTTTAAAAAATGGGAGCACAATGTATTTTGAATTGGCGCAAATTCAAAGTTGCCTTTTTTTTTTCGCTGAAAAATTTGGACATCCTTATCTTACTTATTCTCGGAGTGTCTGCTGGACCACTGCAGATACAAAATAGGCAATCTTATGTAGATGTCAAAAACTTCTGTAAAAAGTAGTTTGGCAAGGGTGCTCGGGGATGCACAGTATCGGGGTTGCTCAAGTGACATGTTCAAGTCCCCGCGGCCATGTTTCATGGGGGGGGGGGGGGGGGGAAATCTCCTGACAAACAGCCGCGGAGTCTCGAGCACGTCACTTGAGCACCCACGATACTAGGCGCATATCTGACCATCCTCACCAAACTTGAAGAATGAGCACCTGCGCTCATCACTAGAGACATCCCATCAGTCCAACCCATAACTTTCCTTCTTTTCACAGAAGTTTTTGACATATACATAAGATGACCGATGCTTGTATGTACAGAGGTGTAGCAGACACCCGGAGAATTGATTGTTGGGGAAGATAAGGATCCGGCACGTCAGACTTCAGACAGCCGTTCTTTTTGTCCTTCCAGAGATAAGCGGTTGCCAGAAACGTCGGTCGGCGGCACAGCGCGCGTTTCCGCGTACGGCAGAGATAGCCGAGATTGCTCAGGTCCAAACCGTCATTCTACTATGTATGGCAGGCTTTAGATTAGACAGTCTAACAATGTAAGACACTATCAAGTTAGTCTTTTTGAATCAAATGCTTAAAAAAATTGCTAAATTCTATTTGAAACAAGCAACTTTATTATTTACATCTCATGAACACATGGATTTTTAATTTTATAGTCTATTGCTTGTTGACCAGGTTATCAGAGGTGCCTTGTGTCCTAGGTAAGAATCACAGCACTTGCAAGCTGTTTCCAATTGAGCTTGTAAGAGCTGCTCTGTAAACTTGCCTGATCGGTGCATTTAGCCAGCTTAAAGGGGTTGTCCAGTCTAAGAATATAAGTCTGCAGTCACTTAGCGCACACACTGCGAGTATTCTCCAGTGCTGGGGAGCAAGCGGTCAAGTGACTGCAGGTATGCGATTTGAATACTTCCGACCACATTCCAACTAGATGTGTCCCCGGCTTAATACAATACACTTGCATTGAGCGAGGCTGTGCATGTCTAGTCGACATGTGACATCTATGCAAATTGCATACATGGCCAGAGAATCCTCAAACTGCACACAGAGTGACTGTAGAGTTGTACCCCAAGGCTGGACAACCCCTTCAAATGAGAAAGTATTCGGCCCCCTGGAACTTTTCAACCTTTTCCCACATATCATGCTTCAAAACATAAAGATACCAAAGGTAAATTTTTGGTGAAGAATCAACAAGTGGGACACAATTGTGAAGTTGAACGAAATTTATTGGTTATTTTAAATTTTTGTGGAAAGTCAAAAACTGAACAGTGGGGCAAGCAATATTATTCGGCCCTTTAACTTAATACTTTGTTGCGCCACCTTTTGCTGTGATTTCAGCTGCAAGTCGCTTGGGGTATGTCTCTATCAGTTTTGTACATCGAGAGACTGAAATTCTTGCCCATTCTTCCTTGACAAACAGCTCGAGCTCAGTGAGGTTTGATGGAGATCGTTTGTGAACAGCAGTTTTCAGCTCTTTCCACAGATTCTCGATTGGATTCAGGTCTGGACTTTGACATTCTAACACCTGGATACAATTATTTGGGAACCATTCCATTGTAGATTTTGCTTTATGTTTGGGATCATTGTCTTGTTGGAAGACAAATCTCTGTCCCAGTCTCAGGTCTTTTGCAGACTCCAACAGGTTTTCTTCAAGAATGGTCCTGTATTTGGCTCCATCCATCTTCCCATCAATTTTAACCATTTTCCCTGTTCCTGCTGAAGAAAAGCAGGCCCAAACCATGATGCTGCCACCACCATGTTTGACAGTGGGGATGTTGTGTTCAGGGTGATGAGCTGTGTTGCCTTTACGCCAAATATATCATTTGGCATTGTTGCCAAAAAGTTCGATTTTGGTTTCATCTGACCAAAGCACCTTCTTCCACATGTTTGGTGTGTCTCCCAGGTGGCTTGTTGTAAACTTTAAACAACACTTTTTATGGATATCTTTGAGAAATGTCTTTCTTCTTGCCACTTTTCCATAAAGGCCAGATTTGTGCAGTGTACGACTGATTGTTGTCCTATGGACAGACTGTCCCACCTCAGCTGTAGATCTCTGCAGTTCATCCAGAGTGATCATTGGCCTCTTGGCTGCATCTCTGATCAGTCTTCTCCTTGTTTGAGATGAAAGTTTAGAGGGATGGCCGAGTCTTGGTAGATTTGCAGTGGTATGATACGCCTTCCATTTCAATATGATCACTTGCACAGTGCGCCTTGGGATGTTTAAAGTTTTGGAAATCATTTTGTATCCAAATCCGGCTTTAAACTTCTCCACAACAGTATCACGGACCTGCCTGTTGTGTTCCTTGGCTTCATGATGCTGTATGTGCTTCAAACAAAACCGAGACTATCACAGAGCAGGTGCATTTATACGGAGACTTGATAAATATAATTCACCTGTGTGTAATCATCATTAGCCATTTAGGACAACATTGGATCATTCAGAGATCCACAATGAACTTCTGGAGTGAGTTTGCTGCACTGAAAGTAAAGGGGCCGAATAATATTGCACACCCCACTTTTCAGTTTTTGAATTTCCACAAAAATTTAAAATAACCAATAAATTTTGTTCAACTTCACAATTGTGTCCCACTTGTTGATTCTTCACCAAAAATTTACATTTGGTATCTTTATGTTTGAAGCATGATATGTGGGAAAAGGTTGAAAAGTTCCAGGGGACTGAATACTTTTGCAAGGCACTGTGTTTAGTTAGTAAGAGGTGGGGGTGCTCTGATTAGAGCCCCCAGTAGAGCAGTGATGATAATGCCACCAATGCAGGTGTCCTAACCCTGCCATATTTCCCATAGATCAGTAAGTTATATTCAGGGTTGGACGGCTGATACAAGAAGGGCTTAGCCAGCTCTTCTAAAGATCAGCATTCTGCAAAGTGACAAGTCAATTTAAGACATTGCTCTAAAGACGTGACGTGTAGCTTCAACTGTTGTGGTGAGACGACAGCGCATGCTGGGGTAAGGCAGAATACCAATCCATGTCTTATCTGCAACCTACAGATACAAAATGAGATATATGCGTCCATGTTTATGTAAGTTAATCGGCAGGGGTGGCACAATTTTGATGGTCAACATGGCCAAACAATGTAGTCAAATATTGAAGCCTGAAATGTTCTTCTCTGTACAATCCATGTACTTTGGCTTCATCTCTGAGAAGACCACCAGCTAGTGCAGTGGGGACAACACAAACATACACCGTTGTCTCACCGAAGAGACAGGAGAGGACACCCAATATAGAAAAACAGTATCTACCATACAGGATCGACCTACAGTTGTGGCCAAAAGTATTGACACCCCTGCAATTCTGTCAGATAATACTCAGTTTCTTCCTGAAAATGATTGCAAACACAAATTCTTTGTTATTATTATCTTCATTTAATTTGTCTTAAATGAAAAAACACAATTGTCCTAAAGCCAAATTGGATATAATTCCACACCAAACATAAAAAAAGAGGGTGGACAAAAGTATTGGCACTGTTCGAAAAATCATGTGATGCTTCTCTAATTTGTGTAATTAACAGGAACTGTAACTTACCTGTGGCACCTAACAGGTGTTGGCAATAACTAAATCACACTTGCAGCCAGTTGACATGGATTAAAGTTGACTCAACCTCTGTCCTGTGTCCTTGTGTGTACCACATTGAGCATGGAGAAAAGAAAGAAGACCAAAGAACTGTCTGAGGACTTGAGAAACCAAATTGTGAGGAAGCATGAGCAATCTCAAGGCTACAAGTCCATCTCCAAAGACCTGAATGTTCCGGTGTCTCCCGTGCGCAGTGTCATCAAGAAGTTTAAAGCCCATGGCACTGTGGCTAGCCTCCCTAGATGTGGACGGAAAAGAAAAATTGACAAGAGATTTCAACGCAAGATTGTGCGGATGTTGGATAAAGAACCTCGACTAACATCCAAACAAGTTCAAGCTGCCCTGCAGTCCGAGGGTAGAACAGTGTCAACCCGTACTATCCGTCGGCGTCTGAATGAAAAAGGACTGTATGGTAGGAGACCCAGGAAGACCCCACTTCTTACCCCGAGACATAAAAAAGCCAGGCTGGAGTTTGCCAAAACTTACCTGAAAAAGCCTAAAACGTTTTGGAAGAATGTTCTCTGGTCAGATGAGACAAAAGTAGAGCTTTTTGGGCAAAGGCATCAACAGAGTTTACAGGAGAAAAAAAAAAAAAAAAAGAGGCATTCAAAGAAAAGAACATGGTCCCTACAGTCAAACATGGCGGAGGTTCCCTGATGTTTTGGGGTTCCTTTGCTGCCTCTGGCACTGGACTGCTTGACCGTGTGCATGGCATTGTGAAGTCAGAAGACTACCAACAAATTTTGCAGCATAATGTAGGGCCCAGTGTGAGAAAGCTGGGTCTCCCTCAGAGGTCATGGGTCTTCCAGCAGGACAATGACCCAAAACACACATCAAAAAGCACTAGAAAATGGTTTGAGAGAAAGCACTGGAGACTTCTAAGGTGGCCAGCAATGAGTCCAGACCTGAATCCCATAGAACACCTGTGGAGAGATCTAAAAATGGCAGTTTGGAGAAGGCACCCTTCAAATATCAGGGACCTGGAGCACTTTGCCAAAGAAGAGTGGTCTAAAATTCCAGCAGAGCATTGTAAGAAACTCATTGATGGTTACCGGAAGCGGTTGGTCGCAGTTATTTTGGCTAAAGGTTGTGCAACCAAGTATTAGCCTGAGGGTGCCAATACTTTTGTCTGGCCCATTTTTGGAGTTTTGTGTGAAATGATCAATGTTTTGCTTTTTGCTTCATTCTCTTTTGTGTTTGTTCATTTAAGACAAATTAAATGAAGATAATAATACCAAAGAATTTGTGTTTGCAATTATTCTAAGGAAGAAGCTGAGTATTATCTGACAGAATTGCAGGGGTGTCAATACTTTTGGCCACAACTCTAGGTGACTTCAACATCTAGAGGAGGGACCCCTGGCCATGTGGATTTTGGGGGGGTTGAAATGATTCATTCCTTTTGAAATCTCATTTTATGTCACTAGAGGGGTCAGTAAGCCAGGAATTGGATGGCAGGACAACCCTTTTCAATGGACGTGCCAAATGTGCAGGGGTGATGTGACCATGCATGGGAGGTGCCCACAGAAGGTGGCTGACCAGGATTGACAACCTTATTAAAATGTGAGATTATTTGGCACTGTTCTATGATTTCACCATATTATTTAAGGTCTCATTTATTTATCCATATTTCACATATATGTGTGTTTTCCATGGACAGACAACATACAACACATGCACTGACTAAAGTCTATGCGGCCGTTCACGTGATCATTTTTTGTCACACTCCCGGATCACACTCGCCAGTTCAAATTAATTGGGCTGTTGATAAAAAATGCATTTCCAATCTTCTCCTACCCACTAAACAGTAAAAAAAAAAAAAAATGGAAACAACTTCATCTGAGTGTTGTCCACTTTTTACTGTTTAAAGGGTTACCCCCTCCCCCCAAAAATCAAGTGATTCCCCTAGCCACAGAATAGAGAATAACTTGCTGATCGCTGGGGTCCAGCCTCCGGAGATCCCAAGATAGTAACCCTAAGAAAGGGGGCTCTGTACAGCCCTGTCCTTAATGGAGCGGTGGTGTGCATCCATGGCCTCCACTCCATTCATGGTCCATGGGACTTCCAAAAAAAGATGAGAGCTACACTCATCATAGACCACTAGCAGACACAGGCTGAAAAAGGCCCCTGTGCAAGAACAATATATGTGCTCTTTGCAGCCCAAAAAGCTCCTAAAAATGCACCTGCTTTAGAGGTAGAAATGGGCCCCCTTACCTCTTGAGCCCCTGGACGGCCGCACAGGTTTCACCAATTATATGTCTGCCCATGCCATAGAAAATTCAGGACTGGGCTGCAGAACTCCTTTCTCAAGGTGACCAAAGCCCCCATCTCAAGACGATCAGCCCTATTCAATGGATAGGGTGGGGAATCACTTGATTTTTGGGGGAATTACCCTTTAATGGGCAATCGAAGTTTCTAACAATTGCTTATGGGATGCACATAGAGAACCCCATGAGAAGAGGATCTGTTACAAGAGTAAAGATACAAGAATAATTGCACTCATTTTTTGAGGATGATGAGGATCAGAGTAGTAGTACAGATTTTTTATTATTATTTCTTTATATTGCCATTTTTGACAAGCATTTTAGAGCATGGGACTAGATTTCACTACAGCTAAAATTATCAATGTAACAAGATAGTCATAATGAAACTGATGAAACTGCAAAATCAATTAAATCTTCAATTAAGGATGTCCCTGGGTTCTAGTGAACAGGTAGGAGGAATCATAAGTAAATCGCAATCATACGGATAAAAGACGTGTACGTGGGCATAACAGGAGGTGTCATATCAAAGCGGAGCTGTCCGTCATCGTAAATCACCGCAGCCACAATCTCACTGCAGAATACACACAAACAGGTTTTCTATGGTGGTAAAACTCCCCGAGATCCATGTAAGGAATATTGGCACAAATGTGTTTTCTAGTAAGGGAATTGGTTAGAATTAAGTAATTAATTGGTTAAGTAACTTTCAGGCAAGAAAAACAAAAATTACATCTACAGAATGGGAGGAATAGAACTAAGCAACATCACGTGTGAAAAAGACTTGGGTATACTAATAGATCACAGACTGCACATGAGTCAACAGTGTGATGCAGCAGCAAAAAAGGCAAACAACTCTAGGATGTATTAAGAGAAGCATAGAGTCCATATCACATGAAGTACCGTAATTATCCCCCCTCTACTCTTCTCATTCCAGGCGTCATCTGGAACACGGTGTCCAGCTCTGGGCACCACATTTTAAAAAAGACATTGAAAAACTGGAGCAAGTTCAGAGAAGAAATACAAGGATAGTGAGCTGACTGCAAAGTATGTGTATGAGGAGCGATTAAAGGATTTGGGGATGTTTAGCTTGCAAAAAAGAAGGCTAAGAGGAGACTTAATAGCGGTCTACAAATATCTGAAGGGATGTCACAGTGTAGAGGGGTCATCATTATTCGCATTTTCATATGGAAACACGAGAATCAATGGAATGAAACTGAAAGGGAGAAGATACAGATTAGATATTAGAAAAAAACCTTGTTGACAGTGAGAGTGATCAATGGGTAGAACAGGCTGCCACGAGAGATGGTGAGTTCTCCTTCAATAGAAGTCTTCATATAGAGGCTGGACAGACATCTGAGATGGTTAAGTGAATCCTACATTGTGCAGAGGGTTGGACACGAAGACCCTGGAAGTCCCTTCTAACACCAACAGTCTATGATTTTATGTCTCCCGTCCTATTAGACGTCACTCATTTTGCTGCTTCAGAGCTTTTATTGACCATAATGGAGAAGGACGCCCATCCAGCGAGATTACTGGGGACCGTGCGGGTCCTAAAGTTAGTTATGGCATATCTTCCAGTAACAAGTCACACTATAGATCTGCCTGATGTTATCAAGATCACACAGTTCCTAGTAGTGGATCTTGCCTCTTTAACACCTTCCCTTCCATTCACTTTTGAGCCTTCGTTTTTGTTTTTTTTCCCCCATTCCCTTTCCTCCAAAAGCCATAATTTTTTTTTTTTTTAAGCCATAAATTATCCAATACATTTCGGGGTTCAATTAAAATTGATATTTAAACAGTTCTCCTCATCGTGTTCTTCACATTTTGACATCATGAGACCAAGACGACGCCTAACAATTGACCAGCAGGACCTTGCCATTTTGAGGTTTCAAGCAAGGATGTTCTCAGACGGGAGTGGCCACTGAGCTTAGAGTATTAGAATCATCAGCAGGTTGTAACTGAGATAGAGAGAGAATGGAAGAGTCACAGAAAGGCAGAGAAGTGGACATCCTTTGGCCACATCCTACACAGATGACCTCTTCATTGTGAACAATGCACTTCAGAAACAGATAAATGCCGCACAACTCCAGGCAACTCCAGTGTCACAGCAGACCATTCAAACTGTTTACATCAGCCTGGTCTCCGTGCTAGACGACTTACAAGGGTACCTGACCACACCACAAGGCGCAGGGGTCATCGTCTTGTATGGGCCAGGGAACATCTACAATGTATAAGAGACAAGTGGGCCTCATTGGTCACCGATGAAAGCCAATTCACACTGAGCAGAAATGATGCGCTGTAGACATCAAGGAGAGCACTATGCATCAGCCACTGTTGTCACCAGGCGAGCCTTTGGTGGTGATGAAGTCAATACAGGTCTGCCCTACACTTTGAGAATGGTACAGTGACAAGTCCCTACAACTGAGATAAATCAAGCCATTGTGTCTCTGCATGAATAACACTGGCCTAATTTCATCTTTATGGACGACAGTGCTCCAGCTCATGGAGGTCACATCATTATGGAACAGCTACTGGAGACCGGGGGACCTCAGATGGAGCGACCTGCACTTTCTCCAGACCTGAATCCCATAGAAAACCTATGGAATCAGGTGAGTGGCCGCGTAGAGGCTCGTAACTCTGTACCCCAGATCTTCAATGACCTGAGGGCAGCCTTTCAAGAAGAATGGGACGCCATGCCTCAGCAGACAATACTTGTGAGGAGCAGGAGACGTCATTGTCAATCTGTCATTGATGGTCAAGGCCAAGTGATAAGTCGTTGAGGCATTAACTTTCTTTTTTTTTTTTTGGGGGGGGTATACCCACCGCTATTGTTGGCTTTTGTTTCGATAAACTGTTTAAGATGAAGACATCACCGTTGCTTCTTCTACTAGCGTGAATTTTTTTTTACATTATCCATAAATTTTCACCCGAAAGCCGAATATCCCTAACTTTTTGTGAGTAGTGTATTTTAGTGGCTAGAAAAAAAAAAAAAAAAAATCAGATTTTTTTTTTTTAAAACATTTTTAGGTTTGTGACGCCATTTTCTGAAACACTTAAGTTTATTTTTCTGTTGTTGGACCTTTATGGAAACTTTTTTGGTATGTGCGGTGAAGTTTTTATTGGTAAGATTTTCAGGTATATACGATATTTTGATCGCTTTGGTGCAGAAATTAAATCAAGCAATTCTGGCGCTTTTGATATTTACCTTCTTATGGCGTTTAAGAAACAGGTTCATTCATTTAAGATTTAGATTGGACTTTTAACGTTGTGGCGACAGAGTATGTCTTTCCATTTAAATTTCTCTCTTTTTTTTTTTTTGGGGGGGGGACGCGATCGAAACTTTATGTGTATTTTAAAAACTTTTTTTCTTTATTTATAGTTTATTTTTTCGTCCCATTAGGGAACTTCAACTAGAAATCATTTGATCGCTTGCTCTATATACTGCTATACTAAAGTACTGCGATGGACAGCAGAGAGATCTCCTATGAAGCCCAAGCTGCGGCCCGGCTTTATGGAAGTACAAAGAAGCCAAAGGCAAACTAGTAGTCCCGAAAATGGTTGCATGATGCGATTGCCCCATATAAATCATTGACAGTGGTTAATGCAAACTCTGATCGCTGCTAATGGCAAGTGATGGCTGTATAACACAGCAGGCACCTGCCGGATAAGCATGGGGCGCACCTCCTTAGCTTGATCCATATATAAACCCACCCAAAGTGTGTGTGTTTCCACCTTTTTTCCACCCTGAAGGAAGAATCAAACGGTCGTATACCTCAGATGAGGAACGCAACGCTCGAACTGGCATTCTGCTCTCCCGACCCGAGTATGCCAGCTGCATAGAAATACATGCCGTTACCCTCGGGTCAGAAGAGCCGCCAGCCAGTCCGAAAATTGCGCTGTGATCCTCGTCCGAGTTACAAAGCCATCTGACTCTTCCTTCATGCTGAAAAAAAAAGGTGGAAACATACATCCTTTGGGCGGGAGCATATGGATAAGTCGAAGGAGTTGTGCCCCAGGCATACCCGGCAGGAGTCTGCTGTGTTATACATGCTGTCACACTCGGACCGGGAGAGCCACCAGCCAGTCCAAGCATTGCGCTGTGATCCTCGCCCGAGTTATACAGCCATCTGACTCTTCCCTAATGGTATTTTCTTAGGATTACAGACTCCCAATCCCCATTTTCACTACCTAAGCGCTTATCTCAAATCTTTGCATTGTGTCATTTCGCTCGGAAATAAGCAAAATGGATGTTACCAGTGTCCCCGGAAAAAAAAAAAAAAAAAAAAATCACTGCACGCTGACACCGTCGCAATAAGGGGTGACAATGTCGACTGTGTAACAGCAGTTTTAATCATTCATACATTTCCAGGAGGCATAACAGAGGTACGTCACAACACAGAGACGCTCCAGCCCTGATATTTTATGGGAAACCAAGTGCCGTGACAGGTTCTCATTCACACTGATGGCGATTAGATATTCCATTAATGTCTGATCGCAGGGATCCCCGCTGGTGCATATAAAGTAGGGACTGCGGAGGACTGAGACAGCTCTCCAATTACGCCCATGAACTATCGATATATATTTAGGTAATACGCTTCTCGGATTTTAGTCTCTGGATTCCATGCCATGAATAACATATCTTGGTAAATAAAATCCCATCACGGCTAACGGACACAATCCTTGACATTGGAAGGTGCCGTCTTTTCAACAGGACGCGGCAGCTGCTGCTCCCTACACGTCGCTGGACGGGCAATGCACCATATCTGCCTGCCGTCATCGAGCGCTGCACGTAACGGGGGCAATGGCAATGTCACAGGGAGCAATCGTCAGGCATAGTAGTCATCCGTGGATGGGTCCGTGCAAGGGCAGTCACGATGAATGCAGGCCGGACGAGCGGGCGCAGCGGCACTTTGCGCCTAATTGTCGGTGTCAAAGAAAATGGGAGCAGAAGAAAGGAGCGGGCGAGAAGCTCGCAGACATCAAAGAGCTGCAAAGTCCTTCCCGATTTCAGAGAAGTGAGGAGTTCAAGGGTTAAATCACTAGCTTAAAGGGGGTACTTTTAGCCACATGCGGCTAAATGGAGAGAGGCCGCAGGATGGGGTGGGCAGGGGACTCTCATGTATCCTGCCCGAAATTACCGAGATGACAATTCGCCCTTTAAAGCCCCTTTCTCATAAGCTCTCGTTCACATCTGATCCCTTATGCGGACATTACAGCCATTATGACTAAACGAGCGATCAATGGCGCCAACGATCAAAAGAGGCGCAAGGGCAGCACCATGTAAACGGAGGCAAGCGAGCGCCGGTCAACGGGGTGGATCATCGATCAATGGCGCTGACGATCACAAGAGGCGCAAGGGCAGCACCATGTAAACGGAGGCAAGCGAGCGCCGGTCTACGGGATGGATCATCGATCAATGGCGCTGACGATCCCAAGAGGAGCAAGGGCAGCACCATGTAAACGGAGGCAAGCGAGCGCCGGTCTACGGGATGGATCATCGATCAATGGCGCTGACGATCCCAAGAGGAGCAAGGGCAGCACCATGTAAACGGAGGCAAGCGAGCGCCGGTCTACGGGATGGATCATCGATCAATGGCGCTGACGATCCCAAGAGGAGCAAGGGCAGCACCATGTAAACGGAGGCAAGCAAGCGCCGGTCTACGGGATGGATCATCGATCAATGGCGCTGACGATCCCAAGAGGAGCAAGGGCAGCACCATGTAAACGGAGGCAAGTGAGCGACGGTCAACGGGATGGATCATCGATCGGCGCTCATTTCAGACAGAAAATCTCCCCGTATAAAAAGGACCCTTGTGACCTATTTAGGCAAGTCGCTAATCAGGAACGTAGGAATTATCGGTCCGTGGAAGGAGGCCGGCTTTCACCCAACGTACAAGCAGAACGCTCAATCAGGTCCCGTGATTTTTAATACGATACTGTATATGGGGGCACAATGGTCGCACTAAAAATCATCGTTATCAGACGTGATGCCAAAACTACGATACTGTATACGGGGGCAGAATGGTCGTACTAAAAATCGTTATCAGATGTGCTGCCAATAATACGATACTGTATATGGGGGAAGAATGGTCAAACCAAAAATCATCATTATCAGACGTGCTGCCAATAATACGATATTGTATACGGGGGCACAATGGTGGCACTAAAAATCATCATTATCAGATGTGCTACCAATAATACGATACTGTATATGGGGGAAGAATGGTCAAACTAAAATTCATCATTATCAGACGTGCTGCCAATAATACGATATTGTATACGGGGGCACAATGGTGGCACTAAAAATCATCATTATCAGATGTGCTACCAATAATACGATACTGTATATGGGGGAAGAATGGTCAAACTAAAATTCATCATTATCAGATGTGCTGCCAATAACAATACGGTATATGGGGGCAAAATGGTAATTCTTAAAATCATCATTTTCAGCAGATGTGCTGCTAATACGATACTGTATACGGGGCAGAATGACTGTACTAAAAATCATCGTTATCAGCAAATGTATTGCCATTAATACGTGACTGTATACAGGGGGCAGAGTGGTCACACAAGGGATCGGACTGTCCTCATCACCGTTTTGTTGGCCTGGGTATATGACCGGCATTCATACTGCCGATATCGGTGGATATATGTTGATCTCCCAGTGGTCGGACCCCCACCGATCGGGAAGTTATCACCTATCCTGTGGCTGTACTGCCCAATAGTTTGTTTTAGCTCCCATTTCCACCCGACCTTCAGTATACCCTGTGCTGTATATACAGGCACACATGGGGGGTGTAAAGACCTGTCAATCATCTGCAGCGGGTGGGGAGAAGTCAGATGTGAACAGTGCATGGAGCAGAGACACCACAGCGCCATAAAATGTGTAGTGGCTGTTGTCGGGTACTGCATCTCCGCTCCCATTCACTTTGATACAAACTGAGCTGCAGTACCCGAGAGCGGCCAGTGACAGTGTGGGGAGCTGTGCTGTTCACAAAGGCCATGCAAGAAGAGAAAAAGAAAAAGTAAATCACGACTTTTTCTAATGCAAATAACTTTTTCCGTACAAGTTATACGTGCATGTGGATGCGCCTTGGGCCGGATTCACACATCCCTAGTTCGCGGTCCGAACATGGACTGGCACCGGGTCTCCAAGGAAGCCATTGAGACTTTTCATGGATCACGGAGGTGTGAAAGCAGCCATCTCCTGGCATATACCCCCATTGAGGACCTCATATAGCGGCTACGGTCTAAAGAAAGTAGAGTATACGGATTCCATGGACTAGTGTAGTCCACTATGGTCGCGCTCGGATGGTCGCATCGAAAACTCAACCAGTTAGGACTGCAAATTACAGGAAAAGGCCGTGTGCTGGAGATGCCTTTACATTGCGTGCATTATTCCAGACCATATAACAGATCAAAGAGGAGCATGCTGCGGTTTACATTTTACGAAATCGGCCCTGTGCACACTGGCTATAAGGGGTCCAGATTCTGTACAGTGCACGCGGCCCGATTACATGCCCTAAAGTAGAGGTATACGGATACACGCCGGCCCCAACGGACACAGCCACATTAACGAAGCCCCTATGGGAGACATGATATGACTATTTGCATATGAGGTCCGGTGTGGACCCCCAGCGGGGCTATCGGTGCCCGAATATCCAGCACCGTCCATCAGCTGCGTCTTGTGAGCGTGCGGCTCATCTACAGGCAGTAAATGTGTAACCCGAGGCGGGAGACGTTCCGGCACAACCTAAAAAGCCAAACTGATTCTTTTACTAGCCAAACATCAATAAAAGGCACAAAAAAAAAAAAAAAAGCAAACGTTGTGATTCGCATCGACTCGCAGCTCGCGTCTAAACATTACATAGGAGCCGGTGGGAGAGCGCGATGTAGACGAGCTGACCGAGCGATGAAGGGCGAACCGGAGACGATGAGAAGAGCAGTCTTCATTTTCAAAGCAGAGATGTCACAAGCGTGAAGGAGAAACCGGCGTAGTGTTGCCCCGATGTGGGAGCACCTATGCGCCTGCAGGGGCCACGCTGCTGTATGTGCATCCCCGACATGCGCTCCCTATTTCGGCCCGGGCATCCTCAATCCTTCGGGTACGGTGGCACTCGTCTCCGCCAGCAGAGGCAGGAAGCGGTTAATGGAGCACAAGCTCCTTATTGTTCGCCTGTCAATGAAGCGGCAGCGCGCGAGCAGCTGATCCCCAGCCCCTGCCACTAAAGCCATTCACAGTGGCAACATTGCCTCCTGATGGTGCCGTCCGCAGCGCCGGGCGACCATCCTGCCCATCTATGGTGCCGAGCGTAGCGCCGGGCAACCATCCTGCCCTTCTATGGTGCCGTCCGCAGCGCCGGGCAACCATCCTGCCCCTCTATGGTGCCGTCCGCAGCGCCGGGCAACCATCCTGCCCCTCTATGGTGCCGTCCGCAGCGCCGGGCGACCATCCTGCCCCTCTATGGTGCCGTCCGCAGCGCCGGGCGACCATCCTGCCCCTCTATGGTGCCGTCCGTAGCGCCGGGCAACCATCCTGCCCCTCTATGGTCCGTCCGCAGCGCCGGGCAACCATCCTGCCCCTCTATGGTCCGTCCGCAGCGCCGGGCGACCATCCTGCCCCTCTATGGTGCCGTCCGCAGCGCTGGGCGACCATCCTGCCCCTCTACGGTGCAGGGCGACCATCCTTCCCCTCTATGGTGCCGTCCGTAGCGCCGGGCGACCATCGTGCCCCTCTACGGCGGAGCCTGCGCCCCGGGCACTTGCCCGTTGTCTCCCCCCTAACGTACAACTTCTCACCGCCGTCAGGATATATCGACCCGATCCGATATCACCACCATCTCCGTTATTATAACCCCAGGATAATCTATAGGACAGCCGTTTATATCCTGACGTATGGCGACAGGACAAATCAGACACTATCGCCACAACATAAAGTCACAGAGATGGCATTGGGGACAGCCATGGATGGTAAACAATGATATTATGTGACAACTCCAGAGGAGAAACCCAGGAAAAAGCGCTGCAACAATGTAACAAACGAGCAGTAACAATAGCAGCAGAGAGAGGAGGAAGGAGCGATGGAGGCGGCAGAAGCACGACAGAAAACAGCGATAGTCGTCAGAAGGAGGACGAGAGCGCGACATTCTCCTGCACCGACACGGTTAATGCCTCCTTCTGCCACGATAAGGTTTATGTCGCGATAAGAGAGCAGCGCATCGCGCCCGGGAGCCAGAACATGTCAGGGTATCGCGACATCCAGGGCGCTGCTGTCATCCCCCGCCCGCCCGGGAGAAGTCCGGCAGCGCACAAAAGGCACAACATGACAATAAGCCCCACAGTCAGCGGCGGCGGCGGCAGCAGGCCGGAGACCCCCGCCGCCCGCACCCCCCACACCCGCCCTACCTGCCGTGGAACCAGTCCTTGCAGGCGTCGCACTCGATCATAAACCGGGTCACGTCGTAGGGCAGGCGGCAGATGCAGTACACAGGCACCGTCGCCATGTTAGATCCCCGCTCACAACAACACTCCCAGGGAGGGACTGACAGGACACCGGGGAGGGAAGGAGGGCGCACGGCGGAGAGGCGGGAGGACGAGCCGCCCCCGGGACTCCGGATCCGGACACAATGCGGGCAAAAATGCGGGAAACTTTCCGTGGTCTCTCCCCGAGCTCCTCCCGGATCAGAGCGAGGGAGGCGGCGGCTGAGCGGGGCTCGGAGCGGGGACAGGCTTTGTCTGTGTGCCCCCTGGTGACGGCTCCACACACCGAGGACTCCCCTGTATAAGGCTGCAAACCGGGAATAACACCCCGTATATAACACCCTGTATAACCGGGTATAACACCCTGTATAAGGCCGTATGCCCCGTATATAACACCCTGTATAACCGGGTATAACACCCTGTATAAGGCCGTATGCCCCGTATATAACACCCTGTATAACCGGGTATAACACCCTGTATAAGGCCGTATGCCCCGTATATAACACCCTGTATAACCGGGTATAAAACCCTGTATAAGGCCGTATGCCCCGTATATATCACCCTGTATAACCGGGTATAACACCCTGTATAAGGCCGTATGCCCCGTATATAACACCCTGTATAACCGGGTATAACACCCTGTATAAGGCCGTATGCCCCGTATATAACACCCTGTATAACCGGGTATAACACCCTGTATAAGGCCGTGTGCCCCGTATATATCACCCTGTATAACCGGGTATAAAACCCTGTATAAGGCCGTATGCCCCGTATATATCACCCTGTATAACCGGCTATAACACTCTGTATAAGGCCGTATGCCCCGTATATATCACCCTGTATAACCGGGTATAACACCCTGTATAAGGCCGTATGCCCCGTATATATCACCCTATATAACCGGGTATAACACTCTGTATAAGGCCGTGTGCCCCGTATATATCACCCTGTATAACCGGCTATAACATTCTGTATAAGGCCGTATGCCCCGTATATAACACCCTGTATAACCGGGTATAACACCCTGTATAAGGCCGTGTGCCCCGTATATATCACCCTGTATAACCGGGTATAACACCCTGTATAAGGCCGTATGCCCCGTATATATCACCCTGTATAACCGGGTATAACACCCTGTATAAGGCCGTATGCCCCGTATATATCACCCTGTATAACCGGCTATAACACTCTGTATAAGGCCGTATGCCCCGTATATATCACCCTGTATAACCGGGTATAACACCCTGTATAAGGCCGTATGCCCCGTATATATCACCCTGTATAACCGGGTATAACACCCTGTATAAGGCCGTATGCCCCGTATATAACACCCTGTATAACCGGGTATAACACCCTGTATAAGGCCGTATGCCCCGTATATAACACCCTGTATAACCGGGTATAAAACCCTGTATAAGGCCGTATGCCCCGTATATAACACCCTGTATAACCGGGTATAACACCCTGTATAAGGCCGTATGCCCCGTATATATCACCCTGTATAACCGGGTATAAAACCCTGTATAAGGCCGTATGCCCCGTATATATCACCCTGTATAACCGGGTATAACACCCTGTATAAGGCCGTATGCCCCGTATATATCACCCTGTATAACCGGGTATAACACCCTGTATAAGGCCGTGTGCCCCGTATATATCACCCTGTATAACCGGGTATAACACCCTGTATAAGGCCGTATGCCCCGTATATATCACCCTGTATAACCGGGTATAAAACCCTGTATAAGGCCGTATGCCCCGTATATATCACCCTGTATAACCGGATATAACACCCTGTATAAGGCCGTATGCCCCGTATATATCACCCTGTATAACCGGGTATAAAACCCTGTATAAGGCCGTATGCCCTGTATATATCACCCTGTATAACCGGCTATAACACCCTGTATAAGGCCGTATGCCCCGTATATATCACCCTGTATAACCGGGTATAAAACCCTGTATAAGGCCGTATGCCCCGTATATATCACCCTGTATAACCGGGTATAACACCCTGTATAAGGCCGTATGCCCCGTATATATCACCCTGTATAACCGGGTATAACACCCTGTATAAGGCCGTGTGCCCCGTATATATCACCCTGTATAACCGGGTATAACACCCTGTATAAGGCCGTATGCCCCGTATATATCACCCTGTATAACCGGGTATAAAACCCTGTATAAGGCCGTATGCCCCGTATATATCACCCTGTATAACCGGGTATAACACCCTGTATAAGGCCGTATGCCCCGTATATATCACCCTGTATAACCGGGTATAAAACCCTGTATAAGGCCGTATGCCCTGTATATATCACCCTGTATAACCGGGTATAAAACCCTGTATAAGGCCGTATGCCCCGTATATATCACCCTGTATAACCGGCTATAACACTCTGTATAAGGCCGTATGCCCCGTATATATCACCCTGTATAACCGGGTATAACACCCTGTATAAGGCCGTATGCCCCGTATATATCACCCTGTATAACCGGCTATAACACCCTGTATAAGGCCGTGTGCCCCGTATATATCACCCTATATAACCGGGAATAACACCCTGTATAAGGCCGTATGCCCCGTATATAACACCCTATATAACCGGGAATAACACCCTGTATAAGGCCGTATGCCCTGTATATATCACCCTATATAACCGGGAATAACACCCTGTATAAGGCCGTATGCCCCGTATATAACACCCTGTATAACCGGGTATAACACCCTGTATAAGGCCGTATGCCCCGTATATATCACCCTGTATAACCGGGTATAACACCCTGTATAAGGCCGTATGCCCCGTATATATCACCCTGTATAACCGGGTATAACACCCTGTATAAGGCCGTATGCCCCGTATATATCACCCTGTATAACCGGGAATAACACCCTGTATAAGGCCGTATGCCCCGTATATATCACCATGTATAACCGGGTATAACACCCTGTATAAGGCCGTATGCCCCGTATATATCACCCTGTATAACCGGGTATAACACCCTGTATAAGGCCGTATGCCCCGTATATATCACCCTGTATAACCGGGTATAACACCCTGTATAAGGCCGTATGCCCCGTATATATCACCCTGTATAACCGGGTATAACACCCTGTATAAGGCCGTATGCCCCGTATATATCACCCTGTATAACCGGGTATAACACCCTGTATAAGGCCGTATGCCCCGTATATATCACCCTGTATAACCGGGAATAACACCCTGTATAAGGCCGTATGCCCCGTATATATCACCCTGTATAACCGGGTATAACACCCTGTATATAACACCCTGTATAAGGCCGTATGCCCCGTATATATCACCCTGTATAACCGGGTATAACACCCTGTATAAGGCCGTATGCCCCGTATATATCACCCTATATAACCGGGTATAACACCCTGTATAAGGCCGTATGCCCCGTATATATCACCCTATATAACCGGGAATAACACCCTGTATAAGGCCGTATGCCCCGTATATATCACCCTGTATAACCGGGTATAACACCCTGTATAAGGCCGTATGCCCCGTATATATCACCCTATATAACCGGGAATAACACCCTGTATAAGGCCGTATGCCCCGTATATATCACCCTGTATAACCGGGTATAACACCCTGTATAAGGCCGTGTATCCTGTATATATCACCCTATATAACCGGGAATAACACCCTGTATAAGGCCGTATGCCCCGTATATATCACCATGTATAACCGGGTATAACACCCTGTATAAGGCCGTATGCCCCGTATATATCACCCTATATAACCGGGTATAACACCCTGTATAAGGCCGTATGCCCCGTATATATCACCCTGTATAACCGGGTATAACACCCTGTATAAGGCCGTGTATCCTGTATATATCACCCTATATAACCGGGAATAACACCCTGTATAAGGCCGTATGCCCCGTATATATCACCCTGTATAACCGGGAATAACACCCTGTATAAGGCCGTATGCCCCGTATATATCACCCTGTATAACCAGGAATAACACCCTGTATAAGGCCGTATGCCCCGTATATATCACCCTGTATAACCGGGTATAACACCCTGTATAAGGCCGTATGCCCCGTATATATCACCCTGTATAACCGGGTATAACACCCTGTATAAGGCCGTATGCCCCGTATATATCACCCTGTATAACCGGGTATAACACCCTGTATAAGGCCGTATGCCCCGTATATATCACCCTGTATAACCGGGTATAACACCCTGTATAAGGCCGTATGCCCCGTATATATCACCCTGTATAACCGGGTATAACACCCTGTATAAGGCCGTATGCCCCGTATATATCACCCTGTATAACCGGGTATAACACCCTGTATAAGGCCGTATGCCCCGTATATATCACCCTGTATAACCGGGTATAACACCCTGTATAAGGCCGTGTGCCCCGTATATATCACCCTGTATAACCGGGTATAACACCCTGTATATAGCACCCTGTATAACCGGGTATAACACCCTGTATAAGGCCGTATGCCCCGTATATATCACCCTGTATAACCGGGTATAACACCCTGTATAAGGCCGTATGCCCCGTATATATCACCCTGTATAACCGGGTATAACACCCTGTATAAGGCCGTGTGCCCCGTATATATCACCCTGTATAACCGGGTATAACACCCTGTATATATCACCCTGTATAACCGGGTATAACACCCTGTATAAGGCCGTATGCCCCGTATATATCACCCTGTATAACCGGGTATAACACCCTGTATAAGGCCGTATGCCCCGTATATATCACCCTGTATAACCGGGAATAACACCCTGTATAAGGCCGTATGCCCCGTATATATCACCCTATATAACCGGGTATAACACCCTGTATATAGCACCCTGTATAACCGGGTATAACACCCTGTATAAGGCCGTATGCCCCGTATATATCACCCTGTATAACCGGGAATAACACCCTGTATAAGGCCGTATGCCCCGTATATATCACCCTGTATAACCGGGAATAACACCCTGTATAAGGCCGTATGCCCCGTATATATCACCCTATATAACCGGGTATAACACCCTGTATAAGGCCGTATGCCCCGTATATATCACCCTGTATAACCGGGAATAACACCCTGTATAAGGCCGTATGCCCCATATATATCACCCTATATAACCGGGAATAACACCCTGTATAAGGCCGTATGCCCCGTATATATCACCCTATATAACTGGGAATAACACCCTGTATAAGGCCGTATGCCCCGTATATA
The DNA here is from genome assembly GCF_039654945.1 of Dendrobates tinctorius. Taxonomy (NCBI): domain Eukaryota; kingdom Metazoa; phylum Chordata; class Amphibia; order Anura; family Dendrobatidae; genus Dendrobates; species Dendrobates tinctorius. The sequence goes on along the minus strand of NW_027361706.1, from coordinate 11,960,523 downwards.
TCACCCTGTATAACCGGGAATAACACCCTGTATAAGGCCGTATGCCCCGTATATATCACCCTGTATAACCGGGAATAACACCCTGTATAAGGCCGTATGCCCCGTATATATCACCCTATATAACCGGGAATAACACCCTGTATAAGGCCGTATGCCCCGTATATATCACCCTGTATAACCGGGAATAACACCCTGTATAAGGCCGTATGCCCCATATATATCACCCTATATAACCGGGAATAACACCCTGTATAAGGCCGTATGCCCCGTATATATCACCCTGTATAACCGGGAATAACACCCTGTATAAGGCCGTATGCCCCGTATATATCACCCTGTATAACCGGGTATAACACCCTGTATAAGGCCGTATGCCCCGTATATATCACCCTATATAACCGGGAATAACACCCTGTATAAGGCCGTATGCCCCGTATATATCACCCTATATAACCGGGAATAACACCCTGTATAAGGCCGTATGCCCCGTATATATCACCCTATATAACCGGGAATAACACCCTGTATAAGGCCGTATGCCCCGTATATATCACCCTATATAACCGGGTATAACACCCTGTATAAGGCCGTATGCCCCGTATATATATCACCCTATATAACCGGGAATAACACCCTGTATAAGGCCGTATGCCCCGTATATATCACCCTATATAACCGGGAATAACACCCTGTATAAGGCCGTATGCCCCGTATATATCACCCTATATAACCGGGAATAACACCCTGTATAAGGCCGTATGCCCCGTATATATCACCCTATATAACCGGGAATAACACCCTGTATAAGGCCGTATGCCCCGTATATATCACCCTATATAACCGGGAATAACACCCTGTATAAGGCCGTGTGCCCCGTATATATCACCCTATATAACCGGGAATAACACCCTGTATAAGGCCGTATACCCTGTATATATCACCATGTATAACCGGGAATAACACCCTGTATAAGGCCGTATGCCCCGTATATATCACCCTATATAACCGGGTATAACACCCTGTATAAGGCCGTATACCCTGTATATATCACCATGTATAACCAGGAATAACACCCTGTATAAGGCCGTATGCCCCGTATATATCACCATGTATAACCGGGAATAACACCCTGTATAAGGCCGTATGCCCTGTATATATCACCCTATATAACCGGGAATAACACCCTGTATAAGGCCGTGTGCCCCGTATATATCACCCTATATAACCGGGAATAACACCCTGTATAAGGCCGTATACCCTGTATATATCACCATGTATAACCGGGAATAACACCCTGTATAAGGCCGTATGCCCCGTATATATCACCCTATATAACCGGGTATAACACCCTGTATAAGGCCGTATGACCTGTATATATCACCCTATATAACACCCTGTATAAGGCCGTATGCCCTGTATATAACACCCTATATAACCGGGAATAACACCCTGTATAAGGCCGTATGACCTGTATATATCACCCTATATAACCGGGTATAACACCCTGTATAAGGCCGTATGCCCTGTATAACCGGGTATAACACCCTGTATAAGGCCGTATGCCCTGTATATAACACCCTGTATAACCGGGTATAACACCCTGTATAAGGCCGTATGCCCTGTATGTAACACCCTATATAACCGGGAATAACACCCTGTATAAGTCCATATGCCCTGTATATAACACCCTGTATAACCGGGTATAACACCCTGTATAAGGCCGTATGCCCCGTATATATCACCCTATATAACCGGGAATAACACCCTGTATAAGGCCGTATGCCCTGTATATATCACCCTATATAACCGGGTATAACACCCTGTATAAGGCCGTATGCCCCGTATATAACACCCTGTATAAGGCCGTATGCCCCGTATATAACACCCTATATAACCGGGAATAACACCCTGTATAAGGCCGTATGCCCTGTATATATCACCCTATATAACCGGGAATAACACCCTGTATAAGGCCGTGTATCCTGTATATATCACCTATATAACCGGGAATAACACCCTGTATAAGGCCGTATGCCCTGTATATATCACCCTATATAACCGGGTACAACACCCTGTATAAGGCCGTATGACCCGTATATATCACCCTATATAACCGGGAATAACACCCTGTATAAGGCCGTATGCCCCGTATACATCACCCTATATAACCGGGAATAACACCCTGTATAAGGCCGTATGCCCCGTATATATCACCCTATATAACCGGGAATAACACCCTGTATAAGGCCGTATGCCCCGTATATATCACCCTATATAACCGGGAATAACACCCTGTATAAGGCCGTATGCCCCATATATATCACCCTATATAACCGGGAATAACACCCTGTATAAGGCCGTATGCCCCGTATATATCACCCTGTATAACCAGGAATAACACCCTGTATAAGGCCGTATGCCCCGTATATATATCACCCTATATAACCGGGAATAACACCCTGTATAAGGCCGTATGCCCCGTATATATCACCCTATATAACCGGGAATAACACCCTGTATAAGGCCGTATGCCCCGTATATATCACCCTATATAACCGGGTATAACACCCTGTATAAGGCCGTATGCCCCGTATATATATCACCCTATATAACCGGGAATAACACCCTGTATAAGGCCGTATGCCCCGTATATATCACCCTATATAACCGGGAATAACACCCTGTATAAGGCCGTATGCCCCGTATATATCACCCTATATAACCGGGAATAACACCCTGTATAAGGCCATATGCCCCGTATATATCACCCTATATAACCGGGAATAACACCCTGTATAAGGCCGTATGCCCCGTATATATCACCCTATATAACCGGGAATAACACCCTGTATAAGGCCGTGTGCCCCGTATATATCACCCTATATAACCGGGAATAACACCCTGTATAAGGCCGTATACCCTGTATATATCACCATGTATAACCGGGAATAACACCCTGTATAAGGCCGTATGCCCCGTATATATCACCCTATATAACCGGGTATAACACCCTGTATAAGGCCGTATACCCTGTATATATCACCATGTATAACCAGGAATAACACCCTGTATAAGGCCGTATGCCCCGTATATATCACCATGTATAACCGGGAATAACACCCTGTATAAGGCCGTATGCCCCGTATATATCACCATGTATAACCGGGAATAACACCCTGTATAAGGCCGTATGCCCTGTATATATCACCCTATATAACCGGGAATAACACCCTGTATAAGGCCGTGTGCCCCGTATATATCACCCTATATAACCGGGAATAACACCCAGTATAAGGCCGTATACCCTGTATATATCACCATGTATAACCGGGAATAACACCCTGTATAAGGCCGTATGCCCCGTATATATCACCCTATATAACCGGGTATAACACCCTGTATAAGGCCGTATGACCTGTATATATCACCCTATATAACACCCTGTATAAGGCCGTATGCCCTGTATATAACACCCTATATAACCGGGAATAACACCCTGTATAAGGCCGTATGACCTGTATATATCACCCTATATAACCGGGTATAACACCCTGTATAAGGCCGTATGCCCTGTATAACCGGGTATAACACCCTGTATAAGGCCGTATGCCCTGTATATAACACCCTGTATAACCGGGTATAACACCCTGTATAAGGCCGTATGCCCTGTATGTAACACCCTATATAACCGGGAATAACACCCTGTATAAGTCCATATGCCCTGTATATAACACCCTGTATAACCGGGTATAACACCCTGTATAAGGCCGTATGCCCCGTATATATCACCCTATATAACCGGGAATAACACCCTGTATAAGGCCGTATGCCCTGTATATATCACCCTATATAACCGGGTATAACACCCTGTATAAGGCCGTATGCCCCGTATATAACACCCTGTATAAGGCCGTATGCCCCGTATATAACACCCTATATAACCGGGAATAACACCCTGTATAAGGCCGTATGCCCTGTATATATCACCCTATATAACCGGGAATAACACCCTGTATAAGGCCGTGTATCCTGTATATATCACCTATATAACCGGGAATAACACCCTGTATAAGGCCGTATGCCCTGTATATATCACCCTATATAACCGGGTACAACACCCTGTATAAGGCCGTATGCCCCGTATATATCACCCTATATAACCGGGAATAACACCCTGTATAAGGCCGTATGCCCCGTATACATCACCCTATATAACCGGGAATAACACCCTGTATAAGGCCGTATGCCCCGTATATATCACCCTATATAACCGGGAATAACACCCTGTATAAGGCCGTATGCCCCATATATATCACCCTATATAACCGGGAATAACACCCTGTATAAGGCCGTATGCCCCGTATATATCAGGGCTGTGGAGTCGGTAAGCCAAACCTGCGACTCCGACTCCTCAATTTCCCTTACACCTACTCCAACTCCGACTCCACGACTCCGACTCCCACACATATTGCTTATATTTAAGTGAAAAATTTATTGTAGTACAATGTGAACCTCAGACATTTAATCATTTTTATGATCCAATAATCAAGATATTTAGATAGAACAGAATATATATTGGTGTACTACCCGGTTTTCATTCTTTTTGGTACAGATACGATATGGATAGACAGATATGGATAAATGGATAGATAGAGCAGATTTCTAATCTGCTTTTGCTATTGAAAACATTATCTATGAGCTCAAAAACCTTTCAGGTGATGCAGTTTTTTAAAAAGATGATCAGCTTTTGCAGCTGAAAAACGTATCCTCAAAAAACACAGGAAAAACGCTGTGTGTGAATGTAGCCTTAGATCAGGAATAGAACAGTCATTTATAGGACATTTCATAACTTTCCCAAACTCCTATGAAAAAATATTCAGCACATCCTGCATTGAATTACTGTACCCAATTTATTATATATTTTAGGAGTCGGAGCCGGTCCATTTTATACCGACTCCAACTCCGACTCCACCAAAATGAGCTCCGACTCCACGACTCCACAGCCCTGGTATATATCACCCTATATAACCGGGAATAACACCCTGTATAAGGCCGTATGCCCCGTATATATCACCCTATATAACCGGGAATAACACCCTGTATAAGGCCGTATGCCCCGTATATATCACCCTATATAACCGGGAATAACACCCTGTATAAGGCCGTATGCCCCGTATATATCACCCTATATGACCGGGAGTAACACCCTGTATAAGGCCGTATGCCCCATATATATCACCCTATATAACCGGGAATAACACCCTGTATAAGGCCGTATGCCCCGTATATATCACCCTATATAACCGGGAATAACACCCTGTATAAGGCCGTATGCCCCGTATATATCACCCTATATAACCGGGAATAACACCCTGTATAAGGCCGTATGCCCCGTATTTATCACCCTATATAACCGGGAATAACACCCTGTATAAGGCCGTATGCCCCGTATATATCACCCTATATAACCGGGAATAACACCCTGTATAAGGCCGTATGCCCCGTATATATCACCCTGTATAACTGGGTATAACAACCTGTATAAGGCCGTATGCCCCGTATATATCACCCTGTATAAGGCCGTATGTCCTGTATATATCACCATGTATAACCGGGTATAACACCCTGCATAAGGCCGTATGTCCTGTATACATCACCCTATATAACCGGGTATAACACCCTGTATAAGGCCGTATGCCCTGTATATATCACCATGTATAACCGGGTATAACACCCTGTATAAGGCCGTATGCCCTGTATACATCACCCTATATAACCGGGAATAACACCCTGTATAAGGCCGTATGCCCTGTGTATATCACCCTATATAACCGGCTATAACACCCTGTATAAGGCCGTATGCCCTGTATATATCACCATGTATAACCGGGTATAACACCCTGTATAAGGCCGTATGCCCTGTATATATCACCCTATATAACCGGGAATAACACCCTGTATAAGGCCGTATGCCCTGTGTATATCACCCTATATAACCGGCTATAACACTCTGTATAAGGCCGTATGCCCTGTATATATCACCATGTATAACCGGCTATAACACCCTGTATAAGGCCGTATGCCCTGTATATATCACCATGTATAACCGGGTATAACACCCTGTATAAGGCCGTATGCCCTGTATATATCACCCTATATAACCGGGTATAACACCCTGTATAAGGCTGTATGCCCTGTATATATAACCGGGTATAACACCCTGTATAAGGCCGTATGCCCTGTATATATCACCCTATATAACCGGCTATAACACCCTGTATAAGGCCGTATGCCCTCTATATATCACCATGTATAACCGGGTATAACACCCTGTATAAGGCCGTATGCCCTGTATATATCACCCTATATAACCGGGAATAACACCCTGTATAAGGCCGTATGCCCTGTGTATATCACCCTATATAACCGGCTATAACACCCTGTATAAGGCTGTATGCCCTGTATATATCACCCTATATAACCGGCTATAACACCCTGTATAAGGCCGTATGCCCTGTATATATCACCATGTATAACCGGGTATAACACCCTGTATAAGGCCGTATGCCCTGTATATATAACCGGGTATAACACCCTGTATAAGGCCGTATGCCCTGTATATATCACCCTATATAACCGGGTATAACACCCTGTATAAGGCCGTGTATCCTGTATATATCACCCTATATAACCGGGTATAACACCCTGTATAAGGCCGTATGCCCCGTATATATCACCCTATATAACCGGCTATAACACCCTGTATAAGGCCGTGTATCCTGTATATATCACCCTATATAACCGGGTATAACACCCTGTATAAGGCCGTATGCCCTGTATATATCACCCTGTATAACCAGGAATAACACCCTGTATAAGGCCGTATGCCCTGTATATATCACCCTATATAACCGGGTATAACACCCTGTATAAGGCTGTATGCCCTGTATATATAACCGGGTATAACACCCTGTATAAGGCCGTATGCCCTGTATATATCACCCTATGTGCCGAAACACTGATGTCAGCTGCTGGCCTCTGATTGGTCCGACGGCTGGCATTGGTATTGCTGTGCAGAGAGCTTGTTTCTGTACGGTAATACATTTCAATTGAATTTGCTTCCAAATATGCACATTCAACTGAAATAAAGAACAGTCGTTGGCAGCCCCCTGGATCGGGCCACGCTCGTCAAGTGGTCTACAGTGCCCACGGGCCTTGTGTTTGAGACCCCTGCTGTATATAATGCTACAAACTGTGTGTAACATTACATATAATGCTACAAGCCGTGTATAACACTACACTGTGTATAATTCTATAATGTGTATAATACTAAATATAATGTGTAAGGCAGCGCTCACCGAGTGTATTGGGGGACACTCACTTGGCAGCGCATTCACGTCACACAGGAACACTTTCCGTTAAACAGTCTATGCGGTTTATTGAACGGCATAAACCATATAAGGCAACACAAAGAAAACAGTCTTGTATCAGATAGAGCAGTGTTCACATTAGAGCTCCGCTCTCTCAGTTCTGAGGCCACACAGGCTGTACCATGTCCAGTAACATGCTCTACAGCCTCAACACAGTTATTTCCCCCCGTCTGCTCCAGACGCTGACTCTTGGTTGGTTCTTTCTTTTGGAGAAGCGGCCACACTGGGCTCTCCGTTTCAGACAGTGCCTTATTCACTAGGCCGCCCCACGGTTCCAGAACCACAGCCAGGCAGTGGCTTCCCCAAACGCAAGTCATCACAGTCTCTGCTCACACACGTGGCCTGTCCGGGTGCTACTCAGGGATCCGTCCCTACTCCCTGAGTCTCCCAACACACCGGCCTCACCAGGTCCAGGGCCTCAGCGGGTGCTATTCAGGATGTCCGTCCCCTCCTGAGGCCGTTCAACACTCATGCTTCACCGGGTGCTATTCAGAGATCCGTCCCTACTCCCAGGGACTCCCAACACGCCTGCCTCACCAGGTCCAATGTCACATCAGGTCCTTTACAGGAAGGCAGCACACCTTCCAACACCTAGACCCTCCAGGACCTTCCACCCTGAACCATTCAGGTACACACTCTCTCCCCATGTGACCTACCTCAGGCACATTATATGGTTCGTAGCCACACCCACAGTTGATCACATGGCTATGACATCATTGCAGGTCCTTTCAGACACCCAACCATACACACACATATACTTTGGGCATTCAGACACATGCCCCTGGGTGGGTTTGTAGGTGACTGGTGCCGCCCATCTCACCAAGCCACCTGAAGGCCTTCCCTGATACATAGTAACAAACACTCAGCATTACCTCTGCTGATTACCACATATTTCAGCTTCCTTCCCAGGGCCACCCACCCTGGGATGGGATACAAAACAGTCATTTACCATCCTGCCGTATCCTTTCTCCATCACAATAATGGAGATGCCTGTGTGCATGACCCAGACAGCGCCCCCTAGCTGTCACAGGGGTCACTGCATCACAAATGCTACAAACTGTGTATAATACTGCCCTGTGTATAATGCACCATATATAATACTGTGTATAACACACTGCCCTGTGTAATGCTGGAAACTGTATATAATACTGCCCTGTGTATAATGCATCGTATATAATACTGTGTATAACACACTGCCCTGTGTAATGCTGCAAACTGTGTATAATACTGCCCTGTGTATAATGCACCGTATATAATACTGCGTATAACACACTGCCCTGTGTAATGCTGCAAACTGTGTATAATACTGCCCTGTGTATAATACTGCCCTGTGTATAATGCACCATATATAATACTGCGTATAACACACTGCCCTGTGTAATGCTGCAAACTGTGTATAATACTGCCCTGTGTATAATGCACCGTATATAATACTGTGTATAACACACTGACCTGTGTAATGCTGCAAATTGTATATAATACTGCCCTGTGTATAATACTGCCCTGTGTATAATGCACCGTATATAATACTGTGTATAACACACTGCCCTGTATATAATACTGCCCTGTGTATAATGCACCGTATATAATACTGTGTATAACACACTGCCCTGTGTAGTTCTGCAAACTGTATATAATACTGTCCTGTGTATAATACTGCCCTATGTATAATGCACCATATATAATACTGTATATAACACACTGCCCTGTATATAATACTGCCCTGTGTATAATGCATTGTATATAATACTGTGTATAACACACTGCCCTGTGTAATGCTGCAAACTGTGTATTATACTGCCCTGTGTATAATGCACCGTATATAATACTGTATATAACACACTGCCCTGTGTAATGCTGCAAACTGTGTATAGAATCATAGAATCATAGAATGGTAGAGTTGGAAGGGACCTCCTGGGCCATCTGGTCCAACCCCCTGCTCAAAGCAGGATTCGCTAAATCATCCCAGTCAGATGTCTGTCCAGCCTCTGTTTGAAGACTTCCATTGAAGGAGAACTCACCACTTCTCGTGGCAGCCTGTTCCACTCATTGATCACTCTAACTGTCAAAAAGTTTTTTCTAATATCTAATCTGTGTCTCCTCCCATTCAGCTTCATCCCATTGCTTCTAGTCTTTCCTTGTGCAAATGAGAATAAAGTTGATCCTTCTACAATGTGACAGCCCTTGAGATATTTGTAGACAGCTACTGTATAATGCACCGTATATAATACTGCGTATAACACTTTGCCCTGTGTAATGCTGCAAACTGTATATAATACTGTCCTGTGTATAATGCACCGTATATAATACTGTATATAAGACACTGCCCTGTGTAATGCTGCAAACTGTGTATAATACTGCCCTGTATATAATACTGCCCTGTGTATAATGCATCGTATATAATACTGTGTATAACACACTGCCCTGTGTAATGCTGCAAACTGTGTATAATACTGCCCTGTGTATAATGCACCATATAGAATACTGCGTATAACACACTGCCCTGTGTAATGCTGCAAACTGTATATAATACTGTCCTGTGTATAATACTGCATTGTGTATAATGCACCGTATATAATACTGTGTTTAACACACTGCCCTGTGTAGTGCTGCAAACTGTATATAATACTGTCCTGTGTATAATACTGCCCTGTGTATAATGCACCGTATATAATACTGCGTATAACACACTGACCTGTGTAATGCTGCAAATTGTATATAATACTGCCCTGTGTATAATACTGCCCTGTGTATAATGCACAGTATATAATACTGTGTATAACACACTGCCCTGTGTAATGCTGCAAACTGTATATAATACTGTCCTGTGTATAATACTGCCCTGTGTATAATGCACCATATATAATACTGTATATAACACACTGCCCTGTGTAATGCTGCAAACTGTGTATAATACTGCCCTGTATATAATACTGCCCTGTGTATAATGCATTGTATATAATACTGTGTATAACACACTTCCCTGTGTAATGCTGCAAACTGTGTATTATACTGCCCTGTATATAATACTGCCCTGTGTATAATGCACCGTATATAATACTGTATATAACACACTGCCCTGTGTAATGCTGCAAACTGTGTATAATACTGCCCTGTGTATAATGCACCGTATATAATACTGCGTACAACACTTTGCCCTGTGTAATGCTGCAAACTGTATATAATACTGTCCTGTGTATAAAGCACCGTATATAATAGTGTATATAAGACACTGCCCTGTGTAATGCTGCAAACTGTATATAATACTGTCCTGTGTATAATACTGCCCTGTGTATAACACACCGTATATAATATGGTGTATAACACACTGCCCTGTGTAATGCTGCAAACTGTATATAATACTGCCCTGTGTATAATACCGCCCTGTGTATAATGCAACGTATATAAAACTGTATATAACACACTGCCCTGTGTAATGCTGCAAACTGTATATAATACTGCCCTGTGTATAATGCACCATATAGAATACTGCGTATAACACACTGCCCTGTGTAATGCTGCAAACTGTATATAATACTGCCCTGTGTATAATACTGCCCTGTGTATAATGCACCATATAGAATACTGCGTATAACACACTGCCCTGTGTAATGCTGCAAACTGTATATAATACTGTCCTGTGTGTAATGCACCATATATAATACTGCGTATAACACACTGCCCTGTGTAATACTGCAAACTGTATATAATACTGTCCTGTGTATAATACTGCCCTGTGTATAATACACCGTATATAATACGGTGTATAACACACTGCCCTGTGTAATGCTGCAAACTGTATATAATACTGCCCTGTGTATAATACCGCCCTGTGTATAATGCAACGTATATAAAACTGTATATAACACACTGCCCTGTGTAATGCTGCAAACTGTATATAATACTGTCCTGTGTATAATACTGCCCTGTGTATAATGCACCATATAGAATACTGCGTATAACACACTGCCCTGTGTAATGCTGCAAACTGTGTATAATACTGCCCTGTGTATAATGCACCGTATATAATACTGTATATAGCACACTGCCCTGTGTAATGCTGCAAACTGTGTATAATACTGCCCTGTATATAATACTGCCCTGTGTATAATGCACCGTATATAATACTGTATATAACACACTGCCCTGTGTAATGCTGCAAACTGTGTATAATACTGCCCTGTATATAATACTGCCCTGTGTATTATGCACTGTATATAATACTGTATATAACACAATGCCCTGTGTACTGCTGCAAACTGTGTATAATACTGCCCTGTGTATAATGCACCGTGTATAATACTGTATATAACACACTGCCCTGTGTAATGCTGCAAACTGTGTATAATACTGCCCTGTATATAATACTGCCCTGTGTATAATGCACCGTATATAATACTGTATATAACACACTGCCCTGTGTACTGCTGCAAACTGTGTATAATACTGCCCTGTGTATAATTCACCGTGTATAATACTGTATATAACACACTGCCCTGTGTACTGCTGCAAACTGTGTATAATACTGCCCTGTGTATAATACTGCCCTGTGTGTAATGCACCGTATATAATACTGTATATAACACACTGCCCTGTGTAATGTTGCAAACTGTATAATACTGCCCTGTATATAATACTGCCCTGTGTATAATGCACCGTATATAATACTGTATATAACACACTGCCCTGTGTACTGCTGCAAACTGTGTATAATACTGCCCTGTGTATAATGCACCGTGTATAATACTGTATATAACACACTGCCGTGTGTAATGCTGCAAACTGTGTATAATACTGCCCTGTATATAATACTGCCCTGTGTATAATGCACCGTATATAATACTGTATATAACACACTGCCCTGTGTAATGCTGCAAACTGTGTATAATACTGCCCTGTATATAATACTGCCCTGTGTATAATGCACTGTATATAATACTGTATATAACACACTGCCCTATGTACTGCTGCAAACTGTGTATAATACTGCCCTGTGTATAATGCACCGTGTATAATACTGTATATAACACACTGCCCTGTGTAATGCGGCAAACTGTGTATAATACTGCCCTGTATATAATACTGCCCTGTGTATTATGCACTGTATATAATACTGTATATAACACACTGCCCTGTGTACTGCTGCAAACTGTGTATAATACTGCCCTGTATATAATACTGCCCTGTGTATAATGCACCGTATATAATACTGTATATAACACACTGCCCTGTGTACTGCTGCAAACTGTGTATAATACTGCCCTGTATATAATACTGCCCTGTGTATAATGCACCGTATATAATACTGTATATAACACACTGCCCTGTGTACTGCTGCAAACTGTGTATAATACTGCCCTGTGTATAATGCACCGTGTAAAATACTGTATATAACACACTGCCCTGTGTAATGTTGCAAACTGTATAATACTGCCCTGTATATAATACTGCCCTGTGTATAATGCATCGTATATAATACTGTGTATAACACACTGCCCTGTGTAATGCTGCAAACTGTGTATAATACTGCCCTGTATATAATACTGCCCTGTGTATAATGCACCGTATATAATACTGTATATAACACACTGCCCTGTGTACTGCTGCAAACTGTGTATAATACTGCCCTGTGTATAATGCACCGTGTAAAATACTGTATATAACACACTGCCCTGTGTAATGTTGCAAACTGTATAATACTGCCCTGTATATAATACTGCCCTGTGTATAATGCATCGTATATAATACTGTGTATAACACACTGCCGTGTGTAATGCTGCAAACTGTGTATAATACTGCCCTGTATATAATACTGCCCTGTGTATAATGCACCATATATAATACTGTATATAACACACTGCCCTGTGTAATGCTGCAAACTGTGTATAATACTGCCCTGTATATAATACTGCAATGTGTATAATGCACTGTATATAATACTGTATATAACACACTGCCCTATGTACTGCTGCAAACTGTGTATAATACTGCCCTGTGTATAATGCACCGTGTATAATACTGTATATAACACACTGCCCTGTGTAATGCTGCAAACTGTGTATAATACTGCCCTGTGTATAATCCACCGTATATAATACTGTATATAACACACTGCCCTGTGTACTGCTGCAAACTGCGTATAATACTGCCCTGTGTATAATGCACCGTGTATAATACTGTATATAACACACTGCCCTGTGTAATGTTGCAAACTGTGTATAATACTGCCCTGTGTATAATACTGTCCTGTGTATAATGCATCGTATATAATACTGTATATAACACACTGCCCTGTGTACTGCTGCAAACTGTGTATAATACTGCCCTGTATATAATACTGCCCTGTGTATAATGCACCGTGTATAATACTGTATATAACACACTGCCCTGTGTAATGCTGCAAACTGTGTATAATACTACCCTGTATATAATACTGGCCTGTGTATAATGCACCATATATAATACTGTGTATAACACACTGCCCTGTGTAATGCTGCAAACTGTGTATAATACTGCCCTGTATATAATACTGCCCTGTGTATAATGCACCGTATATAATACTGTATATAAGACACTGCCCTGTGTAATGCTGCAAACTGTGTATAATACTGCCCTGTATATAATACTGCCCTGTGTATAATGCACCGTGTATAATACTGTATATAAGACACTGCCCTGTGTAATGCTGCAAACTGTGTTTAATACTGCCCTGTATATAATACTGCCCTGTGTATAATGCACCGTATATAAAACTGTATATAACATACTGCCCTGTGTAATGCTGCAAACTGTGTATAATACTGCCCTGTATATAATACTGCCCTGTGTATAATGCACCGTGTATAATACTGTATATAAGACACTGCCCTGTGTAATGCTGCAAACTGTATATAATACTGCCCTGTGTATAATGCATTGTATATAATACTGTATATAACACACTGCCCTGTGTAATGCTGTAATGTGTAACTGTGTATAATACTACACTGTATAATGGGGGAAATTACCACAATATGGGACCAGGATGGGGGACATTATTACATGAAGGGAAGTAGGATGAAGGACATAACTACAAGATGGGGACTAGGATGGAGACATTACTGCAGGATGGGGACATTATTGCAAGATGGGTACATTGCTACAAGAAGTGGACACATTACTACTAGATGGGGCAAGGATGGAGACATTGTTGCAAGAATTAGACTAGGATGGGAAAATTACTACATGAAGGGGACTAAGACGGGGGACAATACTACAAGATGGGGACCAGGATGGAGACGTTACTACAAGATGGGACAAGGATGGGGACAATACTACATGAAGGGGACTGCGATGAGTGACATTAATACAAAATTGGACCAGAATGGAGACATTACCACAAGAAGAGGAGTAGGATGGGGAACTTTACTATAAGATGGGGACTAGGATGGAGATGTTACAGTCATGGCTGAAAGTGTTGGCACCTTTGAAAGTGTTCCAGAAGATAATGTATTTATCCCAGAAAATTATTGCAATTACACATGTTGTGTTATACACATGTTTATTTCCTTTGTGTGTATTGGAACAACACAAAAAAAACTGGAAAAAAGGCAAATTGGACATCATTTCACACAAAAGCCCCAAAATGGGCTGGACAAAATTGATGGCACCTTTCCAAAATTATGGGTAAACAACTTTGTTTTAATCATGTGATGCTTGTTCAAACTCACTTGTGGCAAGTAACATGTGAGGGCAAAATGAAAATCACACCTGAACCCAGATTAAAAGGGGAGAAGTTGACTCAGTCTTTGCATTGTGTGTCTGTGTGTGTGCAACACTAAGACACTAAGGGTATGTGCACACAGTGCGGATTCTGCTGCAGATCCTCAGCGGTTTTGGCCCTTCGAGTCCGCAGCAGGCTTAGGTGCGTTGTACAGTACCATTATTTTCAATGGTAAACTGGAAAACACTGTGCACATGCTGCGGGGTTTTCCACGCCGATTTGCTGCGGTTTACAATCCGCAGCATGTCAATTCTTTTGTGCAGAACCGCTGCGGTTTCACACCTCATCCATTATCAGGTGTGAAACCGCAGACAAAACCGCAGATTTATCTGCAGATTTTACTACAAAATCCGCACCACCAAAAAACTCTGTGTGCACTTACCCTAAGCATGGAGAACATAAATGGGAGGAAAGAACTGTCTGAGGATTTGAGAACCAAAATTGTTGAATAGTATCAACAATCTCAAGGTTACAAGTATGGATAAGCAAACCTGAACTGTAAAGTTCAGGGCTCGCACCGGTGTGCAGTACTGAACCCTGAACACAGACTTTTTAACGCAAGTCTGGTTTACTCTTCAGATTCTGTGACTAATACAATTTGTTCAAAGACTGCAGCACAGCCTACCAACTTTTAGACTGTGGGCACTTACGGAGCCATGACAGCCATGTCAAGTATTGGCATAGCTGTGATTGGCCAGCGCACCGCATAACCCGACCTGTATAAATGCCGGATCACGAGTGCCATCTCCATCCTTCTTTCATAAGCATAGGGATTGGACGCAGCTGGAGTGACGGATAGTGTTAGGTTCTGTGTGTGTGCACTGTGCAAAAAAAAACCTCTGTGGGGTTACTCTGCGAAACACCTTCGTTTTATTTTAATTTGGGGAGGCCTTAAAACATTGGGAATGGCAAAAAGAACTAACTGTGGTGGAGTATAACAATAGCTGGGTGCCGCTGGTATACTTCTCTATTCAACCAAAGGTACGGACAAGTCCTGTGAGCTCCATGCCTGGTTCATTTTAATGAATGAGAGCTTGCCACTTTGGCTGTGGACAGGCAGATGCGCCTGTCTGTGATCACACCCCTTGCCATGTTAAAAACATGTTCCATCAGTACACTTGCCGCAGGGCAGGTGTAGCGCTGGTGTCCCTGCATGCTGTCCCTCTCCCCCAGCAGTGACGCCGACTCACCACTGCGGCCAACTCCCACTCCTCCTTCCTTGTCTGCTGCTGCCTAGGGTGCACGAACTGCGCGTAGAGCCCTGGGTTCTGTGCTTATGGCATGCACACTCCCTCCCTCTTAAAGGGGCTGCACCCGCCATTTTAAATTGTCCCCAGTCATTGACTGGGAGACATTATTTAAGTCACCTCCACCTGCTTGCTAGTTCTCAGGTCTCTGTCCGCTAGTTCCGCTAGTGTCTGTGTGTTCCTAACCTCCTTGCTAGTACTTACCTGTTTTTCAGCCAGAACCTGTCATGCCAGGCTGTATATCAACTGTACTCTCCTACAGGGCCGGGCCGTTCCAGCTACCTGTCCCTTGTAGGTGAGCTGTCACGCTTACATGGTCTGTCCTGGAGTAGCACCTGGTATTCATCATGAGCCAAGCCTAACCCCACCATCAGAGTCTCACCTAGTCATGCCCCTCCAGACTCAGCATAGTGGTTCCACCACTACCGTTACAGTTTGCACAGGCCATGGAATCCGCTGGCTCTCTGGCTTACCCATTTTCGGACCCGTACCAGGAGGTCTTCCACCAGAAAGAACACCAGGATAATATCCTCTCTTACCTGCGGACAGTTACCAGCCATCTAGGTATGCTGTCTACTCCAGTTGCACTTGCACCTACCCAAGTTGCGACTGCCTAGGTCATGACCCATCAATCTGCCAGCTTTTTTCCCGGTACTGAACCTCTTCTGTTTGCTCCTCCCAGTTAAGGCAGTGACCCTTCCCTATGTCAGGGGTTTATTAATCGGTGCATGCTGCACTTCGAACTTTTGGCTCATCAGTTCGTTTCAGAACAAAGTGTCTTTCATCGTGTCTCATCTTACTGGCGAAGCTCTGGCATGTCTTAATCCCCTAAGGGAGAGAGGTGATCCTCTTTTGTGAAACCTCCAGTACTTTCTTGAAGCCTTCCATAAGGTCTTCAATGAGCCCAACCGTGTTTCCTCCACAGCCTCTTTTCTCCTCAGAATCTTCTCTCAGACTGGCCAGGGAAATCTCACAGTGGGCCAGTGCTCTGTACTTTTCAGTACCCTGTTGTCCCAACTCACCTGGAATAATGAGGCTCTGGTGGCCACCTTCTAGGAGGGCCTTTCTGGGTGAATCAAGGACAATCTGGCCGGTCGTGATATACCCACCTCACTGGATGACCTGGTGTCTTTGGCAACTCGAATCGACATCAGATTTCAGGAGCGTTCCAAGGAGTTGACTCGTCAGAGAAGACCTGCTCACCTGTTTCCTACCTTTCAAAGACCGATAATACAGCAAGCCCCAGCTTTGACATCCCCTCCTGAGTCCATGTAAATTGACCAAGTAAAGATGGCCATGCATCATTAGGACACCCGTCACGCTGAGGGAAGGTGCTTCTGTTGAGGCAGTCCTGAGCGAAACGGACTGGAAACTCCTAAAGCTAGTTAGACTTGTCAGATGGATTGCTGCAGTGCTGAGAAATACGGTGTAGTGTTCCAACAGAAGCAAGGGACAGCACAAGGACAGTAATTATTATTATTATTATACATTTTTATAGCGCCATTTATTCCATAGCTCTTTACATGTAAAAAGGGGCAAATATGGACAAGTACAATAAACATGAGCAATACAAGACACACATAAGTACAGGAGGAGAGAGGTCCCTGCCCGCAAGGGCTCACAGTCTACAATTGATGCACTCTGTAAAGACCCGTGTGCAGCATGTCAACTGGATGAGCTGTGTCAAGTACTGAGTAAAGTTAACTGTTTAAAGTTGGACCTGGACTCTGCCTGCTTTTGTCGAGTGACAGAAACAAGGAACCCTCGCCGCCTCAGGGAGGACCCTGAGGGCCAGACAAGTGAGTTAGAGGGACTTTGTTTCTATGTGGCGGGTGGCCAGGGTGAGCCTAAGCAGCCATCATTGCGGACCACGACTACGGCCCTGGCACCCCCTACAATAACATACTCTTCGAGGTGCTAAACTGGTTTCCTATGACCCGTGAGAAACCTCAATCTTTGATTTCGTCACAAATTAACTCTCAATTTATCTACTATCTATCCCAATATTATGCGGTATATGTGATTTAAATATACACATTGAGAGTCTTCTATTATTAGTGTGACATAAGTTGAGGATCCAAGAAAAGCACTTCTGAGCATCCGCGCTGCTTTAGTGATAAGCATTCTTCAGAAATCCATATAAATCTTTCAAGTTCTTTATTATATGTACTACAGAAACTACGCGTTTCGAGGTGACAAACCGCACCTCTTCTTCAGGTTACAGTACAGAGTTGTCTATTATTAGTGTGGGCGCATGTGTGTTAACAAGATATTTTCTTTCTGTACATGTTTATGTTCCCTCTACCCTGAATGACTGTGGAGTCACCCCGTATAGGATAATATGAGGGTTATTAAGGGATAGATGCCGAACGGGTGCACCATGTTGTTTTTTAGGGTGCTAACCTCAGCAAGGTAGGGAAATCACTAGGCTCTGGCTTAGGGTTACCATTCCAACTACTGTAACACCTCCTCTAATATAGAGGAATTTTTCCCCCTACAGGACTTTTTGTGGCGTCTTGACTCTTATATTTGTGTTTAGCTGAGTAGTTATATGCGTATATTATTACTAAGGGACTATTCTGCATGACCCTCATATGTGTCTTTATGTATGCTTGCTGTTTATTCCTGGTGGTCGCATTTCTTTGCAGGGTTTTATAGCGTTAGTGAGGGTGAGCCGACGTTGAGTGGGGGCGCCATTTTATTTACCCTAGGGTGCCAACCTCCGCTGTAAGGTAGAGAAACTGTGAGAGCATAATTAGCTTCAATATCCCTACCCACCTATACTTTCTAACCTACCTCTGCTTTAAGCCCTCCTTTTTAGTTTGCATGTAATACAGTTTTCTAAATAGTAGTTGTGTCTTTTTTAGTGTTGTGTCTGTGGAGTCACAAACCTGTCCTGGACTGGAGATCCAGAGAAGTGCTCCTCTATGGACAGGAGTGCCATGAAATTGCCTAGTTCCCATCCATCCTGCACGACTCCCGGCTTGTCCATTTAATTTTCCTGGCTTGCCTGCTGCATATTGGATGTATAATGATGTCTTCGACCAGAAGTAAGTTGAGATACTACCACCTCATAGGCTATATGACTGTCATATCCACTTTCGTCCTGGCTCATCTCCTCCACAAGGCCGAATCTACCCCCTGTCTCAGGCTGAGACCCCAGCCATGTTTGAGTACATTAAAAATAATCTATCCAGTGGATTTATCTGGAAATTCTTCCTCCCACACCAGATCAGGATTCTTCTTTGTTAAGAAGGACGGCTCATTTCGACAATGCATCGATTATAGAGGACTCAACCAGATTACGATCAAGAACAAATATTCTCTGCCTCTCATTTTTGAGCTGTTTGATCATCTCAAGGTTTCCACAATCTTAACGAAACTCTACCTTCAAGGGGTAAGATAGTAACATAGTAACATAGTTTTGAAGGCTGAAGGAAGACCTTATGTCCATCTAGTTCAGCCTATTTTTACTGCAGCTGTTTTGCATTGTTGATCCTGGGGAAGGCAAAAAAACCACAGAGTAGAAGCCAATTTTCTCCATAGGGAAAAAAATTCCTTCCTCTAAGCTGGGTCAACCATCTACCTATAATATTCTGTTATTCGTAACCTTCTATACTGTTACAAGAAAAGCACCCATTCCTTTCTTAAATTCATTCAGTGAGTTGGCCATCACCACTTCCTCAGGAAGAGAATTCCAGAGCCTCACTGCTCTTACCGTGAAGAACCCTCTTCTATGCTGGGGCAGAAATTGTCTTTCCTCCAAACGAAGAGAATGCCCCCTTGTTCTTGTCACAGTCCTAGGTACAAACAGTTCATTGGAGAGATCTCTGTATTGCCCTCTGATATACTTGTACATATATATTAGGTCTCCCCTAAGTCTTCTCTTTTCTAGAGTAAATAGACCTAATTTTGATAACCTTTCTGGGTAATGTAGTGAACCAACTGCATTTATCATTTTAGTAGCCCGCCTTTGAACCCTTTCAAGTTCAGTAATGTCTTTCTTGAGCACCGGCGTCCAAAATTGCACACAATACTCCAAGTGTGGTCTGACGAGTGATTTGTACAGAGGGAGAATTATGTTTTCATCTCGTGTCCCCAGACCTCTTCTAATACATCCCATGACCCTAATTGCTTTGGTGGCAGCTGCCTGACACTGGGCACTCCAATTTAGCTTCTTATTGACTAAGATGCCTAAGTCTTTTTCCATGTCTGATTTCCCCAGGAGTTTCCCATTTAGTAAGTAATTGTAGCATCTGTTTCTCCTTCCCATGTGCATAACCTTACACTTATCTGTGTTAAACCTCATTTGCCATTTTTTAGCCCAATTCTCCAATTTACTCAAATCTGTCTGTAGTTGCAAACTGTCCACCTTTGTGTTAACTACCTTACATAGTTTTGTATCATCTGCAAATACTGATATTTTACTGTGTAAGCCATCCACTAGATCATTAAATAAATATATTAAATAGTAGCGGGCCCAATACAGAACCCTGTGGTACCCCACTAGTAACCCTGGCCCAATCTGAGTATGCACCATTAATAACCACTCTTTGTTTTCTATCACTAAGCCAGCTACCTACCCATCTACACACATTTTCCCCTAGTCCAAGCTTTCTCATCTTACTTACCAATCTTTTATGTGGGACAGTGTCAAATGCTTTAGAGAAGTCGAGATAAATGACATCCAATGATTCCCCTTGGTCCATTTGAGAGCTTACATCCTCATAGAAGCTGATCAGGTTAGTTTGACAGGAGCGATCCTTCATAAATCCATGTTGATATGGAGTTAAACATTTATTAACATTGAGATATTCCATAATGGTATCCCTTAGAAACCTTTCAAAAATTTTACCCACAACAGATGTTAAGCTTACCGGCCTATAGTTTGCAGGTTCCCTTTTACACCCCTTTTTGAAATTGGTACCACATTTGCTTGCCGCCAATCAAAAGGAACAGACCCTGTTTCTATAGATTCTTTAATTATAAGGAATAGAGGCCTGTCTATCACATTACTTAACTCCCTTAATACCCGAGGGTGAATGTCATCAGGGCCTGGTGATTTGTCAATTTTAATCTTACTAAGGCGGTTCTGCACTTCTTCCTGGGTTAGGCAGGTAATACTTAATGGGGAGTTTACATTATCACTCTGCATTTCCCCTGGCAAATCATTTTCCTGTGTGAACACTGTTTAGAAAAAAGTATTTAAAACATTTGCTTTTCCCACATCGCTCTCTATGATTTCACCCTCATTGTTCTTTAGGGCCGACACCATCAATTTTAATCTTTTTACTGTTTATATAATTAAAGAATAGTTTGGGGTTTGTTTTACTTTCCTTAGCAATGAGTCTCTCAGTTTCCACTTTTGCTAAATGTATTTGTTTTTTACACATTTTATTTTTTTCTCTATAACTTTTTAATGCTTCTTCATTGCCTTCTTGTTTTAGCTTCCTAAATGCCTTGTTCTTGTTATTTATTTCCCTTTTTACATCCTTATTTAGCCACATTGGTGTTCTCCTGTTCCTAGCCCTTTTATTTCTGTACGGTATGGCTAGCTCGCAGTGGGTGTGTAAAACTGATTTAAATATTTCCCATTTATTTTCTGTGCTCCTATTTTTGAGGACATTGTCCCAATCAATTCGGTGAAGGTCCTTTCTAAGCTGATCAAACTTTGCTTTCCTGAAATTCAGCGTTTTCGTAACCCCATTCCAGGGCACCTTACTGAAGGACAAGTGGAATTGTATTATATTGTGGTCACTGTTCCCTAGGTGCCCATCGACTCGTACTTCTGTTATTCTATCTGGCCTGTTGCTTAAAATTAAGTCCAGAAGGGCTGTCCCTCTAGTCGGGCCCTGCACAAGTTGTGACAGATAATTATCCTTGGTCACTGACAGAAATTGGTTTCCTTTCTGAGATACGCAGGTTTCAGTTTCCCAGTCTATGTCGGGGTAGTTGAAGTCCCCCATAATAATCACCTCATTGTGATTTGCTGCTTTGTCTATTTGTTTCAATAATACATTTTCAGGGGTTTCTGTTATATTTGGTGGCTTATAACAAACCCCTATGAGGATTTTATTACTTTTCTCTCCTTGTATCTCCACCCATAGAGACTCCACCTCTTCATTTCCCTCTTGTATATCTTCTCTTAGTGTGGGCTTTAAAGTGGACTTTATATATAGACAGACTCCACCCCCTTTCCTTTTTTTTACGATCCCTCCTAATCAAATCATATCCTTGCAAGTTAGCCGCCCAGTCTTAGCTGTCGTCTAACCATGTCTCAGTTATTCCTACTGTGTCGTATTTTTCCTCATACATTACCAACTCCAGATCTTCAATCTTATTGGTCAGGCTTTTTACGTTGGTCAGCATGCAGGAAAGAAGTTTTGCTTCATTTTTCTTAGCTTCCTTCTGAGTACCCTGTCTTGGGTCCTCTTTACCACATCTAGTATCCTTGATTAGTTTGTCCTTCTGCTGCATGTTCTTGTCTGCTGTTTTTCCTCCCATCCCCTCTTCTTCTATTTTATAGCCCTCCTGATGAGTGTGGCAAGTCTTCTGGCGAATGTGTGTTTCCCAGGTTTTGTGAGGTGTATCCCATCTCTTGCGAGAAGTCCATCGTAGAGGTAATTCACGCCATGGTCCAAGAATCCAAATCCTTGCTGCCTGCACCACCGTCGTAGCCAGTTGTTCACCTCTAGTATCCTATTCCATCTTCTGATGCCATGGCCATCGACTGGGAGGATTGATGATTTAGATTTCAGAAAGGCAGATTTTAAGGGATTCAGAAAGAGAATTGGAGGGATCCAATTTCTGGATATCCTTAAATACAAAAATGTCCAGGAAGGATGGGAAATCTTGAAAAATGAAATTCTCAAAGCACAATTGTTAATTCCGAAAAGAGGGAAGAATAGGAAGCATTTAAGGAAACCAGGATGGATGAACACAGAACTTAAGCACATGCTAAAAAGGAAGAAAAAATGTTTATAAAATGGAAAGAGGGAGGCATATCTAAAGAAGAATATAATGCTGTCTGCAGAACCTGCAGGGCACAAATCAGATTATCTAAAGCTGACAATGAATTGAGGCTTGCAAGAGATGTCAAAAGCAATAATAAAGGATTTTGGGGATATGTCAAAAGTAAAAGAAAAGTCAAAATGCTATAGGGTTTTTACAGGATGAAAATGATGAAATGGTAAGACAGGATGTTGAGAAGGTCGAACTTTTAAATTCCTATTTTGCATCTGTTTTCTCTCAGAAAGGAAATGTAACATCAACTGTTCTTCACTGTCCTATTAAGGGAATAGAAGAATCTAGGATATCTATAAACAGAAAGATAGTGAGGAAACACTTAGCTAACCTCAATGAATTCAAGTCTCCAGGTCCAGATGAATTACACCCGAGAGTACTGAAGGAGATAGCAGAAGAAATTTTTGAACCCCTCTCCATAATCTTTGAAAATTCTTGGAGAACAGGAGAAGTCCCAGAAGACTGGAGAAGAGCAAATGTTGTTCCTATCTTCAAAAAGGGGAAGAAGGTGGACCCAGGCAACTATAGGCCGGTGAGTCTGACTTCTATACCAGAAAGATCTTCGAGCAAATTATTAAACAACATGTATGTCAGTACCTGGATAAGAATGAAGTGATTAAACAGAGTCAGCATGGGTTTGTAACTAATAAGTCATGTCAGACTAACTTAATTTCCTTCTATGACGGAATCACTGATTGTGTGGATCAAGGAAATGCTGTAGATATAGTATATCTTGACTTCAGCAAAGCATTTGACAAAGTATCTCATACAATCCTTATTGAAAAAATGACTAAGTATGGAATGGACAAGGCAACTGTTAGGTGGATTCATAGCTGGCTTAGTGATCGGACCCAAAGAGTGGTCATAAAATGGCTGCACATCCAATTGGGAGAATGTCTCAAGTGGGGTACCACAGGGCTCTGTCCTGGGCCCTGTATTGTTCAACATCTTTATCAACGATTTAGCTGAAGGAATTGAGGGTAAACTGATTAAATTTGCTGATGACACAAAGCTAGGAGGGATAGCTAATACTAGAGAAGAGAGAGAGAGGATTCAAAAAGATATACATAAACTGGAGAAGTGGGCAGCAACTAACAGAATGGTTTTTAACAGGGAAAAATGCAAAGTACTACATCTGGGCAATAAAAATGAAAAAAGCATATACAGAATGGGAGAAATAGGGCTAAGCAACAGCACACGTGAAAAAGACGGGTATACTAATGGATCACAGACTGAATATGAGTCAACAGTGTGATGCAGCAGCAAAAAAGGCAAATGCAATTCTAGGATGTATTAACAGAAGCATACGGTCTAGATCACGTGAAGTCATTATTTCCCTCTACTCCTCTTTGGTCAGACCTCATCTGGAATATTGTGTCCAGTTTTGGGCACCACATTTTAAAAAAGACATCAACAAACTGGAGCAAATTCAGAAAAGAGCGACCAGAATGGTGACCGGTCAGCAAACCCTGTCTTATGAGGAAAGGTTGCAGGATTTGGGAATGTTTAGTTTGCAAAAGAGAAGACTGAGAGGAGACCTAATAGCTGTCTACAAATATCTCAAGGGCTGTCACATTGTAGAAGGATCATCTTTATTCTCATTTGCACAAGGAAAGACTAGAAGCAATGGGATGAAACTGAATGGGAGGAGACACAGATTAGATATTAGAAAAAACTTTTTGACAGAGTGATCAATGAGTGGAACAAGCTGCCACGAGAAGTGGTGAGTTCTCCTTCAATGGAAGTCTTCAAACAGAGGCTGGACAGACATCTGACTGGGATGATTTAGCGAATCCTGCTTTGAGCAGGGGGTTGGACCAGATGGCCCAGGAGGTCCCTTCCAACTCTACGATTCTATGATTCTATGAGAAAGCAACCTGTACGTTCCGTTCCTTTATTTTCTTCCCCAGAATTTCAAAGTCTTCACAGATAGTTGGTAGGTCATTTCTTGCCGTGTCGTATGTGCCTACATGTATCAGTAGGAAAGGGTAGTCGTCCTTGGATTTGAGGATAGTTGGTATCCTGTTGGCCACATCCTTGATTTTTGCTGGGAGGCAGCATACTTCTCGTGCGGTTATGTCCGGCCTGCAGATAGTTGCCTCCGTGCCTCTTAGTAGTGAGTCGCCCACAACTACAACTCTTTTCTTTCCGGACGCACTGCTTGTTGCTCGTGAGTGTTTTTGAGTGTCATTTGTTTCCGCTTTTGTTGACAGAGTAACTTTTGTTGATAGTGTGTCTTTTCTTGTAGATATGGTATCATCCTGAGCTGTGCCATTTTCGTTCTCCAGCATGAGGGCTTCATATTGGTTGCTAAGCTGTGTGGGTGGTGATGACCACTTGATCCGTTTGCTTCTTTTCATCACATGGCTCCACTTTTCAGCCTCTGTATGTGCTCTGAAGCTTTTCTCACTTTCCAAATCCTGAATGGTTGCTTCTGCTTCATCCAAGAAGTCCTCATGTTCTTTAATTACCTTCAATGTTGCTATTCTTTCTTCCAGTCCCTGCACCTTTTCCTCTAAGACGGCAACAAGTTTGCACCTCTGACAGGTAAAGTTGAGTTTTTGGGCCGGAAGATCCGTAAACATGTAGCATGTGTTGCAGGTGACCATGTGGATTTTCTTCTCTTCTGTTATGATTGAGTCACCGTAGGAGGCAAAAACAGAAATGCTAGCTAAGTCCTGAAAACCAGAGAAGTTGGCAACTATCAGATTGCAGACCCCTGAACCTATCAACACAACTAGCAGTAGCCGTGGGTTGTTCCTACGATGACCTAGACCCCTCGATCACAGCCGGAGAGATACATAGGCCTAAAGAAGGAAAGGGGAAATCTAACTGCCCCAGAGCAGACCCCAAAGCAATAGGCAGCCCCCCACATATAATGACGGTGAAGCAAGATGAAAGCACTTACACAGACAGAAAGACAGGCTGAGCAAAGACGGGGCCCAAAACTACCTAGATAGGAACGGATAGGAAGGCTGCTGTGTGCAATCTGCCAAAACCCTATCAGAGACAAAAGCCAACAAGCTGATATAAAAATGGCCCTGAAGCAACTAAGCTTCAAAAACTAAATCAGCACTCAGGTACTTTCAGAAGACAGAGCTCCCGGAACACTGCACACTCCAGCAGGGAGTGGCAGAATCCAAAAAGCAAGAAAAACAAAAACAAATCTTAAATGCAAAAGGCAAAACAGCAAACTTAGCTTTAGGAGAGCAGGAATCAGACTGGTGTCCAAGAGTCCACAGAGAAATCACCCGCAGGGCAGAAAGGGCGTAGGCTGCCTTAAATCCAGTCAGTGACTCCACTCAGCCAATCGTCTTCATTAGTCCCAGGTGCCTGATAATCAGGCTCACTACCTTCCTTCACTAGAATAGGGAGTTCACCAGGCCTCAGTGACGAAGGGGAAAATGAACTCACAACAGTACCCCCCCCTTGAGGAGGGGTCACCGAACCCTCAACAACGCTACCAGGGCGATCAGGGTGAGCCAGATGAAAGGCACGCACCAATCTTTTGGCATGAATATCAGAGGCAGAGACCCAGGAATTATCCTCCTGACCATAACCCTTCCACTTAACCAAAAACTGGAGTCTCCGTCTAGCCAGACGGGAATCCAGAATTTTCTCTACCTCATATTCCAAGTTACCTTCAACCAATACAGGGTCCGGATGTGCCACCTCAGGCACAACTGGCTCAACAAACCTCTTCAACAAGGACTTATGGAACACATTATGGATCTTAAATGTGACAGGAAGAGCCAAACGAAAAGAGACCGGATTAATAATCTCCAAAATTTTGTAAGGTCCAATAAATCTAGGCTTAAACTTAGGAGAAGCCACCTTCATAGCAATATTTTTTGATGATAACCACACCATATCACCAATCTTAAACTGGGGACCAATGGTCCTATGTCGATTGGAAAACCGCTGGGCCTTTTCCTGGGAGAGAGATAACTTATCCACCACTTGGTCCCAGATCTGGTGCATTCTCTCCACCACAGTGTCAACACCTGGGCAGGCAGAAGGCTCCACCTGCCCTGAAGAAAATCGAGGGTGAAAACCAAAGTTACAAAAAAAAGGTGACATCAAAGTGGCAGAACTAGCTCTATTATTTAAAGCAAATTCGGCCAAGGGCAAAAATGAAACCCAATCATCCTGATCAGTGGAAATAAAACATCTCAAATACGACTCCAAGGTCTGGTTTGTTCTCTCTGTCTGCCCATTGGTCTGAGGGTGAAAAGCAGAGGAGAAGGACAACTGAATTCCCAACTTGGAACAGAACGTCCTCCAAAATTTAGACACAAATTGAACTCCTCTGTCAGATACAATGTTCTCAGGAATCCCGTGCAAGCGAACCACCTGTTGCAAAAACAGAGGCACCAACTCAGAGGAAGATGGCAACTTAGGGAGTGGTACAAGATGAACCATCTTAGAGAACCTATCACAAATCACCCAAATAACAGTCATTCTTTGAGAGACTGGCATATCAGAGATGAAGTCCATTGAAATATGGGTCCATGGCCTCCTGGGGACCGGCAAAGGCATCAACAACCCACTAGAGCGAGAACAAGATTTAGACCGGGAGCAAGTCCCACAGGACTGCACAAAATTCCTGACATCATGAGACAAGGTGGGCCACCAAAAAGAGCGACTCACCAGATCTCTAGTACCAAAAATACCTGGATGACCAGCCAATGCAGAGCAATGAACTTCAGACATCACTCTCTTCTTCCACTGGTCAGGAATATACAACTTTCCACTGGGGCAATGCTCAGGTTTGTCCTCCTGGAACTCTTGCAGAGCAAGTCTCAAATCGGGCGAGATGGCAGAAAGAACTACCCCTTCGCCTAAGATGGCAGGCTTGGTCACCACAGGAGAATCAGCAAAGAAACTCCTAGAGAGGGCGTCTGCCTTGACATTCTTAGTTCCAGGAAGAAAAGAGACCACAAAATCAAAACGTGTAAAAAACAAGGCCCACCGAGCCTGTCTAGGGTTCAAGCGTTTAGCCGACTCTAGGTAAATCAAATTTTTGTGGTCAGTGAGGACCACAACTTGATGTTTGGCTCCCTCCAGCCAATGTCTCCACTCCTCAAATGCCCATTTCATGGCCAACAGTTCCCGATTCCCCACATCATAGTTACGTTCAGATGAAGAGAACTTACGGGAAAAGAAAGCACAGGGATTCATTTTAGATGTTACCGGATCCTTTTGGGACAACACCGCTCCTGCACCAATCTCAGAAGCATCCACCTCTACCTGGAACGGGAGTGAGACATCAGGTTGCCGCAGAACCGGGGCGGAGGTAAATCTACGCTTCAGCTCCTGAAAGGAAGCAACCGCCTCCGGAGACCAATTCAACAAATCCGCACCCTTCCTGGTCAGGTCAGTCAATGGTTTGGCAATACTAGAAAATTTTGCTATAAATTTCCGATAAAAATTAGCAAAACCCAAAAACTTCTGGAGGGCCTTCAAAGAAGTGGGCTGAACCCAATCATAAATGGCCTGTACCTTGGCCGGGTCCATTTCAATAGTTGACGGAGACAAAATAAATCCCAAAAAAGAAATTCTCTGTACTCCAAAAAGGCATTTTGATCCTTTGACATACAGAGAATTCTCTCAAGATCCGGAACACAGTCCGAATATGTTCCACATGAGAATCCCAATCCTTGGAGAAGATCAAAATATCATCCAGATAGATAATCAAAAATTTATCGACAAAGTCTCGGAAAATATCTTTCATGAAGCACTGGAAGACAGAAGGGGCATTACTGAGCCCAAAAGGCATCACCAGGTACTCAAAATGTCCCTCCGGAGTATTAAACGCCGTCTTCCATTCATCCCCCTGCTTAATGCGGATAAGATTATACGCCCCCCTGAGGTCAAGCTTGGTAAACCAGCAAGCACCTCTGACTCTAGAGAATAGATCCGAAATCAGGGGTAACGGATACTGATATTTAATAGTAATTTTATTGAGGGCACGATAATAAATACAAGGCCTTAAAGAACCATCCTTCTTGGCCACAAAAAAAAGACCGGCACCTAAGGGTGAAGAGGATGGTCTAATATGACCCTTCTCCAACGCCTCCTTAATATAGGACCGCATAGCCTCGTGCTCGGGTACAGATAAATTGAAGAGCCGACCCTTAGGAAATTTACACCCCGGGTTTAGTTCAATTGCACAGTCATAACTCCTATGAGGAGGCAAGGACGCAGACTCATTCTCACTAAATACATCATAGTAGTCCGCCAAATAGTCAGGAACCTCATGCGACTGAGGAGAGGTGGAAAAAACCGGAGCCTCACTAAAGGTACACCGGCAACCCCAACTCACCACAGACACAGACTTCCAATCCAAAACTGGATTATGAATCTGCAACCAGGGAAACCCCAGAACAACGGCATCATGCAGACCATGCAACACCAAAAATCTGCAATTTTCTTGGTGGTCTGGGGTGACCCGCATGACCAACTGGGTCCAAAACTGAGGTTTATTTTTAGCCAGAGGGGTAGCATCAATCCCCCTCAAAGGGATAGGCGTCTGCAGAGGTGTCAACGGAAATCCACAACGTTTAGCAAAATCCAAGTCCATTAGGTTTAGCGCTGCTCCCGAATCCACAAAAGCCTTGGCGGAAAATGTGGACAGGGAACAGATCAGAGTAATCGCCAAAAGAAACTTAGGCTGAACCCCACCAACAGAAAACGTGTGTGTAAAGCGTTTCTCACGTTTAGGACAAACATAAATAACATGTGAGGCATCTCCACAGAAAAAACACAGCTTATTACGCCTTCTGAATTCCTGACATTGCGCCTTAGACAAAACTCTATCACATTGCATAGGTTCAGACGTCTGTTCAACCGGTGGCAACGCCTCTCGTGTAATCCTGCGTTCACGTAAACGCCGATCAACCTGAATGGCTAAAGACATAGAATCGTCCAGACCAGAGGGAACAAGAAATTCCACCATAGTATCTTTTACGGCTTCTGACAAACCCTTCCGAAAGAGAGCAGCCAAGGCACTATCATTCCAGGTAGTAAGGACCGCCCACTTTCGGAACTTTTGACAGTACAACTCTGCAGATTCTCGACCCTGGTTCAATGCTAACAGGGTCTTTTCAGCCTGATCAATAGCACTAGGTTCGTCGTACAGCAACCCCAAGGCTTGAAAAAATGCGTTCACATTAGTCAGAATAGGGTCATCTGGTTTCAAAGAAAACGCCCAATCCTGGGGATCGCTGCACAGCGAAGAGATGACAACTTTAACCTGCTGCGCGGGGCTCCCTGACGAGTTAGGCTTCAAAGCAAAAAATAATTTACAATTATTTTTGAAACTCAAAAATTTAGATCGATCCCCAAAAAATACATCAGGTGTGGGGATCTTTGATTCAACAGCATGTGAACGAGCAAGATAGGCGGAAATTCCTCGCACTTCAGCAGCGAGCTGCTCCACACGATCAGACACTTGCTTTATCTCCATTGAGAGAAAAAAAAATTCCCCCTACGGCCTCAGAGATATAGAGGAAAGAATATACACACACCTTTTTTTTTTTAAACACAATTCTTTCCTGCTATTGAGTACCCCAGGATCTGCGGTTTGGCGGGTGATTCTGTTATGATTGAGTCACCGTAGGAGGCAATAACAGAAATGCTAGCTAAGTCCTGAAAACCAGAGAATTTGGCAACTATCAGATTGCAGACCCCTGAACCTATCAACACAACTAGCAGTAGCCGTGGGGGGTTCCTACGATGACCTAGACCCCTCGATCACAGCCAGAGAGATACATAGGCCTAAAGAAGGAAAGGGGAAATCTAACTGCCCCAGAGCAGACCCCAAAGCAATAGGCAGCCCCCCACATATAATGACAGTGAAGCAAGATGAAAACACTTACACAGACAGAAAGACAGGCTGAGCAAAGACGGGGCCCAAAACTACCTAGATAGGAACGGATAGGAAGGCTGCTGTCTGCAATCTGCCAAAACCCTATCAGAGACAAAAGCCAACAAGCTGATATAAAAATGGCCCTGAAGCAACTAAGCTTCAAAAACTAAATCAGCACTCAGGTACTTTCAGAAGACAGAGCTCACGGAACACTGCACACTCCAGCAGGGAGTGGCAGAATCCAAAAAGCAAGAAAAACAAAAACAAATCTTAAATGCAAAAGGCAAAACAGCAAACTTAGCTTTAGGAGAGCAGGAATCAGACTGGTGTCCAAGAGTCCACAGAGAAATCACCCGCAGGGCAGAAAGGCGTAGGCTGCCTTAAATCCAGTCAGTGACTCCACTCAGCCAATCGTCTTCATTAGTCCCAGGTGCCTGATAATCAGGCTCACTACCTTCCTTCACTAGAATAGGGAGTTCACCAGGCCTCAGTGACGGAGGGGAAAATGAACTCACAACACTCTTCCATATTGCTGATGCAGGCTATGATGGGTGGAAACTCAAACAGCGAGACCCGGCAAGTCCCAGCGATCGATCAGCTTAAGGCGACTCTTCTCTTCCCAGATTGCACCGGAAATATGCAGATGAGCTTCCTGCTTCTCCAATCCATAACTTGATCCATATACGCCAGGGAGACGAATGGAAGACGGCCATTAACACCCGCAATGATCATTATGGGTACCGTGTTATTCCGTTTGAACTCTGCAATGCCCCAGCAGTCTTTCAAGAACTGGTGAAAGACATCTTCCATGACCTTCTCTATGCGTGTGTGGTAGTTTACCTAGATTGGTATGGAAAAGTGGGAATCCAGCTTCAAGCATAAGAGTAATGAAGTCTTAATTTATTTAGTAATTTTAAAATGATAGACGGCATTTTTGTAAAACATCAAATGAGATGCAATTGGAGATGGCAGATGCAGAGAAAAAGATGTGAAACCGAACACGTTTGAAACACTGCACATGTTCTTAGACTCGGTCTTACAAAGGAGGACAGGAAAGGTAAGACCGAGTCTAAGAAAGTGTGCTTGAAGCTGGATTCCCACTTTTTCATTCCAGTTATCTCAACGTCTGGCAGAGACGAAATCCGATGCTTCACTGATGGAGCCTAATCCAAGTTCCTTCTATGGGGGAGCTGAAAATTTTTTTTGTTATTTCTCATTTTACCTAAATAACATCTTGGTGTTTTTTCATGATCTGTCTGCACACCAGAGGGATG
Source organism: Dendrobates tinctorius (assembly GCF_039654945.1). NCBI lineage: Eukaryota > Metazoa > Chordata > Amphibia > Anura > Dendrobatidae > Dendrobates > Dendrobates tinctorius. The sequence continues at coordinate 11,927,917 of NW_027361706.1, read as the reverse complement.
TACCCCAGGTTCTACAGAGATTAAGGAAGAACCATCTGTACGCTAAGTATGAAAAGTGTGTCTTCTAGCAGACTTCTCTTCCATTTCTTCAGTACATCATCTCTGAGACCGACTTGAAAATGGATCCCGAGAAGGTGTTCGCCGTCTTGAAGTGACCCCTTCCTGACGATCTTAAAGATATCCAGTGGTTTCAGATTTGCGAACTACTACCGCCAGTTGATTGCGCATTTTTCCTCTCGGACTGCTCCTATTTCTGCTTTGACCCGCAAGGGGGCCAACCCTAAGATATGGGCTCCTGAGGCAGAGAACGCCTTTGTGTCATTGAAATAGGCCTTCTCCTCAGCTCTGGTTCGGCATCGACCAAACAACAATAAGCAGTTCTTCTCGGAAATGGATGCTTCTTCCTCAGGAGCTGGAGCCGTTCTTACCCAGAAGTTTCCTTCCGGCTGTATGGTGACCTGCGGCTTCTGTGCTAAAATCTTCTCTGCTCCAGAACACAACTATTTGATAGGTGATCGAGAACTGTTGGCTACTAAAATGGTTTTGGAGAAGTGGCGGATCTTGTGTGCAGGAGCGATGCACCCAGTGGTCAAGTACACCGACCAGAAAAATCTAGCCTATCTGCAATCCGCAGAGCAGCTGAATCCACAACAAGCCAGGTGGTCTCTGTTCTTCAGCCGGCTGGTAAGAACGTCAAGGCAGACACACTAGGTCTTTTCTGTCTTCCGATCATGAAGAGGACTCTCAACACATCATCAAGCCTTCCAAAATAATAACGGTCTCTCTGTTGTATCTGTCGCGGCTCCTATCGGAAAAACTTGCCTTGCTGAACCAGACAGCAAGCGGGTTCTTCTGTGGGGGCATTTGTCTAAGTTAGCTGACCATACCGGACAGAAGAAAATGGCTCTCCTCATTTCCCAGCATCATTATAATAATACTAGCTTGAACCCGTTCTATGCCCGGCTGGCGAGCATTTTTATTGGTATATGGTCTCCCATCCTGGTATGTGCTGCCCCCCTCCTATCGTATGCATGGTACCCCCCATCCTGGTAAGCATGGCACCCTATTCCTCATCCTGGTATGCATGGTCCCCTCACCCCCCTATCCTGGTATGCATGGTTCTCTCATCCCCCCTATCCTGGTATGCATGGTTCTCTCACCCCCCTTTTCCTGGTATGCATGGTCCTCTCACCCCCCTTTTTCTGGTGTGCATGGTCCTCTCACACCTCCCTATCCTGGTATGCATGGTCCTCTCACTTCCCCTATCCTGGTATGCATGGTCTTCTCACCCCCCAATCCTGGTATGCATGGTCTCCTCACCCCCCAATCCTAGTATGCATGGTCCCCTCACCCCCCAGTCCTGGTATACATGGTCCTCTCACCCCCCTATCCTGGTATGAATGGTCTTCTCACCCCCCAATCCTGGTATGCATGCTACCCCTCACCCCAAAATCCTGGTATGCATGGTCCTCTCACCCCCCCTTTCGTGGTATGCATGGTCCCCTCACTCCCCTTTCATGGTATGCATGGTCCTCTCACCCCCAATCCTGATATGCATGGTCCCCTCACCCCCAATCCTGGTAAGCATGCTACCTCTCACCCCCTATCCTGATATGTATGGTCCCCCTCACCCCTATTAAACTACACACATACAAAAAAGAAAATTATACTCACCCTTCTTTCCTGTGCTCCAGCGCTGTCACGTTCTGCTGGAGGCCGGGGGAGGAGTGTGGCGCCGGAGTACACGCATGCCCATAGCGCTGTCCGGCGCCATATTGCTGAAGACACACTGCAAATGTGTCTTCAGTAAAATGGCGCAGGATCGCGCTATGCACATGCGCAATTCCGGCCGCACTCCTGCCCCAGTCTCCGGGTGAAGAGAAGCGCCACGGCAACACTCCTCCCGGTCAGGTAAGTATGGCGCCGGAGATAGCGGTATGCAGTGTGTACGCGTACTGCCATCTCCGACGCCATACACACTCCTCACCGCTGGATGCCTCATTCTGTCTGGAGCCAGACTGCGCAGGCGCGTCGCTCTTGCACAGTCTATAAAGGCTTAGGACAGAGATGCTTAGAGCGTTATAGATGATCAGATATGTTTCTCTGAGTACGATCACTGGCGTGCGTGCATATGTATGCGCATGCACGTCCATATACATGAAAATATATATATTTGTATATACACATAGATAGGATATATGTGCATATATTGCTCGAGTACCTATGGATTATCCTATATATTTTATATTCATATCTATATTATATAAATATTTTTTTCTTGTATTCTTTATATTACAAAATAGTTCTGTGTCATTATAAGGTTTTTTAATTTTCTCTAAAAATATTTTTCTCTTTCCTACAGACCTAAAATTGCGGAAATAAGGTATTCACATCTAGTTTCCTGATTTTCTTCATCTGGTGATTGTATTCCTCCTTCTTTCCTTTGTTTCTTCTTTTTTTATTTTTTATTTTTCAAATTCATTGCATATTTATTCATTGAAACATATGTGGTATCGGTTATTACCATATCCTGTCAATGGATGTGGGTACACATAAGGTTTTCTATATGCTTATATTCATATGTGCATCTATATACCTGGATACACATGATGAGGCGTTGGTGTATATTTGTATACACACGTGTGGATAGATATGTATAATTAAGATATATATAAATGAAAATACCGCAAATTTCACATATTCTATAGACTCATGATTACTTTTGTCCCTGTCCCCTTTTTTCCCTCTTCTATTTTTAAAAAAAATATAAACACTTCTAATTTAATTTTATTTGACATCTAACAGATTAAGACTTGTTGTTTTTGTATAGGAGGTATTGCGCATGTGCCCTGTAGCCGCCATGTTGCTTTACCCATTGTGGATGTTCATTTAGCCACACTTCCTGTTTTTCATTCCCCACTTCCGTCTTTTGAGAATGCAGTGCGCATGCGCGATTTCGGCGCAACGGCGCGCTTCCATATTACACAGCTGCACCGCATCTAACTGCTCTTAAACTGCATAAATAGACACGTTCTGCTCTCCCCACACACACTTGACAATCGGGCGGCGGCGTGGTCCTCAGTTCTTTGTGTCTTGTAGTTAACACTGCTTATACATTACTTTTGGTTACAACTAAATTCTCCTTTGCCTTTCTGAGCTATATCTTGCTTTTTATTCACTCTCTCCTTTTTTTCTTTCTTTTGTTCCTTCTAGAACTTTATGAGTGGAACATATGACCACACAGGTATTTAGTCTGGCTGTCCGGTGCACTATTCTTGTGATGCCTGAAAGCTGCTGTAGGTCTGAGCTTTGTTATGGATCCCATTATGTTGGTTTTCCTTTTATATAGTTTATTATACTTCTGTGTATATGCATATATTTTTATATGAAAAATTATTTTTCTATTTTTCAACAGAGGAGGTCAATGGTTTACTCATTGGATGGAATCCCTGTTATGTGTTACGTTGTAATTCTCTTCCATGTCCACTATTATGACATTTTTGTTCCTCTTATTGATATGTTAGCCATGGACTGAATGGTTATTTGATACACTTTATTTTACTCCCAGCATGCTTTTCTAACTGGATATTATTGTTATTTTTCATTTAGATAAAACCCTTGATAAAGGCCTGATTAGGCCGAAACATTGGGATTCTGTGTAACCAATTGTTCCAATAAATTCTGCAAATTATAAATACGTTTTTGAGCCTCAGGTTTATATATTACTATCTAATTCTTTTTCGTGACGGCCAGGTTGGCTTTCCCAATTCTTGTGTTTGTTGATCTCCTCATTTCCCAACAATACTGGTGGTCGACCCTACACAAGGATATTGCAGACTTTGTCTCTGCCTGTCCCTCTTATGCTCAGAACAAGACTCCGAAACAGCTTCCAACCGGTCAGTTACTTCCTTTGCTTGTACCATCTGCTCCCTGGCAGCATATCATGATGGATTTCATCACAGAACTTCCGGTATCAACCGGATATACCCTCATCTGGGTAGTTGTGGATCGCTGATCCAAGATGACCCATTTCACTCCACTGTCCGATCTCCCACCTGCTTCGGTGCTTGCAGAAAAGTTCATTCTACATATTTTCCGCCTCCATGCATTACCGCTCCACATTGTCTCGGAAAGAGGCATCCAGTTAACTTCTCGCTTCTGGAGAGCCACCTGTAAACTATTAGATGTTACTTTGGATTTCTCTTCGGCCTAACATATTCAATCCTATGGCCAAGTAGAGTGGGTTAATCAGATCCTGACCAGCTTCCTGCAGCACTTGTTCAATTGCCACCACAATGACAGGGCTGAACTCCTGCCTTGGGCTGAATTTTTATGCAATAACCTTATAAGTAGAGATGAGCGACTTTGCCTTTTTTTAGGGTCGAGTCGGGTTTCATGAAACCCGAATTTCCCAAAAGTAGAGTCGAACAAAATCGGCCGACTATCATGAAAAGTCGAAGGTCCGACTGAAACACGAAACCCAATGCAAGTCAATGGGAAAGCAAAGTCGGCAGGGAGTGGAGGACAGTAAACATACCTACATGCCGGACCGCTTTTTAAAGTGCGCGAAAACTCTCTCTCTCTCCCCGGACGCTGCACATGTCATCTCGTTGCCCACAGTGTACATCCTTGCTCAGTGGCTGAAAAAAGTCACGTGCAAGCATTCTGGGAAATCCGACTTTGACGCTCGTTTTGCCGACCGCATGGCCGACTTCACGCTGTGGTCGGGTTTCGGTCGGCAAGACCCGACTTTGCCATAAGTCGGCGACTTATGAATCTGGCCAACCTGTTTTGCTCAACTCTACTTATAAGTGAATCATCTGCCAAATCTCCATTTTTTTATGGTCTACAGTCAACATCCCTTATTCATTCTCGTCTCGACTATTGTAACTCTCTTCTAATCGGTCTCCCTCTTACCAAACTCTCCCCTCTCCAATCTGTCTTGAATGCTGCAGCCAGGATCATATTCCTCACCAATCGTTACACTGATGCCTCTACCTTGTGCCAGTCATTACACTGGCTACCCATCCACTCCAGAATTCAGTATAAACTTATTACCCTCACCCACAAAGCCCTCCATGGCTCAGCACCACCCTACATCTCCTCCCTTGTTTCAGTATACCACCCTACCCGCGCCCTCCGTTCTGCTGATGACCTGAGGTTAGCATCCTCAATAGTCAGAACCTCCCACTCCCGTCTCCAAGACTTTACACGTGCCGCGCCAATTCTTTGGAATGCACTTCCCAGGTCAATACGACTAGTCCCCAATCCCAACAATTTTAAGCGTGCCCTAAAAACGCATTTATTCAGACTGGCCTATCGCCTCAACACATTAACCTAATCTATCCCTGTGTGGCACAGCCAAAAGTTTTACCATAACCAGATTTCCCGCATCATGTTCCCACATGCTTTATCCATTAGCCCTCTGTGTCTGTACTGTCACACACTTAACATTATGGCTGGTCCATACAATCAGGGCAACTGTTACCACCCACCTTTCGTGTCTACCTCTTTCCTCATAGACTGTAAGCTTGCGAGCAGGGCCCTCATTCCTCTTGGTATCTGTTATGATCTATGTGATTATTGTTATGCTGTAATGTCTATTGTCTGTACAAATCCCCTCTGAAATGTAAAGTGCTGCGGAATATGTCGGCGCTATAAAAATAAAATTTATTATTATTATTATATTATTATCCCAATATTCCGTTATCTGTTTTTACTACCTCTGGTATCTCTGCTGCTGCTGCTGAATCCTTTGTTAAGGGTTTTTCTAAAATCTGGGAAGAAACCAAGTCCAGCTTACTGAAGTCCTCTGAATGGATGAAAAAACATGCAGACAAGAGATGTCTGGATCTGCCTCTGTTTCGTCCTGGGGACAAGGTCTGGCTGTCAATCTAAGTCTAAAGGTACCCTTGTATAAACTAGGCACTCGCTTCATCTGTCCTTTCAAGGTCCTGAAGCAGGTTAATCCGGTAGCTGACAATCTCAAACTCCCGGCATCTTTACGGATCCCCAATTCTTATGATGTGCCTCTACTCAAGCCAGCTTCTGTGCACGCAAAACCTCCTGGATGTATCCATACGTCCAAAGTCAGTAAGTACTCTTACCAATCTGGACGTATAGATAAGTCCAAGGTCATGAAGGTGATAATAGCCGGGCAAACTCTCACCGTATTTCGCCAACGCCTATGACTGCAGTAGATGACATAGTAGAGGGGGAAAATAGAACTACACCCACCGATACTCAGTGGCAAATGTAACATTTTACTACCTTATCTGGGCATGTGGTGTATGTGACATGGTCAGACACATCATGTTTAATTTATGAAGGATGGACTCTGAAACCTGCAATGCATGAACTGACAAAAATTGGAAGAAAGATGGACTCTTATAACCCTTGTATTAGACATAAAGGCCTAATGCACACTCTGTTAACCCCTTCATGACCCAGCCTATTTTGACCTTAATGACCTGGCCATTTTTTGCAATTCTGACCAGTGTCCCTTTATGAGGTAATAACTCTGGACCGCTTAAACACATCCTAGCGATTCTGAGATTGTTTTTTCGTGACATATTGGGCTTCATGTGAGTGGTAAATTTAGATCAATAATTTTTGCGTTTATTTGTGAAAAAATCAGAAATTTGGCGAAAATTTTGAAAATTTTGCAATTTTCAAATTTTGAATTTTTATTCTGTTAAACTAGAGAGTTATGTGACACAAAATAGTTACTAAATAACATTTCCCACATGTCTACTTTACATCAGCACAATTTTGGAAGCAAAATATTTTTTTGTTAGGAAGTTATAAGGGTTAAAAGTTGACCAGTGATTTCTCATTTTTACAACAAAATTTACAAAACCATTTTTTTTAGGGACCACCTCACATTTGAAGTCACTTTGAGGGGTCTATATGGCAGAAAATACCCAAAAGTGACACCATTCTAAAAACTGCACCCCTCAAGCTACTCAAAACTACATTCAAGAAGATTATGAACCCTTTAGGTGTTTCACAGGAACTAAAGCAACATGGAAGGAAAAAAAGGACATTTTAATTTTTCCAACCAAAATTTTCTTTCAGCATCAATTTCTTCATTTTCACATGGGCAACAGGATAAAATGGATCCTAAAATTTGTTGGGCAATTTCCCCTGAGTACACCGATACCTCATATGTGGTCAAAAACCACTGTTTGGGCGCACGGCAGGGCTCAGAAGGGAAGGAGTGCCATTTGACTTTTTGAATGGAAAATATGCTGGAATATTTAGCGCTTGCCATGTCGCGTTTGGAGAGTCGCTGTGTGCCTAAACATTGGAGCTCCCCAACAAGTGACCCCATTTTGGAAACTAGACCCCCAAAGGAACTTATCTAGATGCATAGTGATCACTTTGAACCCCCAGGTGCTTCTCAAATTGATCCGTAAAAAAAAAAAAGTACTTTTTTTCACAAAAATTATCTTTTAGCCTCAGTTTTTTCATTTTCACATGGGCAACAGGATAAAATGGATCCTAAAATTTGTTGGGCAATTTCTCCTGAGTACACCGATACCTCATATGTGGTCATAAACCACTGTTTGGGTGCACGGCAGGGCCCGGAAGGGAAGGAGCGCCATTTGACTTTTTGAATGGAAAATTCGCTCCAATCGTTATCGGACACCATGTCGCGTTTGGAGAGCCCCTGTGTGCCTAAACATTGGAGCTCCCCCACAAGTGACACCATTTTGGAAACTAGACCCCTTAAGGAACTTATCTAGATGTGTAGTGAGCACTTTGAACCCCCAAGTGCTTCACAAAAGTTTATAACATAGAGCAGTGAAAATAAAAAATCATTTTTTTTCCTCAAAAATGATTTTTTAGCACGCTATTTTTTATTTTCACAAGGGTAACAGGAGAAATTGGACCCCAAAAGTTGTTGTCCAGTTTGTCCTGAGTATGCTGGTACCCCATATGTGGGGGGGGGCACTGTTTGGGTGCACGGCAGGGCGCAGAAGGGAATGAGCGCCATTTGACTTTTTGAAATGAAAATTAGCTCCAATCGTTAGCGGACACCATGTCGTGTATGGAGAGCCCGTGTGCCTAAACTTTGGAGCTTCCCCACAAATGACCCCATTTTGGAAACTAGACCCCCTAAGGAACTTATCTAGATGCATAGTGAGCACTTTGAACCCCAAGGTGATTCACAGAAGTTTATAATGCAGAGCAGTGAAAATAAAAAATCTTTTTTTTTCCTAAAAAAAAATTTTTTAGTTGGCAATTTTTTATTTTCACAAAGGTACTAGGATAAATTGGACCCCAAAAGTTGTTGTCCAGTTTGTCCTGAGTACGCTGGTACCCCATATGTGGGGGGGAACCACTGTTTGGGCACACGTTGGGGCTCAGCAGGGAAGTAGTGACATTTTGAAATGCTGACTTTGATGGAATGGTCTGCGGGCGTCATGTTACATTTGCTGAGCCCCTGTGTGCCTAAACAGTAGAAACCCCCCACAAGTGACCCCATTTTGGAAACTAGACCCCCCAAGGAACTTATCTAGATGTGTGGTGAGCACCTTGAACCCCCAAGTGCTTCACAGAAGTTTATAATGCAGAGCCGTGAAAATAAAAAATCATTTTTTTCCCTCAAAAAAAATGAATTTTAGCACGCAATTTTTTTTTCACAAGGGTAACAGGAGAAATTGGACCCCAAAAGTTGTCCAGTTTGTCCTGAGTACGCTGATACCCCATATGTGGGGGATGACCACTGTATGGGCACACGTCAGGGCTCGGAAGGGAAGTAGTGACGTTTTGGTATGCAGACTTTGATGGAATGGTCTGCGGGCATCATGTTACATTTTCAGAGCCCTTGATGTACCTAAACTGTGGAAACCCCCCACAAGTGACCCCATTTTGGAAACTAGACCCCCCAAGGAACTTATCTAGATGTGTGGTGAGCACCTTGAACCCCGAAGTGCTTCACAGAAGATTGTAACGCAGAGCCATGAAAATAAAAAATCTTTTTTTTCCTCAAAAAATGAATTTTTAGCTCGCAATTTTTTATTTTCACAAGGGTAACAGGAGAAATTGGACCCCAAAAGTTGTTGTCCAGTTTGTCCTGAGTATGCTGATACCCCATATGTGGGGAGGGACCATTGTTTGGGCACACGTCGGGGCTCGGAAGGGAAGTAGTGACGTTTTGAAATACCGACTTGATCGAATGGTCTGCGGGCATCATGTTACGTTTGCAGAGCCTCTGATGTGCCTAAACTGTGGAAACCCCCCACAAGTGACCCCATTTTGGAAACTAGACCACCAAGGAACTTATCTAGATGTGTGGTGAGCAGCACTTTGAGCCCCCAAGTGCTTCACAGAAGTTTATAACGCAGAACCGTGAAAATAAAAAATCTTTTTTTTCCTCAAAAAATGATTTTTTAGCCCGCAATTTTTTATTTTCACAAGGGTAACAGGAGAAATTGGACCCCAAAAGTTGTTGTCCAGTTTGTCCTAAGTACGCTGGTACCCCATATGTGGGGGGGAACCATTGTTTGGGCACACGTCAAGGCTCGGAATGGAAGTAGTGACGTTTTGAAATGCAGACTTTGATGGAATAGTCTGCGGTCGTCATTACGTTTGCAGAGCCCCTGATGTGCCTAAACAGTGGAAACCCCCCACAAGTGACCCCATTTTGGAAACTAGACCTTCCAAGGAACGTATGTAAGATGTGTTGTGAGCACTTTGAACCCCCCCAAGTGCTTCACAGAAGTTTATAATGCAGAGATGTGAAAATGAAAAAATCATTTTTTTCCACAAAAATAATTTTTTAGCCCCCAATTTTTTATTTTCCCAAGGGTAACACGAGAAATTAGTCCCCAAAAGTTGTTGTGAAATTTTTCCTGAGTACGCTGATACCTCATATGTTGGGGTAAACCACTGTTTGGGCACACGTCAGAGCTTGGAAGGGAGGGAGCACCGTTTGACTTTTTGAACGCAAAATTGGCTGGAATCAATGGTTGCACCATGTCGCGTTTGGCGACCCCCTGATGTGCCTAAACAGTGGAAACCCCTCAATTCTAACTCCAACCCTAACCGCAACACACCCCTAACCACAGCCCTAACCCCAACACATCCCTAACCACAAGCCTAACCCTAATTCCATCGCTAACCCTAATTCCAACCCTAACCCTAATTCTAACCCTAATTCCAACCCTAACCCTAATTCCAACCCTAACCCTCTTTCCAATCCTAACCCTAACCCTCTTTCCAACCCTAACCCTCTTTCCAACCCTAACCCTCTTTCCAACCCTAACCCTCTTTCCAACCCTAACCCTAACCCTCTTTCCAACCCTAACCCTCTTTCCAACCCTAACCCTCTTTTCAACCCTAACCCTAACCCTCTTTTCAACCCTAACCCTAACCCTCTTTTCAACCCTAACCCTCTTTTCAACCCTAACCCTAACCCTCTTTTCAACCCTAACCCTAACCCTCTTTTCAACCCTAACCCTAACCCTAATGGAAAAATAAAAATAAAAATATTTTCTTTATTTTATTAGTTCTGCCTACCTATGGGGGTGATAATCGGGGGGTTTATTTACTTTTTGTTTCATTTTGATCACTGTGAGAGTGATCAAAATGAAAGAATGGAATCTGCAGCCGGCAGATTCGGGCGGGCGCACTGCGCATGCGCCCGCCATTTTCTAAGATGGCGGCGCCCATGAACCGGACCCGCCGGACACCGGGAGCGACAGGGGGACTTAGAAGGTGCCGGGGGAGGTGAGAGTGGGTGAGGGGGGGATCGGAAGCTGGCGGGGAGCGGAGGGAATGGGAGGGGGGGCAGATGATGACAGCGGCGGCAGATCGCCGCTGTCATTCAGTTGCGGGGGGGGCGATCGCCGGTGGGGGGGTGGAATCGGTGTCTCCAGCCATGGCCGATGCTACAGCAGCATCGGCCATGGCTGGATTGTAATATTTCATCAATTTTCATTGATGAAATATTACTATCGCTCTGATTGGCTGTTTCACTTTTAACAGCCAATCAGAGCGATCGTAGCCACGTGGGGGCAAAGCCACGCCCCCTGTGGCGAAGAACAAAGCCCCCTGTATCTGCGGGTCGGGTGACCTTTCAGTGACCTAGGTCACCCGACCTGCAGGGGGGCTTTAAAGTCATGACGCCACATAGGCGTCATGGGTCGTTCTGACACGACTTTTCATGACGCCTACGTGGCGTCAAAGGTCGTGAAGGGGTTAAAATTGCTAGGAAGTGGGACTCTTAGACTCATCGAGCCTCTGCGCTAAGTGCAAAGCCTGTCAAAAATTTGAAGGTGGGACTGCAATACACCCTGGAAAACATGTAGAGGGGGGCCTCAGAATTTTTTGTCCCATTTTTACGGAATGGGACTCCTAGACTTGTAAAGAATAACATTACCCTTGGTGGGTATACGTATATTTACAGTTGTGTAAAAAAAAAAAAAGTGTTTGCCTCCTTCCTGAATCCTTTTCTTTGGCATGTTTGTCACACTTAAATGTTACAGTGTAAGGGGGTGAAGCACAAGAAGAATCAGAAGGGGGTTACCTCCTCTGCTCCGTGTCCGGAACCACATAGCAGGGTTGCCGGGGGGAAGACTTTTCGTCCTGGACCGACTGCATTATGTGCCTGTGAGTAGCAGTGGGGAAGGTGAAGGAGTGCTGGACAGGAAGCAGTGCAGGCTGAGGGCGCAAAAGCAGAGCGCTCGGGGATCAGAGCAGCGTGTGCAGCAGACAGAGCAGGTCGCAGCCGTGCGCACGAGAAAAGAAAGAACTCCCGGTCAGAGGGATAAGACAGGAGGACGTGACAGAGACACTGCTGTCTGTGATTACATGGATGCGGAATATCCATTGACTATAGGAGTACGTCCTCCTGACCGTGCAGAGATGGATACCCGCGCACGCAGCCCCAGTGCCCACGGTGACAGGTCAGAGCCCCTGATTCCGGCAGAGAGACTTAACAAAAGACTGAACTACATTCTGGTGGAGAGACTGTTAGTTTGAAAGCAGAGACTCAGAGCAGGGGAGACACAGTGTGGCCCATTGTCCCCCCTGCCTTCCTCTTTAACTCCTGGGGACCCAGTTGTTAGGAGTCTGATTTCTGCCCTCGCTATGCAGGAATCAAGACCCTCACATTCTGCAGTCTCCTGCTCTTCGTTTACTGCAGAGGAGATTGCTTTGCAGCAACTCTCTCCGGAGGCTAAGTCCTTCATTCCATCCTCTGAGTATGCTCCTGGGACGATCTCCCATTGGAGTTCAGGAGTCAGGTGCTCAGGTCCTGCTCCTGATTTCATTGGGTCAGCTCAGAGTTCTGGAGACTTCCAGAAGGTCCCGTTTGCTATAAAAAGTGCGCATGGCTGTTCCGCCATGCGCTAGTATAGTCATACATGGTGCTGTGTGTATGTTGATGGATGCATGTTCTGGTGAATGACTCATTTGAAACCCCATTCCTTTGATAATATGAATGTGTGAGGGATTGAGTTTAGCCACCGCCAGCACGCTATTGGTCCACGGACACACCTGCTAGCATCTAACATCGCGCCTGTGCTATTTGCGGTGTTACTCTGCGGTATTCTCTATGCCGCGCTGCGGTAGCAGCTTTCACATGCGCTTGCAATTGCAACGCTAGGCACACGAGTATTACGGTAGGTCTAGACAGAGTTAGTCCCGCCATCTAGGGCTTCTCCTGTGACCAATTACCACGTGTGCGTCGCTGGTCCCTGTGCCTCTAACAGGCTCAGCGACATTATATTTTCTCTTTTGTTTATAGTAGCTCTGTGAGTTCAACAGAGTTTGCTTAGTGCACCTGGGTGACATCTAACCCCGTGCACATTACCGCCAGATTGCTCTGCCACCACCTAGCAGCAGTTTTAACAACTACCGCACGGTGGACCCTGAGCAGCGAACACAATTTATTTATATTTTTTATTTAGTGTGTTCCGCCACTCATAACACCGGTTACCTGATAACAGAGACTACAGAGCTTACAGAGACTACAAGTGCCGCTGTTGACGGCGCCTACTTTGGAGAAGACGACCCTTCAAGCAAGATTTGTTCAGACTGATAAGTTGCAAGAATATCCGTTAACCTTGTCTAGTTTACATATACCGTTAAATCACTATTACCTTGCCAGTTTAACCCCCACTGTTTACTCCCTGTGAGGAGATTCTGACCCCTGTAAATAAACCCTTTAACTTTTGGTCTGTCTCTGTCCCGTGGTGACATACTCAACACCTGCATGTTATTACATCAGATCACCAAACAAATTGAAATATTAGACAAAGATAACACAAGTAGAGACAAAATGCAGTTTTTAATATTAAGGGAAAAAGAAATCCAAACCTACAGGGCCCTGTGTGAAAAAGTGATTGATCCCTAAACCTAATAACTGGTTGGGCCACTCTTAGCAGCAACAACTGCAATCAAGTGTTTGCGATAACTGGCAATTATTTTTTTACAACAATCTGTAGGAATTTTGGCCCACTCATCCTTGCAGAATTGTTGTAATTCGGCCACATTGGAGGGTTTCCAAGCAAGAACCACCTTTTTAAGGACATGCCACAGCATCTCAATCAAACTATGGTAAGGACTTGGACCAGGCCACTCCAAAGTCTTAATTTTTTTTTCAGTTAATTTGTTTCTCATTTGGTCCAGAAGTTCTTTGAATCGCGGCATGATGTATCACTTTTGAGGAGCTTTTAGTCTACTTTACTTTGTCAGGCAGGTCCTATTTAAGTGATTTCTTGTTTGAGAACAGGTGTGGCAGTATTCAGGCCTGGGTGTGGCTACAGAATTTGAACTCAGCTTCTCAAAGATGTGTTAAACCAGAATTTATGTTTCAAGGGGTGGGGGGCAATCACTTTTTCACACAGGTCCCTCTAGGTTTGGATTTCATTTTCCCTTAATTATAATGGCCTTCATTTGAAAACTGCATTTTGTGTTTACTTGTGCTATCTTTGTTAAATATTAAAATTTGTTTGGTGATCTGAAACATTTAAGTGCGACAAAACATGCAAAAAATAGGAAATCAGGAAGAGGGCAAACACTTTTTCACACAACTGTATGTAAGAAAATTGTAGAGGTAGGCTTCATACAGATCCTGTAAATATTATGAAGCAGGGCATCATACACACCGTGGAAAAATTAACCGCCAGGGCCACCTGTTTATCCTCCAAAGATCTTGAGTTAGGGCCGAAAGCCGCCTGTTTACCCTCTCAAGATTTTCTACGAGGGCGGTCTGTTTACCCTCTCAATATTCTGAGCAAAGGCTTCCTGTTTACACTTTAAAGATTTTAAACGAGGGCCACCTGTTCATGCTGAAAAGACTTTGAGCGAAGGTTGAGGGCCAACTGTTTACCCTCTCAAGATTCTGAGCGAGGGCCACCTGTTTACCCTCTAAAGATTTTGAGCAAGGACCGTTGGCGGCCTATTTGACCTCATGATTTTGAGTGAGGGACGCCTGTTTACCCTGTAAAGATTTTGATTGAGGGCCACCTTTTTACCCCCTCAAGATTTTCAGCAAGCGTCACCTGTTTACCCTCTAAAGATTTCGAGAAAGGACAGAGGGCCAACTGTTTGAACTCTCAATATTTTGAGCGAGGGCCGCCTGTTTACCCTGTAAAGATTATTTTTAGAGAGTCATCATGCAGCCCTCTCAACAAATTTAAGAGGGTCATTATGCTGTCGTCTCTCAAAATTTTTACAGTCAGCAGATGGCCCTTGCTACAACTTTTAGGAGGGTCATCATGCAGCCCTCGCTACAAATTTTTAGAGGGTAAATAGGTATCCTGCTTTCAAAATTTTTACATGGTCATCAGTTGGCCTTCGCTACAAATTTTAAGAGGGTCATCATGCTGCCTTTGCTACAAATTTTAAGAGGGTCATCGTGTGGCCCTTGCTCAAAAATTTAAAAGGGTAAACAAGTGGTTCTCGCTCAAAATTTTAAAAAGGGTTAACAGGCTGTCATCGCTCAAAATTGTAAGAGGATAAACAGGCAGCCCTTGCTCAAAATTTTGACATGATCATCAGGTGGCACTAGCTCAAAATTTCAAGAGGGTAAACAGGCGGCTCTAGGTCAAAATTTCTTTTCAGGGCTACCTATTTTATCTTCCCTATTATACTGGAAAGTTTGCAGTCATATATTTTATACATCCAATTTAAAATGTTCAAAACGTGCGTGTAAGGGACGGTGAAGTGGATGTGCTGCAGATGGTGCACACAGATGCTGAGGCCATGGGTCAGGTGAAACTGTGCCTGCTGCACAACAAACAAGCTCATCTATGAGACCTTGCTTCCTGTCCCACTTTGCAGCGGGGCATGGGACTCAACCAGTACAGTGCAAACAGGTGGTCATTGAATGGAAGATAATGCTTTCAGTATGTTTCCAAGCACCACCCTGTCTTCCACATGGTCCATTCTCACTAACCAAGAGTATAGAATACATAATCCTCACCCTGATCCTCCTTCCTCCCACCATGGCGGAATACACGAACATTCCGAGGAGCTCTTTATATTTCCAATTATTGATTCTGGCCTTTCACCCCTGCACATTTCAAGAGGCACATGAGGAAATTGTGTGTAGTTATGTCCAAATATTTGTGCATTCACAGTCAGAAGAAGACGTCAGGAACGGCAGTCAGTGTCTCAAGAGGTAGATGATAAGACACAGTTGCCACCAAGTGATGTTGTTAAGCCAAAAAGTCAAGAGGGCCAGAGTATGGAATTGGAAGATGAAGTGATGGATGATGAAGTCACTGACCCAACCTGGGAAGGTGCCATGCAGAGCAAGAACATCAGCTAAGAGGTGGAGGTATCCGCAGCACCACAACCGGCAGGAAGAGGCCATGGGGTGGCCAGAGGGAGAAGGCGGGCAACTTTTAAAAAGAGCCACCCATGCGAAGCAAGTTCCCATGCCAAGCATTTGGATGTTAATTTTTTTTCTACTGTATTCCCATGCACCCCACCCAAAAAGGGGAATTAATTTATTTTTATTGTCTGCCTCTTCCACCATATCAACAAGGTCATCATACTGCCCTCACTGCTAATTTTTAAAGGGTCATCCTACGGCCCTTGCTCCACAATTTATAGGGTCAACAGGCAGCCCTTTCCCAAAATCTTTAGAGCAGGGGTCCTCAACCTGTGGCTTGTGGGCTCATGATGTGTGGCTCATGGCTGTATGCCAGTTTGGTGCATTAGCACCAGATGTAGCAAACAGCTATGAAGAGCAGATCTCTAGATGGTGACTTTTTTGTGTAGCCTTGCACAGAAGAGCAGATCTGAATGGGGGTAAGATAGGAAACCCTGAAGCTTGGCATACTGCCATGGTGTGAATTCAGTGGAAATGCTTTGGCTGTCATTATACAGGTAATGGGGGCTCTGGGTCTCATTACTGTGAGTGGGGCAAGAACTGGTAGTGGCTAGCAACCCTCAATCAAAGCTGAATGTGGTTCTCGACCCTCTTTCATAGTTGAATGTGGCTCTCAAGGTCAGAAAGGTTGGGGACCTCTGCTATAGAAGCATTGTAATGCAATAAATCCTGCCTATATGCCTCTAATCCAAAACTATCCCTCCTTCAGCAGCTAGCCCTACACTGAATGCAGGTGACAGCGGTTTTACTATAAAAAAGGAAAATATTTAGCCCTTACAAGGACTGTTGTTTTAGTGCTGCAGGACCAATATACAAGTACTGCAATACTAATATTAAACCCTACCTAGATGCCTCTAATCCTAATCTTTCCCTCCACTGAATGCAGGTAAAAGCAGTTTTACTACAGAACGGAAAATATTGAGCCCTGACCAGGACTGTTGTTTTAACGGGTCAGCAGCGGTAGACAAGTACTACAATAGCAATATTAAACCCTGCCTAGATGTCTCTAATCCTAAGCTTTCCCTCCACTGAATGCAGATAACAGCAGTTTTATTACAGAAAGTAAAATATTTAGCCCTGAAAAGAACTCTTGTTTTAATGCTGCAGGAGCAATATACAAGTACTGCAATAGCAATATTATTAAACCCTGACTATATCCCTGCTCTAAACTAAGAGGACACATTCAGTTGAAAGGTATTGTGGCGCAGAAAGCCACCGGCTTACTACTACTCACTACTAGGACAACCCCTTCTTTACCTACCATGAAAATAAAAACAGTTATACTCACCTCCCGTGTCAGTGCCATTCCAGTGGTGTCAGCACTTGTGTTAACGGGGCTCAAGAGTGACTCTTATGACACAAGAGCCCTGCGCCCAATCAGCGCTGACGTCACTTTCTGCCTTCGGAAAATCAAGAGGAAGTGAGAACTGCAGCAGGCCGCTCACTTCCTCTTGAATACATATTGTCACAATTCCTCGGCTCTGTGTGTTTTGGACTCAGTGAGTGACCGCTCAGTCGTCCAATCTAGTGCAGGGGTATGCTGAGCGGTCAGTATATTGATAGACAGCTCAGTCGTCCAATCTACTGCAGGGTCATGATGATCTGTTGGTATTTTGATAGACAGCTCAGCCCTCCAATCTGAGCCTGGGGGGGTTCTGAGCTTCCTTCAGGTGTTCCCTGTTCTAAATGATAACCCAGCTAATTAGCTAAGCTGTCAACCCCAGTTCTCTACCAGTCATAGCATTTGATCGGTGGTGCATTGCCTTGTATTCCTGTGCTGTGTTGATCTATTGCTGCCTGACCTCATTGTGACCATCCATTTGACTAACACCTTTGTTCTGTTCTGCTATCTACCTGGTATTCTGACCTCGAAGCGTTACCTGACAACTCCTTTGTCTCTTCCCTTTTGTCACTAAGTGATCTCTTGGTGTCTGACCCCTAAACGTTTGACTTCCCTACCTCACTGCTTGTCCTGGAGCAGTGACTAGCATCACATTATGATTGGCCATATACTCTTTTCCCCACCAATTAATCCTGTTCGTACACTGTGATCAGGTGGCGAATCTGACCCAGATGGTGCAGGATCTGACCAGGGAGCACCAGAAGCTAAAATCTTCACAGCCTCAGCTGCAGTGTCAGTTTTTTAGTACTATGGGTGTTTCCCAAAGTTCTCCACTACTGACTGTAGTTGTGATTTTGGTTCTTTCTGACTTCCACTTGGTCTCATCCAAACTAGTAGTGGCACTTCCTGATTTATTTTTGGTTAGAATGACCAATTCAGGGAGAGTTGTAGACTTTTTTTTACCTTTACGACCCCGGTCTTCATGGGATGAGTCCCAGCAGGTGGCAATAATCATGTCCCTACTGCAAGGGGGCCCTCAGACTTGGCCATCTTCTTTGTCCCCACTAGCCCCAGAACGTTCTTTTGTTGATACCTTTTTTGACCTTTTTTGCTTTTGTTTTCATGCATTGAAGATGGTTCTGGTGAACCATCATCCTTACATGAATACGTCACCAGAGCCATCAGTAGTACATGAATACAGCAACAGAACAACCATCACTACATGTGCACATCACACAACAACCATCAGTACAGGAAGACTACACCAGAACCACCATCTCTACATCAACACGTAAACAAAACCTCTATCCATAAAGGAATATGGCATTAGAACGGTCATTAGTAATGTTGAAAATGTAAAAACCATAATGTGTATCCCTTTATCTATGATGTGTGGTCTGTTTACTTTCTATTAGGATATCCAAATCCTGGACACCTTAATAGAAACCAAAGTTCCCCCATTAAAGTTAAGCTATATTACTTTCCAAAACTGTCCTTGTGCATGAGATATAAAATATAGGATGTCAGGGATAGAGTTGAGCGAAACGGGTCGGTCAAATTCATAAGTCGCCGACTTTCGCTAAAGTCGGGTTTCATGAAACGAAACCCGACCATAGCATGAGGTCGGTGACCAGAGCGCCAAAGTCGCGTTTCAAATTATGCTTCCAGCGCCCTTTTTCAGCCAATGATGGAGGACGCACACTGTGGGAAACGCAATGACATGGGCAGCGGTCACCACCATCTTTGAGAAGGGCATGCAAGTGATTGGCTTGCTTTGTGTGGCGTCACAGGGGCTATAAAAGGGCGTGCACGCCCGTCCGCCATCTTACTTCTGCCGATCTTAGCATAGGGAGAGGTTGCTGCTGCTGATTCTGAATAAGGGAGAGCATTAGGCAAGGAAGAAAAACAAAAAAACTGCTTCTGCTGGTAGCCATTTTCACTGTACAACACAACAGTTTGTGTGCAGTGACAGGGGAGGCTATTTTTTTTGCATCAGCTCTGTTGGTTATTAGGCTGCCTTATAAGGCTCCCTGATAGCTGCATTGCTGTTTGCACGCTGCTGTGCAAACTGCTTTTTTAAAAGCAAAAATGCTTTTCTTCCTCTTTTCTGCACAGTTACCAAACGTTCATTTTTCCACACTTTTGTGTGCAGCAGTCCTGCTTATTAGGCTGCCTGCTGCCATACTTGGACTGAGAGCATCATTGTCAGCCTCCTAAATTCTCTAGGGAGATTCAAATTCTCCCCAATACTATATACACCTTGTACTTTGCCATACACCATCCAATTTCAGCCTGTTACCTTGAGGTGTAATCTATAGTGGGCCTGAGATAATAGTTCAGCCTCCTAAAATCTCTAGGGAGATTCAAATTCTCCCCATATACTATATACACCTTGTACTTTGTCATACACCAGCCAATTTCAGCCTGTTAAACTGAGGTGTAATTTATAGTGGGCCTGAGATAATAGTTCTGCCTCCTAAAATCTCTAGGGAGATTCAAATTCTCCCCAATACTATATACACCTTCTACATTGTTTTGCAGTACCATATAGCTGGTGGTATTTTGGGTACATTTTCCCAAAAATGAGGAAGTATGGTGGAAGAGGCCGTGAACGTGGGCGGGGGTTGCCAGCTGGTACTGATGGTGGTGGTGGTGGTGCATCTGCTGGTAGTGGCAAAAGCACAATAGCACATAAAGCAGGAGGTGTTGAGCCTGCGTCATCGTCTGGCTCCACAAGGCCTCGAAGGCTCCCTTTTCTGGGAGTAGGTAAACCGCTTTTAAAGCCGGAGCTTCAGGAACAAGTTTTGGCTTACATTGCTGACACAGCCTCCAGCTCTATCGCCTCCTCTTCTGGAGTTTCAAAAAATAAACACTGAGTCTTCAGTGGAGGCTCCTGGTCAGGAACAACACCTTTCCTTGTGTCCTTCACCCCTACCAAAAGTGAAGGATGCGGCAGGCCACACTACAGATTACACCATGGAGCTCTTTTCACATACCATGCCTGGGTTATCAAGTCAAATCGTGAATTCCCCAGTCCAAGATGAATCTGACATGGAGTGCACTGATGCACAGCCACTGCTAGATTTTTCTGCTGGTACATTCACTCAGAGCACTACATTGTCCTCGCAGTGTACTGAGCCAGAATCTGACCCTGATGAAACTCAGGTGCCCCTTCCCGCATGCTATACCAACTTACACGGTGACACAGAGGAAGGTGCACATGAAATTGAAGAGGAGGTGATGGATGAACCAGTTGTTGACCCAGATTAGCATCCATTGGGGGAAGAGGATGCCGCTGCCAATAACTCAGAAGAGGAGGAGGAGGATCCGCAGCAGGCATCGACATCGCAACAGCTGTTAGCTGGCAGGTCCGTAGCAGTCCAAAAACGGGTTACAAAAACCAAAAGAGTTGCAGGACAGCTTGACCAGATGGTCAAATTAGCACATCGTGCAAGGCCTCAAAATGTCTTCCATAGTAGGAAGATTTCAGTGTGGCACTTTTTTGAACAAAATCCTAATGATCAGGCAAAGGTTATCTGTAAGAAGTGCGCAAAGACCTTTAGTCGAGGGAAAAATCTGAGAAATTTGAATACCAGTTGCATGCTTAGACATTTAACCACCATGCACTTGCATGCGTGGACGGACTACCAAACCTCACGTACCACATGTGCACCTGCTCCGAATGAAGGTAGTCAACAACGCTACATCGCTTCCCCCACTGTAAGCCCACCGGTTAGCACACCACCAGCAGCAAATGTTGAGGTGTCGTCACATGGCCAAAGCAGTCGGAATCACAATGTTATTGCTACGAAAGACTGAATCTAGGCCATCAGCAACACCACCAACACCATCACCAAGCCTCTCTCAGTCCGCCATGTCCACCGCTAGTTCCACCATATGCAGCTCTCAAGTCCAGCTCACCCTACCAGAGACTGAGTAGGACAATAAAGTACTCATCCTCTCATCCGCGTACACTGTGTTTGAACGCCCACATTGCCAAACTAATCTCGTTAGAGATGATGCCCTACCGGTTGGTTGAAAGCGAAGCTTTCCGCGAGCTCATGGCCTACGCAGTACCTCGCTATGACCTACCCAGTCGGCACTTATTTTCTCAAAAAGCCATCCCAGCCCTCCACCTGCATGTGAAAGACCGCATTGTCCATGCACTCAAGCAATCAGTGAGTGGAAAGGTGCACCTCACAACAGATGCATGGTTCAGTAGGCATGGCCAGGGCTGTTACGTGTCCATCACTGCGCACTGGGTTAATGTGGTGGATGCAGGGTCCACAGGGGACAGCGGCAGTGGGACAGTGCTGCCTAGCCCACGGTATAGGAAACCGTTGACTGTAGGCGTTCGACCCTCCTCCAGAAGCGAAAGCTCTTCCACAGAGCGCAGTCACACGAGCACTCCATCCGCAGCTGCCAGTGTTGCACATGAGGTGTCCCACTATCGAACAGCTAGTGGTAAGCGTCAGCAGGCTGTGTTGAAGATGATGTGTTTGGGCGACAACAGACACACCGCGGAGGTACTGGCCGACTACTTGCAGCGACAAACTGAGTCATGGCTGGGCAGTCTACATCTTGAGGCAGGCAAGGTAGTTAGTGATAACAGCCGAAATTTTGTGGCAGCCATAGCCCTTTCAAAACTCAGACACATACCGTGCCTGGCTCACACCTTGAACCTGGTGGTGCAGTGCTTCCTGTTGTGAGTTCATTCTCTGGTTCACCAGTTGTGAGTTCCCCTTCTGGACTCCCTCTGGTGGTGACGGGAGGTGGTGCGGCTGGTTTGATCGGTGGAGATCTGCCACCTGAGAATGAGGATGACAATTGGATCTCAGGATTCTCAGATTGAATTTAAGACAGCCGACGTCCTATTCAGTTGCTGGTGATTCCTTCTGGCTTGTCAGCTCTTGGTTTTCAGCTCTGTTCCAGTCATCTAAAGCTAAGTTTTTCTGCTAATGTTCACACTTGATTTTGCTGGTCTGTTCAGTTTTTTGTGTGGTCTGCCAGCCCAGGCTGGGGGCTGAGCTGAATTTCCACTCTTATTTATCAGTATTTTGCCAATTGGCTTTTTGTCCCTTACTAGTTCGGTCTCTTTTTGCTCTGTCTCAGAATATTTCAGAGTGCTGATATAGTGGGAGAAGTCTAGTGACTTCAGAGTTAATTTTGCTATCAGAAGTGTTGGACATTATTTTTGTAGGGTTTTTTGCAGGTTGCAGACAGTGTCTTTCCTTTTCTTTCCTGTCTAGTTAGTTTGGGCCCCATCATTTGCTCAGCCTATTTTCCTGCCTGTGTTTGTGCCTTCATCTTGTTTCACCGTCAATACATGTGTGGGGGCTATCTATTCCTTTGGGGTCTGCTCTGGGGCAGTTAGTTTTCCCTTTTCCTGCTTTAGGCTTATTTAGTCGGCCATGACGAGGCGTCTAGGAACATCGTAGGCACGCTCCACAGCTACTGCTAGTTGTGTGGTAAGATCAGGGATCTGCAATCTGCATAGTTACCAACCTCTCTGGTTTTCTGTGGCTTAGCTTGTTTTGCTTTTTTCTCCTCGGTGGCCCATTCATAACAGAATCACCAGCCATACCGCAGATTCTAGGGTACTCAAAAGCAGGAGAGAATTGTAAAAAAAAAAAAAAAAAGTCAGAATTTTTTTTTTATATGTATATTTTTTCCTCTTTTTCTCTGGGGCCGTAGGAGGATTTTTTTTTTCCTTAATGGAGATTAAGAAATTGTCTGATCATGTGGAACAGCTCACTGCTGAAGTGCGGGGAATTTCCGCCTATCTCGCTCATTCACGTGCTGCTGAACCAAAGATCCCTACTCCTGATGTGTTTTTTGGGATCGGTCTAAATTTTTGAATTTTAAGAATAATTGTAAATTATTTCTTGCCTTGAAGCCTAATTCGTCGGGGAGCTCTGCGCAGCAGGTTAAAATTGTCATCTCTTTGCTGCGCGGCAATCCCCAGGATTGGGCGTTTTCTTTGACACCTGAAGATCCTATTCTGACTAATGTGGATGCATTTTTTCAAGCCTTGGGGTTGTTGTATGATGAACCTAATGCTATTGATCAAACTGATAAAGCCCTATTGGCATTGAACCAGGGTCAGGATTCTGCAGCTATACTGTCAAAAATTCTGAAAGTGGGCGGTCCTTACTACCTGGAATGATGGTGCCTTGGCAGCTCTCTTTCGGAAAGGTTTGTCAGAAACCGTAAAAGATACTATGGTGGGATTTCCTGTTCCCTCTGGACATGACGATTCTATGTCATTAGCCATTCAAATTGATCGGCGTTTACGTGAACGCAAAACTACACGAGAGGAGTTGCTACCTTTTGGACAAATGTCTGAACCTATGCAATGTGATAGAGTTTTGTCTAGGGCGCAACGTCAGGAGTTTAGAAGGCGTAATAAGCTGTGTTTTTTTCTGTGGAGACATCTCTCATACTATTTCTGTCTGTCCAAAACGAGAGAAACATTTTGCACACACATTTGCTGTGGGCAGTATACAACCTAAGTTTCTTTTGGCAATTACTCTGATCTGCTCCTTATCCACATTTTCCACGAAGGCTTTTGTGGATTCAGGAGCAGCGTTGAATCTGATGGATTTGGACTTTGCTAAACGTTGTGGTTTTTCCATGACGCCTCTGCGGACGCCTATTCCTTTGAGGGGTATTGATGCTACTCCTTTGGCGGAGAATAAACCTCAGTTTTGGACCCAGGTGACAATGCGGGCTGCCCCAGACCACCAAGAAAATTGTAAATTTTTGGTGCTGCATAATTTGCATGATACTATTGTTTTGGGTTTTCCTTGGTTGCAAACTCATAATCCAGTTTTGGATTGGAAATCTGGGTCTGTGGTGAGTTGGGGTTGTCAGTGTGTTCTTAGGGACGCTCCTGTTTTCTCCACCTCTCCTCAGTCTCATGATATTCCTGATTATCTAGCCAATTTTTCTGATGTATTTAGTGAGAGCAAGTCTGCGTTTTTGCCTCCTCATAGAAGTTATGACTGTGCAATTGAGTTGATGCCTGGGTGTAAAATTCCCAAGGTTCGGCTTTTCAACTTATCAGTACCCGAACATGATGCTATGTGATCCTATATTAATGAGTCATTGGAGAAGGGCAATATTAGACCATCCTCGACACCTTTAGGTGCTGTTTTTTTTTTTTTTGTGGCCAAGAAAGATGGTTCATTAAGACCGTGTATTGATTATCGTTCCCTTAACAAGATGACGGTTAAATATCAGTACCCGTTACCTCTGATGTCTGATTTATTCTCCAGAGTTAAGAGTGCCTGCTGGTTTACTAAGCTTGACCTCAGGGGGGCGTATAATCTTATTCGCATCAAGCACAGGGATGAATGGAAGATGGCGTTTAATACTCCGGAGGGACATTTTGAGTACCTGGTGATGCCTTTTGGGCTCACTAATGCCCCTTCTGTCTTCCAGTCCTTTATGAGCGATATTTTCCGTGACTTTGTGGATAAGTTTTTGGTCATCTATCTGGATGATATTTTGATCTTTTCTAGTGATTGGGATTCTCATGTGGAACACGTCCGAACTGTGTTCCGGATTTTGAGGGAGAATTCCCTGTTTAAGGCATCGAAATGCCTTTTTGGTGTACAGAGGATTTCATTTTTGGGATTTATCTTGTCTCCATCAACTATTGAAATGGACCCGGCCAAGGTATAGGCCATTTATGATTGGGTTCAGCCTACTTCTTTGAAGGCCCTCCAGAAGTTTTTGGGTTTTGCTAATTTTTATCGTAAATTTATAGGTAATTTTTCTGGTATTGTCAAACCACTGACTGATCTGACCAACAAGGGAGCTGATGTGCTGAATTGGTCTCCTGAGGCTGTCTCAGCATTTCAGGAGCTTAAGCGGAGATTTACTTCAGCTCCAGTTCTATGGCAATCTGATGTCTCACTTTCATTTCAAGTGGAGGTAGACGCTTCTGAGATTGGTGCAGGAGCTGTTTTGTCCCAAAAAGACCCTGTGACTTCTAAGATGAATCCCTGTGCCTTCTTTTCTCGAAAGTTCTCCCCATCTGAACGCAACTATGATGTGGGGAATCGGGAATTGTTGGCCATGAAATGGGCATTTGAGGAGTGGAGACATTGGTTGGAGGGAGCTAGACATCAAGTTGTGGTCCTCACCGATCACAAGAATTTGATTTATCTGGAGTCAGCCAAACGCTTGAATCCTAGACAGGCTAGATGGGCCTTGTTTTTCACGCGCTTTAATTTTGTGGTCTCTTTTCTTCCGGGCACTAAGAATGTTAAGGCAGACGCCCTTTCTAGGAGTTTCTTTGCCGATTCTCTTAGTGTGACCGAGCCAACTACCATCCTAGGTGAGGGGGTAGTTCTTTCTGCCATTTCGCCCGATTTGAGACGCGCCCTGGAGGAATTTCAGGAGGATAAACCTGAGCGTTGCCCTATGGGAAAATTGTATGTTCCTGACCAGTGGAGAAAGAGAGTGATGTCTGAAATTCATTGCTCCGCATTGGCTGGTCATCCAGGTATTTTTGGTACCAGAGATTTGGTGAGTCGGTCCTTTTGGTGGCCTGCCTTATCTCGTGACGTCAGGAATTTTATACAGTCCTGTGGGACTTGTTCTCGGTCTAAACCCTGTTCTCGTTCTAGTGGGTTGCTGATGCCCTTGCCAGTGCCCAAGAAGCCATGGACCCATATCTCAATGGATTTTATTTCTGATCTTTCTGTCTCTCAGAGAACGACTGTTATCTGGGTGATTTGTGATAGATTTTCGAAGATGGTCCATCTTGTACCACTCCCAAAGTTGCCATCTTCCGCTGAGTTGGTGTCCTTGTTTTTACAACAGGTGGTTCGGTTACATGGGATTCCTGAGAACATTGTGTCCGACAGAGGAGTCCAGTTTGTTTACAGATTCTGGAAAGCCTTTTATTCCAATCTGGGAATTCAGTTATCCTTCTCCTCTGCGTTTCATCCCCAGACCAATGGACAGACAGAGAGAACAAACCAGACCTTGGAGTCTTATTTGAGATGTTTTATATCTGCTGATCAGGATGATTGGGTCTCATTTTAGCCCTTGGCCGAATTCGCACTGAACAATAGAGCTAGTTCTGCCACTTTGTCACCCTTTTTCTGTGATTTTGGGTTTCATCCTCGATTCTCTTCAGGGCAAGTGGAATCTTCGTCCTGCCCAGGTGTGGACACTGTGGTTAAGAGAATGCAGCAGATATGGGACCAAGTGGTGGATAAGTTGTCACTCTCTCAGGAAAAGGCCCAGCGATTTTCCAACCGGCATAGGACCATTGGTCCCTGGTTTAAAGTGGGTGATATGGTTTGGTTGTCGTCTAAGAATATTCCTATGAAGGTTGCATCTCCTAAATTTAAGCCAAGATTTATTGGTCCTTATAAGATTTTGGAAATTCTTAATCCTGTTTCGTTTTGATTGGCTCTTCCAGTTACGTTCAAGATTCATAACGTATTTCACAAATCTCTGTTGAAGAGGTTTGTTGAGCCAGTGGTTCCTATGGCAGCACCTCCTGACCCTGTGTTGGTCGAAGGCAATGTGGAATATGAGGTAGAGAAAATATTGGATTCTCATTTGGTTAGACGGAGACTCCAGTATTTGGTCAAATGGAATGGTTATGGTCAGGAGGATAATTCTTGGGTCTCTGCCTCCGATGTTCATGCCAATAGATTGGTTCGTGCTTTTCACCGGGCTCATCCTGATCGGGCTGGTGGCATGGATGAGGGTTCGATGACCCCTCCTCAAGGGGGGGGTACTGTTGTGAGTTCATTCTCTGGTTCACCAGTTGTGAGTTCCCCTTCTGGACTCCCTCTGGTGGTGACGGGAGGTGGTGCGGCTGGTTTGATCGGTGGAGATCTGCCACCTGAGAATGAGGATGACGATTGGATCTCAGGATTCTCAGATTGGATTTAAGACAGCCGACGCCCTATTCAGTTGCTGGTGATTCCTTCTGGCTTGTCAGCTCTTGGTTTTCAGCTCTGTTCCAGTCATCTAAAGCTAAGTTTTTCTGCTAATGTTCACACTTTATTTTGCTGGTCTGTTCAGTTTTTTTGTGTGGTCTGCCAGCCCCGACTGGGGGCTGAGCTGAATTTCCACTCTTATTTATCAGTATTTTGCCAGTTGGCTTTTTGTCCCTTACTAGTTCGTTCTCTTTTTGCTCTGTCTCAGAATATTTCAGAGTGCTGATAGTGGGAGAAGTCTAGTGACTTCAGGGTTAATTTTGCTATCAGAGGTGTTGGAGATAATTTTTGTAGGGTTTTTTGCATGTTGCAGACAGTGTCTTTCCTTTTCTTTCCTGTCTAGTTAGTTTGGGCCCCATCATTTGCTCAGCCTATTTTCCTGCCTGTGTTTGTGCCTTCATCTTGTTTCACCGTCAATACATGTGTGGGGGCTATGTATTCCTTTGGGGTCTGCTCTGGGGCAGTTAGTTTTCCCTTTTCTTGCTTTAGGCTTATTTAGTCCTCCGGCTGTGACGAGGCATCTAGGAACATCGTAGGCACGCTCCACAGCTACTGCTAGTTGTGTGGTAAGATCAGGGAGCTGCAATCTGCATAGTTACCAACCTCTCTGGTTTTCTGTGGCTCAGCTTGTTTTGCTTTTTTCTCTTCGGTGACCCATTCATAACAGCTTCCTCAATAACTATCCGGAGTTAACAGCCCTGCTCCATAAGATGCGAAGACTGTGCTCGCACATCCGCCGGTCGCCCGTACACTCCAGTCGTATGCAGAAGCTGCAGCGATTGCTCCACCTTCCCAAGCACCGCCTAATTATCGACGTTGCAACAAGGTAGAACTCCACCCTGCACATGGTTGAGAGGCTGTGCGAACAGAGGCAGGCTGTAATGCATTTGTGGGAGGATACACGTGCAGGCAGTGTGAGGGCAGACATGGAGTTGTCTGGTGTGCAGTGGTCGAAGCTGAAAAACCTCTGTAAAGTCCTTCAGTGTTTTGAGGAATGCACACGGCTGGTAAGCGCAGACGACGCCATCATAAGCATGAGCATCCCATTTATGCGTCTGCTCATGCAAACTTTGATGCACATTAAGGAGCAGGTGTCAGCAGCCGAAGAGGAGGAGGGAAGCCTTGATGACAGTCAGCCCTTGTCTGCTCAGGGAACTCTCCTGGACGAGATGGAGGAAGAAGAGGAGGAGGAGGAGGATGATGAGGATGATTATTTAGGGGAGGAGGATGCTTCTCAGGGGGAAAGAGAAAATGTTGGCGTGGCAAGGTCAGGTACAGGGTTTGTGCGTGACTGGAGGGATGTGGATTTGCCAGAAAGTGCTCCTCCACCCATCACTCGCAGTACATCATTGACACCTGGAACATTGGCTCACATGTGTGATTATGCCTTGCAGATCCTTAAAAGGGACCCCCGCATTGCCAAAATGATGAACGATGACGACTACTGGTTGGCCAGCATCCTGGATCCAAGCAACTCTGGTAAACCGTTTGTTTGAGGCATTCCCAGCACACAGCAGCGGTGATGGTTCTCACATAAGCCGTAGGGGGGCAACATGGAAGAGGTGTTTGTGGTGCACACATCCAAAGTGGCATTGGAGACAGGGGTTTCATGACCATGTTGTGGACTGAATTTTCAAGTCCCGCTCACACGATTGGTAATACTACATCGATTGAAAGTGACAGGAGACAGCAGTTGTCAACTATGGTTACAAACTACTCCCATATTGATGTTCTCCCTCACAGGTCATTCCCCTTTGACTATTGGGCCTGTAAACTGGACACCTGGCCTGAATTGGCACAATATGCCTTACAGGAGCTTGCTTGCCCTGCTGCTAGTGTGCTATCTGAAAGAGTCTTCAGTGCTGCTGGATCAATCCTGACAGAAAAAAGGACCCATCTGTCAACCCAAAATGTTGATGATCTAACCTTCATTAAAATGAACCATGCATGGGTTTCAAAGGATTATGTCCCACCTTCCCCTGCTGACATATAGGTTGCCAGAAAAATGGCTCGCTTTTGTCCTCCTCTTCCTCGGACTTCTCCAATTCCTCCATTTGCAGCTGCTGAATGTCCAACATCAACATATGCCATTTTTTAAACCTCCCTAACTGGGCTGCCTCTCCCCCCCCAGGGCCGGGGTCACCACCTAGCACGCGCACCCGTGCGAGTGCCGTTGCCCTGGACAGGTGGGTGGGCCCACTCTTGGACGACGGCACTGGCACAGGGTCCCTCATAGTACGCAAAAGTGTCTCTGCCGGAGGCCCACCTCCTCCCCACCCGCCGTCAGACACATCACCGTACTATGAGGGGCCCTATGCCAGTGCCGTCGCCAACGAGTGGGCCCCCCCTGCTTGCCAAGGATCACAGCACTTGCAAAGTTGAAATACTTACCTCTCCCTGCTCCACCGCCGTGACGTCTTCCGCGTTTCCAGCCAGTGACATTCTGGTCAGAGAGCGTGATGACATCACGTCTGTACGCCATCTGCCTAAACAGTCCAAGTGCAGAGAGATGGAAGATGGGGTCGAGGAGGAGTCCAGAGTACAGGGATTCCCTAGCGAGGAGACTTATTTAATTGTTTTAAAGGTTGGGAGCAATTTTTGGGGAGCACTATACTCTGGAGAATGATATATGGGGCCCACCATACACTGGAGCATTCCAAAGGTGGACATCAGACACTGGAGCAGCATTTACAGGGCCCATTATACACTGGAGCATTAGAAATGGGGCCCATTATATATGGAGCATTATTTGGGCCCATAAGACAGTGGAGCTTCATCCATGGGGACCAACATGTACTGTAGGTAGCATTATGTGGAGCTCATCATATACTGTATCGAACATTATATGGGACCAATGATTCTGCATGGAGAAATATATGGGCTTCATTACTCTGTATGGCGCACTATGAGGTGGCCATAATACTGTATGGAGTAATATACTGTCCGTTTTTGGAGCTATTGGAGAATTTAAAATGGATATCAGTCATGTGATGTAAGAAGTGAAGTATTTTTCATTGTACTATACCGCTATTTCTCTGCCGTATCAGAGGATCATGAATTGTGGCATGTGTTAAAGGAGCCCAGTGACACTCTATGGCCCTGGGCCCACGAAAATCTGGAGCCAGACCTACCCCCCCACAACTTTAGCCAAATAACCCCCAGTTTTCAATGCCTAACTATTATTATAAAATAAATTAAGGTTGACAAGCTTAAATAATAAGAATTGATGTTTTTTTTCATTAAAATGGGCACTGTAGGTGTGTTTCCTGTCCTCCACTCACTGCCGACTTTTCTTCCCCATTGACTTGCATTGGGTTTCGTGTTTCAGTCAGCCTTCGATTTTTCACGATAATCGGCCGATTGCGTTCGACCCGACTGTTGCGAAAGTCGGGTTTCATGAAACCCGACTCGACCTGAAAAAAGGCAAAGTCGCTCATCTCTAGTCAGGGATGAATATCGCTATTTGTCCCTCATATTATGTAAATGGTCTGCAAAGAAGTAATCATATCTCCCTGTGAAAATTCACTCTTTGTTCATTTGTTCAGCATCATCCCTAAAGTAGACCACTTTTTTTCAGTTGTTGTTATTTTTTTATAAAAACAAGGGTAACAATTACAGTGGAAGAAGTTGTCAGAGCTTGTTACCTGACCAATTGAGGAAGGGGAGGGCGCCATTGACTTCATCTAAGGTCACCAAAATACCTTGTCCCAGCCCTGGAAAGACCCATTCAAATTTTTGCCTTTGACAAAACACCGTTACTCCAGAATCTTGACCAGCTGGTAATGGTGGAATTCACATTTAGAGTCGGAACACTTCTTCACCCTGAGTTCATCTCCTCCTATGTGTTGGACAATTTACTTGCTAGGTTTGTATTGGTGCTTCCATGGCTATGTATACACAATCTGATTGATTAGTGTCAGAAGGATTTTGTTAAATAGAACCACAACTGTCATACTTAGTTCTGTACTAATTTGCTCTGCTAGTTTGGAGGGTCTGCTGGTTTACCTGAAAAGACTTTGGAGATGTGTTCTCGGAAAAAGAGTAATCTTATTCCTAATGTCAAAATACCTAAAGCTCGCTTGTATAATTTGTCAGGACCTGAACGTCCCCCCATGAAAGAATATGTAAATGAAACTTTACAGAAGGGACATATATGTCCTTCATCTTCACCTGTAGGTGCTGGATTTTTCTTTGGTAAAAACATAGATGGGTGTCTCCTTGCTTCAATTTCCGTAAATTAAACAAAATTAAGGTTAAGAATACCTACCCGCTTCCACTCATCCTATATAATCAGCTTACAAAATGGGGGCTAAATGGTTTCTAAACTGGATCTTAGGGGGGGCTTATAATTTGATACGCATCTGGGAGGGTGATGAGTGCAAGATGGTGTTTTTAACATCTAAGATTCTATTTGAAAATCTTGATATGCCTTTTGAGTTAACCAATGTGCCAGCAGTATTTCAAAATCTTATAAACGATATATTTTCTGATTGTATTGGAAGGTAGATTGTGGTATACTTTGACGATATTCAGGTTTTTTTTACCCAATCTGGATTCTCACTATGAACATGTCCATTTTGTTTTACAAAAGCTTAGAGAGAATTATTTATTTGCTAAACTGGAGAAATGTAATTTTTACCCAATTTATGAGACATTATGTTCGTTTTCAGAATTTTTGTAGATAGCCTAACCTTGTCACCAACCTGAGGGGTAGGAGGGGCTTTGCGAATATTTATCCATTGATTCGTTGTAATCTTCTTGGGCCTTTTGTAGCTCCTCAATTAGTTCTTCCTGAGCTTTCCACAGCTTTGTAAATCTGTAACAGCAGGAAGAAGATTCAGGGACATATATTTAGTGGTTCTGCATTTAAAATCCCTCCTTAAAAGAATAATTAACCTCTTTAGAAGTGTGGTTAAGAAAAAAGTCAGTTTGGTATCCATTAGTGTTGAGCATTCCGATACTGCAAATATCGGGTATCGACCGATATTCGCTGTATCGGAATTCTGATACCGAGTACCGATATTTTTTCTATATCGGATACCGGAATCGGAAATTCCCATAATGCAATGAGCCCGCTCGATTTGATTCAGCCAATGGGAATCCTCAGAAGTGTGGGCACATCCTGTTAGGCATGTAGGCATGTTTACTATTGGCATGGCTGTGATTGGCTGCTTAAATGATGTCATCATGATGCGCGGTCTGTGCGCATCATGATGCACGGTAAGTGCGGGCCTGCCGGTGGTCTGTATGGGCCTCTCGGGAGCCTGTGCCGGCTGTCGGTGGTCTGTGCCGGCTGCCGGTGGTCTGTACGGGCCTCTCGGGGGCCTGTGCGGGCTGTCGGTGGTCTGTGCCGGCTGCCGGGGGCCTGTGTCGGCTGCCGTGGTCTGTGCGGGCCTGCCGGTGGTCTTGTGTGTGTGTGCAGGCATCGTCCGATGGGACTACATCACATCGGGCGATGCCTGCTACACTGACAGTGATTGACACATTAGCCAATGATGGGACAGTAGTAGTCCCATCATCCGGCTAATGTGTTGAATGTAAAAAAAATATATATATATATATATATATATATATATATATACATACTACATACATACTACATACTACATACATACTTCATATATACTACATGCATACAACATACATACTACATATATACTACATTCATACAACATACATACTACATATATACTACATTCATACAACATACATGTATACTACATATATACTACATTCATACAACATACATACAACATACATACTGCATTCATACAACATACATATATACTACATACATACTACATTCATACAACATACATACATACTACATACAACATACATGCTACATACTACATACATACTACATATATACTACATTCTTACAACATACATACTACATACAACATAGATGCTACATATATACTACATTCATACAACATACATATATACTACATACATACTACATATATACTACATTCATACAACATACATACATACTACATACAACATACATGCTACATACTACATTCATACAACATACATATATACTACATACAACATACATGCTACATATATACTACATTCATACAACATACATATATACTACATACATACTACATATATACTACATTCATACAACATACATACTACATACAACATAGATGCTACATATATACTACATTCATACAACATACATATATACTACATACTACATACATACTACATATATACTACATTCATACAACATACATACATACTACATACAACATACATGCTACATACTACATATATACTACATTCATACAACATACATATATACTACATACAACATACATGCTACATATATACTACATTCATACAACATACATATATACTACATATATACTACATTCATACAACATACATATATACTACATACATACTACATACAACATACATGCTACATACATACTACATATATACTACATTCATACAACATGCATACTACATACATACTACATACAACATACATGCTACATATATACTACATTCATACAACATACATGTATACTACATATATACTACATTCATACAACATACATACATACTACATACAACATACATGCTACATACTACATATATACTACATTCATACAACATACATATATACTACATACAACATACATGCTACATATATACTACATACATACTACATATATACTACATTCATACAACATACATATATACTACATACAACATACATGCTACATACTACATACATACTACATATATACTACATTCATACAACATACATACTACATACAACATAGATGCTACATATATACTACATTCATACAACATACATATATACTACATACTACATACATACTACATATATACTACATTCATGCTACATACTACATATATACTACATTCATACAACATACATATATACTACATACAACATACATGCTACATATATACTACATTCATACAACATACATATATACTACATACATACTACATATATACTACATTCATACAACATACATATATACTACATACATACTACATACATACTACATATATACTACATTCATACAACATACATACTACATACAACATACATGCTACATATATACTACATTCATACAACATACATATATACTATATACTACATACATGATACATATATACTACATTCATA
Organism: Dendrobates tinctorius; assembly: GCF_039654945.1. NCBI lineage: Eukaryota > Metazoa > Chordata > Amphibia > Anura > Dendrobatidae > Dendrobates > Dendrobates tinctorius. The sequence goes on along the minus strand of NW_027361706.1, from coordinate 11,893,568 downwards.
CAACATACATACATACTACATTCATACAACATACATACTACATACAATACATTCATACTACATACAATACATTCATACAATACATACATATAGACATACAGTACATATAACATAGAGTACATACTCACCATTACTTGTCACTTTGATCCCCGAAGCCAGTGTCATCTATGAAAGAAATTAGAGAAAAACAAACCACCAAATACTCCCTGATCCGCAGATATCCACGAGTGAGTGTCCCACACCGATTTCCCGTGGAGAACAGCAGCATCAGCTGATGCGACCGCTCTCTATGGGCTTCAATAATCCAATGACGGAAGGTAGGTATCCTTCCGCACTGTATTCCTCCGCCACTTGAAAAAAATAGTCCCTAGTCTCACTTTATGGCAAAAGCTGCCTGGGAACTTTCTCACACAGCTTTTGCCATAAAGTGAGACTAGGGACTATTTTTTTACAGTGGCGGAGGAATACAGTGAGCAAGGATACCTACCTTCCGACATTGAATTATTGAAGCCACTAGAGAGTGGTCGCATCAGCTGATGCTGCTGTTCTCCATGGGAAATTGGCGTGGGACCCTCGTGGATTTCTGCGGATCAGGGAGTATATGGCTTGTTTGTTATTTTCATATTTTTCCACAGATGACACTGGCTTTGGGGAACAATGTGACAAGTATTGGTGAGTATGTACTCTATGTTATATGTACTGTATGTCTATATGTATGTATAGTATGAATGTATGAATTCATTGTATGTAGTATGTATGTAGTATATATGTATGTTGTATGAATGTAGTATATATGTATGTAGTATATATGTATGTTGTATGAATGTAGTATATATGTAGTATGTAGTATATATGTATGTTGTATGAATGTAGTATATATGTAGCATGTATGTAGTATGTAGCATGTATGTATGTTGTATGAATGTAGTATGTAGCATGTATGTTGTATGTAGTATGTATGTATGTTGTATGAATGTAGTATATATGTATGTTGTATGAATATAGTATATATGTATGTTGTATGAATGTAGTATGTATGTAGCATGTATGTTGTATGTAGTATGTATGTATGTATGTTGTATGAATGTAGTATGTAGCATGTATGTTGTATGTAGTATGAATGTAGTATATATGTAGTATGTATGTAGTATATATGTATGTTGCATGAATGTAGTATGTATGTAGATTTTTTTTTTTTTACATTCAACACATTACCCGGATGAAGGGACTACTACTGTCCCATCATTGGCTAATGTGTCAATCACTGTCAGTGTAGCAGGCATAGCCCGATGGGACTTGTAGTCCCATTGGACGATGCCTGCACAGACACAAGACCCCTGGCAGGCCCGCACAGACCACCGACAGCCGGCACAGGCCCCCGGCAGGCCGGCATAGACCGCTGGCACAGGCCCCCGAGAGGCCCGTACAGACCACCGGCAGCCGGCACAAGCCCCCGGCAGGCCCGTACAGACCCCTGGCAGCCGGCACAAGCCCCCGGCAGGCCCGTACAGACCACCGGCAGCCGGCACAGGCCCCCGGCAGCCGGCATAGACCACCAACAACCGGCACAGGCCCCCGAGAGGCCCGTACAGACCACCGGCAGCCGGCACAGGCCCCCCGAGAGGGCCGTACAGACCACCGGCAGCCCGCACAGGCCCCCCGAGAGGGCCGTACAGACCACCGACAGCCCGCACAGGCCCCACCCGCACACACACACGCACAGTGTCCGCCCACACTCTTCCCCCCTCCCGAAAGGGTTTTTTTAATTCCGATATTTCTGTCCCATTGACTTTAATGGGACTTCCGGGATCGGAATCGGCGATACCCGATACTTTTTTTTAGATCGGCCGATCCAATCCGATCCGATATTTTTCAATATCGTGTGGTATTGCTCAACACTAGTATCCATCCTTAATCTTTGTTAAAAAATTTTTGGTATCCAGTGTTACCCAAAACAATTTTGGGCATAGAATGGTACAGTCAGTGTTAGAGGTTCGGTCAATATCATGGACAGAACATCAACCTTGCCATTTCTTGAACCAGACCGATAAGATATTATAAATTTAAACCTGTGGAAAAATTAGGCCCAACATGCATGTCTTGCAGACAGCCTCTTACCTGTATTGATGAATTCTAAGTTTTTATGGTCAGCGAGGACAGTCACCAGATGATTGGCCCCTTCCAAAAAATGTCTCCATTCGGAGAAGGCGACTTTAATAGCTAAAAGTTCTTTATTTCCAATGTCATAATTCTTTTTTTGCAGATAACATGGTATGAGAAAGGAATGCACATGGATGAAGCTGCATCTTGTCTCCAACTCGCTGTGATAAAACGTCTCCCACCGCAGAGTCTGAGGCGTCTATTTCAACAGCAAATGGCAGTTCAGGATTTGGATGGACCAGTAATGGCGCAGAAGTAAAAGTGTCTTTAGTTTGTTGAAAGCCACATGTGCCTCTAGAGACCAGGAAAACACTTTGGTTTTCTTTGTGAGTGAAGTATTTGGTAAAATGATTTTTGAAACGTTTTCAATGAATCTTCAGTAGATATTTGCAAACATTATAAAGCGCTGGAGGTCTTTTAGATATATTGGGATAGATCAGTCAACTTCCGCTCTGATTTTACTAGGATGCATGCTCAGACCTTCTGAGGAGATGATATATCTCAGAAATTGAGTCCTGGTTTGTTCAAATTCACATTTTTTGAGTTATGGTATAGAGCTGATTCACCTGTAGACATTTCAGAACCAACTGGACATGTCTGCGATTCTCCTCCAGAAAATATAATTATGTCATTGAGATAAACAAAAACAAATTGATCCATGAAATCTCGAAAAACTTCATTAATGAAATGCTGAAAGGTGTCAGGGGCGTTGCTAAGGCCTAAAGGCTTAACCAGGTATTCAAAATATCCATATCTAGTTCTATAGGCACTTTTCCACTCATCTCCCAGGCAAATTCATATGAGATTATAAGCCCCTCTTAGATCAAGTTTGGTAAAAATCTTGGCAGAATGCAGTCTCTCCAGCAACTCAAGATCTAATGGGAGTTGGTAGCGATTTTTAATGGTAATCGTATTTATTTCCTTGTAATGAATACATGGCAGCAGGGTTGAGTCCTTTTCTACAAAAAACAAGTGTGCTCCATCTTGCGAAAAAGAAAGTTGAATGAAACCTTTCTCTAAATTTTCATCTAGATATTCTTTTAATACTTTCAATTCCGGTTCAGAAAGATTGTAAATTCATACAAACGGAATGGATGATCCTGGAAGAAATTCAATGAGACAGTCATAAGAACAATGAGGAGGCAGTTGATCGGCTTTCATCTTACTGCAGACCTCACTGAACTGCTGGTCCTGAGGTGGTAGTTTATCATAATTCTGATGAGAAATCTTGGATACTTGAATTTGTTTGAGAACAGATAAATTAGCATGGAAATTGTTCTTACACTACTCAGAGGGAAAGGTAATGGTCCTTGATGCCCAGTTGAGCGACAGATTATGGATTGAAAACAAGGGAATTCCTAGAATAACTGGAAATTTTGGAGAGAAAATACTGTAAGATGGAATCTAACAGCTTCATGATGGTTCGGTTCAATACAGATTTCTGTCACAATTCGTCCACTCAGTGAGTGATTGCTATGCTGTTCTGTGGAAACTGTGTTAACTAAGCTGTCTACCCCTGATCCCTGCCAGACGTAGTTTGTGCTTCTTGGTGAGTGTTAGCCTGATTCTGTTGCTCTGAATTCTGATCTTCTGCTGCTTGACCCTTTGGACCGTGTTCTGACTGTCCCTTTGTCTTGTCCTTTGGCTTTTGATCCTCTATCTCTTGTTATTGACCCTGCCCTGTGACCTGACTTACACTTTCGTCTTTTCCCTTGGCTATCTACGTACTCTCTTAGCATTGACCCAGGAACGTCTGACTCTTCTGCCTCACGGTCTGTCCGGGCATAATGTAACATCTTTATAGACCTTCTTTACTCTTGTGTGGTGGTTTATCTGTAGGATATCCTTGTCTTCTTTCCATATGTGACCTCTCATAGAATGAACATTTACAAGGTCTTACAAAGACTTAAGGAGAATTGCCTGTACCCCAAACTTCAAATTTGAGAAATGTGTCTTTGAACTGTCCACCCTACCCTTCCTAGGTTATATCATCTTGCTCACAGGTTTGAAATTGGATACTAATAAGTTGTTTTCTGTGCACAAAAGTCCATGTCCAAATGGCATTAAGGCAATCCAGTGATTCTTGGGATTTGCCAACTATTATCGCCAGTTTATTCCTCACTTCTCGTCTCAGACCGCTCCTATTTCCTTCATGATCCGAAGAGCGCCAATCCTAAGATCTGGACTCTGGAGTCTGAGGATGCATTTTTCTCCCTAAAACAAGCAATCTCTTCTACTCCAATGCTACATAGACTCGAGATCAGCAAAAAATTCTTCCTAGAAATGGATCCTCTGGAGCAGGGGTAGTTCTAACACAGAAGTCTTCCTCCGGCTGAATGGTAACCTGCGGTTTATTCACAAAGGTCTTCTCTGCCCCTGAATGAAACTATTGGCAATCGAGAGCTATTGGTGATTAAGATGGCTCTAGAAGAATATCGTTACTTAATCAATGGAACTGTCCATCCATTTATCATATACACCGACCATAAGAACTTGGCCTACCCACAGTGCGCAAAGAGGCTGAAGCTAGGTGGTCGCAGTTCTTTGCCCGCCCTGACTTCTTCCTACATTTTCGGTCGCCTGACAAGAACGTCAAGGCAGATGCACTCTCTATGTCCTTTCTACCCATTGACCAAAAAGATGAGCTCCAAAATATCCTTGAACCCTAAAAGATGGTTACCGTGGCTCCGGTGAACTTGTCTCATATTCCCCCCAGGAAGACTTTTGTTTCAAAATCTGGCAAGAAGCGAGTTCTACTGTGGGGGTACCCTTCGAAGTTGGCTAGACATGCCAGACAGAGAAAGACTTGCCGACTTATCTCATGTCATTATTGGTGGCCAACTATGAGAAAGGATATTCTGGAATTTGTTTCTACCTGTCCTTCCTGTGCACAAAACAAGACTCCCAAACAACTTCCATCTGGGCGACTTTTACCTGTTCTTGTTCCTTCAGCTCCCTGGCAACGTGTCACAGGGATACTGTGACAAACAGGGGCCAGAAGATTATGGCTTCTGTTTACACAAACTCCTGCACTAATTAGAACTGCTTCACCATCCTATTAAACAGTGAAAATTTTTCTTGCTCTGTCATTGCAAAGGTTAATTAATTCAGTTGATCTCCTGGAGCTCTCCATCTTGAATTGTCTCAGCTGTTCTGTGTTGGCCACTCCCCTCTGGTATATATGCTCACCACTGGCACTTGGTAATTGCCAGTGATAGTTCACACTTCCTGGTTTGGTGTTGAAGGAGAAGTTCAGTGTTTGGAGTAGGTGGTTGGAAAGTTGTTCAATAGATTTGTTTTTTTGGAGATGGTTTACATGTTTATCCTCATCCTTTCCCATTTGGTTTCTCCTTCCTATTTATACCCTATTTCCCAATCTTAGTGTATTTGTACACTGTACACTGCATGAGGCCCATGGAGCTGTGTCAGCTCTATCTCTACTTCCCCTGTTTTAATTAGTTTCTCTCTTCCCAGCCACAATTTATACCATATGTTCAATGTGAAGGTGGTATGTCCCCTATACAGAGATGTCTTATGGTCTTTAATTTTTCTCTATGACAGGGGGCTTCCACGTTACTGGTAGCATAAAGGCTCTGGAAAAGAGCCATGGCTCACATCCCCTCCCCCCGAGAGAAGAAATCCAACAAAGTGTGTGCTCCCAAACCCACATGCTCCCTTTTCTTCTGATCCCAGCTTAATTTACTGGTGTATGTCTCTAGAAGCACAAGCTGGGCACAATGTATGGCCACTACAACATACTTTGCACTACAATATACAAGCACTGCAATGACATTTGCAATTTTCACCCAGCAACATTCATTGCTGCTTGCTTCTGGAAAACACCCATGGAGTCAACATTGTTATACCTGTAGATAAATTCCCAGAGGGGGTGTAATTTCCATAAAGGGGTCACTTGAGGGGTGATTCTGCTCTTCTGGCACTAAGGGCTCTGTATGTGGATTCCGTAAACTACCATATTTTTCAGACTACAAAGCCATAAATCGCATCCCACATTTTAAGGAGGATAAAAGGAAAACAAATTTTTTTAATGAGTCAAACAGTCCAAATTTAGATTACCAGGGGGTGGTGGCAGTGAAGCAGGGTAACAGGAGGCATGGTCGCTGCTGCTGGAAGCCAGTGGTGGAAGGAGTGGGGCGATGCTGCGGGCCCTAGGCTGGGAAGAGGGCGTGTCTCAGCTGTGCAAGGCTGTGGGACCTGGGCTTCAAAAAAATATTGGTGGTGAGGCAGGAGTGGAGTCCCCACTCTGTACATTGATTTCCCAGTGGTGGGCTTACGGAAAATGGCCGCTGAAGGTAGAGCATGTGCAGATTTAGATATCGGCTCACTGGGAAATCAATGTACAGAGTGAAGGCTCCGCTCTTACCTCACCACTGACATTTTCTTGAAGCCCAGGGCCCGCACTGCAAAGGGCACGGTTTCGCACCACCAGGACATCTCCCAGCCCAGGTCTTGCAGCATTACCCCACTCCTGACATCGCAGGCTTCCTGCAGCAGCGACCTTGCCTTTTGTGACCCTGCTCCACCGATGCCCCTCGTCCTCCATTAAGCTATATTCGGATTATAAGATGCACCCCCATTTTCCTACCAAATATTTTTGGGGAAAAGTACGTCTTATAATCAAAAAAATATGGTATTCTATGAAAATTTGTTCTCCAACAGTCAAATAGCGCTCCTTCCCTCCTGAGTTTCTCTATGTTGCTAAGCAGTATTGTACAGCCACATATGGGGTATTGCCAAGTTCTGTAGAAATTGTGTGACCAATTTTGATGCCATGTTTACTCATTTCCTTATGTAAAAATGAAAAATCTGGGGTTAAAACAAAATTTTTGTGGTAAAAATGCAATTGTTTTTTTGTACTGCACAACGGTATGAAATTCTGTGGCATAAATATGATCACTGCACCCTTAGACAAATTCAGTGAGAGGTGTAGTTTAAAATGGGGTCACTTTTGGGGGTTCTGCTGTTCTGGCACCTCAAGGGCACTGCCAATGTGATACAGCACCCTCAAACCTATTCAGGACAATCTGCGCGCCAATATAACCTTCTTCCCTCCTGAGCTTTGCAATGTACCTCAAAAGTAGTTTTTGACCATTTACGTACTTAGGAGAAATTGCATAAGAAATAGTACCATTCCTTTTCTTCTATTTCCCCTTTTGAAAATTAACAATTTGGGACCAAAGCAACATTTTAGTAGAAAAAATTGTAATTTTCCATTTCCTCAGATCAATGTAATACAATTCTGTGAATCACCTCAGGGTTAGAAATACTAACTACACTCTTAGATGAATTCCTCAAGAGGTATAGTTTACAAAATGGGGTCACTTGTGGTGGTTTCTGCTGTTTAGAATGTCAGGGGCTCTTCAAATTTGCCATAGAATCCGCAATCTGTTCCAGTCAAAATGGTGCCCCAAAATTAAAAGGGCGCTCGTTCCCTTCCAAGGCCTGCTGTATGCCTAAACAGTAGTTTTCCTCCGCATATTGGGTATTGGTGTGCTCAGGAGAAATTGCACAACAAATTGTATGGTCCATTTTTTCCTGTTACCTTTGTGAAAATGAAAAATTTGGGGATAAAGCAACATTTTTGTGGAAAAATATATTTTTTTCTTTTTCACAGCTCACCCTTGTAAAATTCTGTGAAGCACCTGCAGGTTCAAGGTGCTCAGCACACATCTAAATTTCCTTCAGGGCTGTAGTTTCCAAAATGGGGTAACTTGTGGGGAGTTTTCACATCAGGCACTCTGCAAGTGCACATCATGTCGCATTATCTACTTCAGCTAATTTTGTGCTCCAAAAGTCTAATGGTGTTCCTTCCCTTCCGAGCACTGCCGTGCTCCTAAACAGTAGTTTTTCACCACATATGGGGTATTGGTGTACTCAGAAGAAATTGCACAACAAATTGTGTGGTCTATTTTCAGATGTTACCCTTTTGAAGATGCAAAATTTGGGGTTAAAGCAATATTTTTGTTGGAAAAATTTAAAATGTTTCATTCCACATTGTATTAATTCTTGTGAAGCACCTGAATGGTTAATAAACTTATTAAACGTGATTTTGAGCACTTTGAGTGGTGCAGTTCTTAAAATGATGTCATTTTGGGGTATTTTCTTTCACATAGGCCCCTCAAAGTCACTTCAAATGTGATGTGGTCTTAAAAAGAATTGGTTTTGTAAAATTTTGTTGGAAAAATTGCTGTGAAACTTTTAACCCTTCTAACTTCCTAACAAAAAACAATATTCAGAATTGAGAGTCCTCAGTGGTTGATACCTTTTAATGGCTAACTGAAAAGATGGTAACACATTGCAAGCTTTCGAGACTACTCAGGTCTCTTCTTCAAGCTAGACTAATATAAAATCTGAAGAGTCACATATTTATGCACAATACAACACAGAAAAAATGCAATGGATAAGACAAGTGACGTGAAGCAGAACTATCAATATGGGAGAGGGAGAAACATAAATAGTACATAGATAAGGAGTCCGGATGTTTTATAGTCCTCTGATTGGGGTCTCCTAATGTGTTGTGATGCCCCCACCAGGTCTTGAAAGCAAATTCCTTAATTGATGTAAAAAGACATAAATCCATGCGACACATTCATTCCAGAACTGAGAGTGTCAAAGGTCGTCATAAATTTATACTCCCAAACACGTCTCTCTCTCTGAGATGTGAAGTTTCCTTTCAATACCAGTAATTTCATATCCATGTTGCTGTGATCAGGGATACAAAAATGTTTTGCCACAGGTAGATCCATTCTTTTTTCTCTTAAAGTGTGATGATGAGCATTCATCCTTGTTCTAAGCTTTTGCCCTGTCTCCCCCGAATACAGACCCCCAGTTGGACATTTAGTACAAATAATTAAGTACACCACATTATCTGTACATCTTTCCTGTAACAAAAAACAAATGTTTCCATAGTGATGATGATTTAAAGTAGACCCGCGTTGCTAATCCAGCCCGTCGGTGACCCCGTCACATGATCACAGGTCACCGATGAGTCAGCATGACAACCAGAGTTCTGCAGCAGACCTCTATGATTGTCATTGCTAGATTGCTATGAGCGCCACCCCGTGGTCGACGCTCATAGCAAGTGAGCATTTCTGCTACACACAGGCAATCTGATCATCACCTGTGTGTAGCAGAGGAGATCATAGTACTGCAGCTTCTAGTCTCCCATGGAGACTATTCAAGCATGCATAATGTAAAAAAAAAAATATTTTTAAAAACATTAAAAAAATTAAAGTTCAAATCTCCCCCTTTTGCCCCATTCAAAATAAAACAATAAAAAAAAACAAATATGCACATATTTGGTGTCGCCGCGTTCCGAATTGCTCTATCTATAAGTATAAAAATAAATTAATTAACCCCTTAGTGACAGAGCCTATTTGCTACTTAATGACAAAACCAATTTTTACAATTCTGACCACTGTCACTTTATGAGGTAATAACTCTGGAACGCTTCAGTGGATGCCACTGATTCTAACTCATTTTTCTTATCTTTCAGGTTACATCGGGGGCTTATCTACAGCATTACAGAATGCTGTAGATAAGCCCCTGATGGCGGGGCCGGCAGCTGATAGTCCAGAAATGGGGTGACAGATTCCCTTTAAATCAGAGAGATATGTCACACAAAATACTTAATAAATAACATTTCCCACATGTCTACCTTACATCAGCACAATTTTGGAAACAAATTTTGTATTTGTTAGGAAGTTATAAGGGTTAAAAGTTGACCAGTGATTTCTAATTTCTACAACAAAATTTACAAAACCATTATTTTTAGGGACCATCTCACATTTGAAGCTCAAAAACACATTCAAGAAGTTTATTAACCCTTTACGTCCTTCACAGGAATTGAAGTAGTGTGAAAGGAAAAAATGAACATTTAACTTTTTTCAAAAATATTTTACTTCAGAACCATTTTTTCTTATTTTCACAAGTGTAAAAAGAGAAAATGAACCACAAAATGTGTTGTGCAATTTCTCCTGATTATGCCGATGTGCCATATGTGGATGGTAAACCACTGTTTTGGCACACGGCAGAGCTCGGAAGGGAAGGAGCACCGTTTTACTTTTCAATGCAGAATTGGCTGGAATTGAGATCGGATGCCATGTTGCGTTTGAAGAGCCCCTGATGTACCTAAAGAGTGGAAACCCCCCACAAGTGACACCATTTTGGAAATTAGGCCCCACAAGGAACTTATCTAGATGTGTGGTGAGCACTTTGACCCCAAGTGCTTCACAGAAGTTTATAACGTAGAGCCGTGAAAATAAAAAAATCATATGTTTTCCACAAAAATGAAATTTTCGCCCCTAAATTTTTATCTTCCCAAGGGTAATAGGAGAAATTAGACCTCCAAAGTTGTGCAATTTGTCCTGGGTATGCCAATACCCCATATGTTGGGGTAAACTACTGTTTGGGCGCACAACACAGCAGAGCTTTGAAGGGAAGGAGTGCTGTTTAATTTTTTTCAACACAGAATTGGCTGGAATTGAGATTGGATGCCATGTTGCGTTTGGAGAGCCCCTGATGTGCCTAAACAGTGGAAATCCCCCAATTCTAATTCTAACCCTAACCCCAACACACCCATAACCCTAATCCCAACCCTAACCATAACTGTTATGAATGGGTAACCGAGGAGGAAAAAAAAGACAACAAACTAAGTCTCAGAAAACCAGAGAAGTTGGTAACTATGCAGATTGCAGATCCCTGAACTTAACCGCACAGCTAGCAGCAGTCGTGGAGCGTTCCTACGTTGGTCCTAGATGCCTCGTCACAACCGGAGAACTACTTAAGCCTAAAGCAGGAAAAGAGGAAAACTAACTGCCCCAGAGCAGACCCCAATGGAAAGACAGCCCCCCACATGTATTGACGGTGAAAGAAGATGAAAATACAAACAAAGGCAGGAAAATAGGCTGAGCAAACGATGGGGCCCGGCTAACTAAAAAGGACAGAAAAGGAAAGACACTGTCTGCAATCTGCCAAAAAAACCTACAAAAATATTGTCCAACACTTCTGATAGCAAAATTAACCCTGAAGTCACTAGACTTCTAAACCTATATCAGCACTCTGAAATATTCTGAGACAGAGCAAAAAGAGGCCAATCTAAAAAGGGACAAAAAGCAGATTGGCAAATACTGATTAATAGGAGTGGAATTTCAGCATAGCCCCAGCAGGGGCAGGCTAATTACACAAAAAAATGAATTGACCAACAAGCGCAAGTGTGAACATTAGCAAAAAACAAACTTAACTTGAGAAGACTGGAAGAGAGCTGAAGTCCAGGACCTGAGAAGCAGACTGAATCACTAGCACCCGGATAGGGCGTCGGTTGTCTTATATCCAGTCTGATACTCCAGAGATCCAATCTTTATCTTCCTCATCAGGTGGCAGATCACTACCACTTAAACCAACCGCACTACCTCCTGTCACCACCAGAGGGAGAACGGAAGGGGAACTCTCAACAGGTGGAGCAGAAAATGAGTTCATGACAGTACCCCCCCCTTGAGGAGGGTTCACCGAACCCTCATCCATGCCACCAGGCCCATCAGGATGGGCCCGGTGAAAAGTACGAACCAATTTATTGGCATGAATATCAGAGGCAGAGACCCAAGAATTATCCTCCTGGCCATAACCCTTCCATTTGACCAAATACTAGAGTCTGCGTCTAACCAAACAAGAATCCAATATTTTCTCTACCTCATATTCCACATTGCCTTTAACCAATACAGGATCAGGAGGTGCTGCCACAGGAACTACTGGCTCAACAAACCTCTTCAACAGTGACTTGTGAAATACGTTATGGATTTTGAACGTAACTGGAAGAGCCAATCGAAAAGAAACAGGATTAAGAATCTCCAAAATCTTATAAGGTCCAATAAATCTTGGCTTAAATTTTGGAGATGCAACCTTCATAGGAATATTCTTAGATGACAGCCAAACCATATCACCCACTTTAAACCAGGGACCAATGATCCTATGCCGGTTGGAAAAACGCTGGGCCTTTTCCTGAGAGAGTGACAACTTATCCACCACTTGGTCCCATATCTGCTGCATTCTCACAACCACAGTGTCCACACCTGGGCAGGACGAAGATTCCACTTGCCCTGAAGAGAATCGAGGATGAAACCCAAAATCACAGAAAAAGGGTGACATCAGAGTGGCAGAACTAGCTCTATTGTTCATCGCAAATTCGGCCAAGGGCAAAAATGAGACCCAATCATCTTGGTCAGCAGATATAAACATCTTGGTATGTCCATTCACCCAGCTCTCCTGCTGTCTGTCTATGAAAGGGACACAGTGCATCACCCAGTTTTGCACATAGACTTGCCTCTGCACCTAGCATTCACATGGTATGTCCATCCACCCAGCTCTCCTGCTTTCCTGCTGTCTGTCTATGAAGGGCACACAGTGCATCACCCAGCTTTGCACATAGACTTGCCTCTGCACCTAGCATTCACATGGTATGTCCATCCACCCAGCTCTCCTGCTCTCCTGCTGTCTGTCTATGAAGGGCACACAGTGCATCACCCAGCTTTGCACATAGACTTGCCTCTGCACCTACCATTCACATGGTATGCCTTTCAGCTAACACCAGCTTACCCCAGTGTTATTTATGACCTTGTTTACTCTGGCTTGATCATATGCATCTGGTCCACTCTTAATTGTCTGACCAAGAAGAGCAGAGATCACTCCTCTCTGCTTCACACCTGACTGCACTTAGTTGTACAATTATTGCAGAGCACAAGTCTGCATAAAGACTTCAGTCTGCAGTGTGATTCCTATAAGTGTGTTCTAGAAGTGTGAAGATTAATTTAAGAATTAAAACCAGAATTGGAACTGAAGGTAACTGTACACAGTCACTGTAAACAATGTTTCTGTTTGTTTTCACTTTCACCCCTATAATCCTTCACTTTCTGCTAATTCCCCTAATCCCTACTCCTAGTAAGGAACTGTTCATCTCTTCTTCAATCCTCCCCATCCACCTCACCTCCGGCTCAAAACTGTTCATTAACATACAATCCTCTGTCTCCAAACACAGACAGCCCCCTCATTCCCTCTCCTGCTCCCACCTGCTAACACTTTCTCTGCTCCTTCTCACTGCTGGTGATATCTCTCCAAATCCTGGTCCTCCTCACCACATTCCCACAGTCATTTCTACCTCCCATCCACGCTCTATCACAACCTTCCGTAACCTCTCCAACCTTATACCCATTCACCCAGCCCCCGCTTCCCCAGTCCCACTAACAGGAGCTCTGTGGAACGCTCGCTCTGTCTGCAACAAGCTCTCCTACATCCATGATCTTTTTTTGTTACTACCAAACTTTCCTTCCTCGCCATCACCGAAACCTGGCTCACCCCTTCTGACACAGCCTCTCCTGCTGCACTTTCGTATGGCGGCTTCCACCTTTCTCACACCCCCCCAGCAGCATACATGGCGGAGGAGTTAGTTTTCTCCTGTCAGATACCTGCTCCTTCACTCCAATCCCACTGCCACCCTCTGTTACCCTCCCTTCCTTTGAGGTGCACTCTGTGCGCATCTACTCCCCCTCCAACCTCCAACTGGCTGTCATCTACCGCCCCCCAGGGCCAGCCACCACCTTCTTTGACCACTTCACCACCTGGTTACTTCATTTCCTTTCTGCGGACATCCCTACTATCATCATGGGCGACTTAAACATCCCCATTGACACTTCCCTCTCAGCTGCCACTAAACTCCTATCTCTCACTTCCTCCTTCGGCCTCACTCAATGGTCTTCTACAGCCACCCACAAAGATGGCCACACACTGGACCTCATCTTCACCCGCCTCTGCTCCCTATCTAACCTCTCTAACTCACCTCTTCCTCTCTCTGACCACAACCGTCTCACATTCTCTTCCCTCTTCACTCCATGTCTACAATCCCCACCCCACAAACTTTCACACCCTCGCAGGAATCTTAAACACCTTGACCTACACTCATTCTCTGAATCCCTCCTCCCTCTTACAGATATAAGTTCCTTACACAATGCGGATGACGCTGCCGCTCTATATAACACCACAATAGCTGTAGCTTTGGAATCCGCTGCCCCACTTACACATACCAAAACTCGCAAATTCAACAGACAGCCCTGGCACACCAGCCTGACCAAAGAGCTGAGGCGAGCTTCCAGGGCTGCTGAGCGCAGATGGAAAAGATCCCACTCCAACGAGCACTTCATCGCATTCAAACAGTCCCTCACTACTTTCAAGACCACACTCGCCACAGCTAAACAAACCTACTTCCCATCTCTCATATCCTCCCTGTCTCACAACCCTAAACAGTTATTCAACACCTTCAATTCTCTCCTCCGCCCCCCAGCAACTCCTCCCTCCCCACTCATCTCAGCTGAAGACTTTGCCTCATTTTTCAAGCAGAAGATTGATAACATCAGAGACAGTTTTGGTCAACAACCCCCAGAGCCCTTCCTCCCGACTTCCCAGCCCTCCACCTTCAAAACCAACTTCTCCACCATTACAGAAGATCGACTCTCCACTCTACTCTCAAGATCACATCTCACCACCTGTGCACTCGACCCGATCCCATCCCACTTCATACCAAACCTCACCACAGTCTTCATCCCAACCCTAACCCATCTCTTCAACCTATCACTAACAACTGGTGTTTTCCCCTCAAGCTTTAAACATGCCTTCATCCAGGGTGGATTTGATTTAAATCTAACTGATTTAAATCACGATTTAAATCACGATTTAAATCACTAGTCAGTAAGGCTTGATTTAAATCAGTGATTTAAATCAAAGTTTCTACCTAAACTAGTTCTTGCTACTTTAACATGCAAGTAGATGAAGATTTTTAGAATCACTTTTTATATTACTTTTTTCTCCCCAGTTTAATGGGTTAATCATTCATATTTGGACACCACTGTTCTGTTGTACTTAGGAAGGAGAAAAATAATCCTGACCTTAATAACAATTTAAATAGATTTATTCAACTGAAACAATAACAACATTACAGCATAAGTTATTTGCTTAAACAAACATCCATGTTTGTTAACTAATTTGGCTAAACAAAATATATATATATTTTAAGAAACTTAGACTGTCAGCCCAGCCGACACATGAAAAACTTAAATACTACTGTCCCTGCTGTCCTCTGTAGCTCACTTGTCGTCATCTTCATCATCATCTTCTTCTTTGTTCCTATTCATAATCTGAAAAAGAAAAACAAGCTTTCCTGCTTTATTGGGTCCCAACCGATTTCTCAATTTAGAATGAATGAGTCCAAAGGAAGAGAATATTCTTTCAACGCCTGCAGAAGAAGCTACTGCTGTTAAAAGTGAAATCATTACTTGAACAGTCTCTAAATCCAAGCGCTTAAGTGACTTCCACCAGTTTACTGGTGTGACCTTCCTTAAAATATCTTCAGCAAACATATATTTCTTGAATGGTTCCCCCTTAGCTCTGAAGTTTATTATAGTTGGCATTAAAGATGGATGATTGCTGGATACCCATGTCATAGCCAACTCCTCTTCCTCAGCACTTAGGTTTTGACCCTGATATTGGATATTGACAATATTTGCCAAAAAATGAGCTGGAGTCAGTGCTTGTCCCATTCGTTTGTTTACTGCTTGTAATTTAATTCTGTCCATGTGTAGTTCTGTTTTTAAGTGTTCACTCAGTTCCTTCCAAATTTCAACAGCATCCGCAATAAAACAGCTATTTTTCTGTATTTTGTTTAAAGCTTGAGAGATGGGTTTCAGGAAGCTCAGCATATGTTCAACATTTCTCTTAAGCCCAATGTTGAGGATTTTGGCCGTGACAGTGCCATCTATTTTATCTCGATTTTCTTCACAAAGTGTCATCAGAATAGGCCAGTTTTTGATATACTGCTCAAAACAGTCCACCACAGAGTTCCATCTAACATCTTGTGGGAGCATTAGCTTGGTTCCACCCATCCTTTTCAGAGCTGCTGCAGCAAAATGATTATTACGGAAGTATTTAGCAATTTGAACAACATTAGCCTTTATTTCTGGAACACTTAAGTCTTTGGCTAAGGCCTCTTTCACACATCAGGTTTTCGCCGTCAGGCGCGATCCGGCGCTTTTGACAGAAACCGGATCCGGCGAAATGCAATGCCAGATCCGGTTCCCCCCCCATTGACTTGCATTTGCGCCGGATCGCGCCAGATGGCCATGCGTTTCATCCGGTTTTCGCCGGATCCGGCAATGTGTCGCGATCCGGCGTCTGGAAAAAACGGCTACTGTAACGTTTTTTGTCTCCGGTGAAAAAGCCGGACACGCCGGATCCGGCGCGTCCGGCTTTTTCACACAATGAAAGCCTATGAGCGCCGCAATGCGCCGGATCCGGTTTTTTGGTCTGAGCATGCTCAGTAGCTCTGCCCACAGGAGATATATAAAAGCAAGACAATGGGACCCTCAGCCACACCCAACATGCCACCCAAGCCAAGAACCAGGAGCAGGAGAAGGCAGCAGACATCTGCAGCAGCACCATCAGCACCACCCCAAATGGAGCAGCAAATGGAACATGCTGAGGAGGGGAGTCCAGCAGCAGATGAGAGACGGTAATTATCAAATCCCCCATTCCTCCAAACTAGGGCCATGAAATATCAAGATATTCATTGGCCCTTTGTTTCTCTTTATTCAACAGCCGCCAAAGAGATGCAGCAGCAGCAGCAGCAGAAATGGCATCACTGGCAGCAGCAGCAATACCCACAGCCATGGAGTCTGGCCATCAACAGGACAGCACATCTTCTTCTGGGAGCCCTCCCTCGCATCGTCAGCGTTTGACGGTAAGTTTTTATTTCCAAAATCCATCATCTCTGTAATATATGTCTATTCATTGCCTTTTATTTCAAAACAGGAATCACAAGATGAAGAGGAGCTCCCAGAAGAAGAAGGAAGGGGTGGACAGACACTTGGAGTGGGCTCACAATTGGTAAGTTTTTTGCATCAAACGCAGAAACACAACATCACACTACACACAACACATAGAAAACAATGTTCTGCAGACCACACACAGCAAACAAATGCCTACATCCAAAGACATAACATTTTTTGTTTTCTTCTCTAGTCTTCCCAATCTGGTGCTCGGCCAAGAGGTCCTCGCAGTGCCTCCCAGGGTCGTCGGCGACAGCAACGCGGCGGTCACCAGCGTGTAAGTATAAATATTTTTGCTTTGTTTTTTTGCACTTTTTATTTCATTCCTTTTGTGGAGGCTAATGTTATTTTTGTCTTTTTCTTTAACAGCCTTCACAGTGTGCTCCCGACTCTGACGGTGAGGATGGAGGACTCGATGTGGACCACCTCATCGATCTCGTCAGACAAAGGGAGCCGCTCTGGAATATGGCTGACCGCCGCCACGCTGACCTTATCGTTACCCGACGACTCTGGGAGGAAATCTGTTCGCTCCTTGTGGGCCGCTGGGAGGACCTCGATGTTCGGGCCCAGATTAAAGAGCGTAAGTATATACAGTACCGGTTGCTTGATGTAAACCAGTGTTTCCCGAACTCCAGTCCTCGTGGTCCCCACGGATCATGTGTTCAGGATTTCTATTTACTATGGAAATCCTGAAAACATGACCCCTGGGGACCATGAGGACTGGAGTTTGTGAAACACTGATGTTGTATACTAACCACTCCTTTCTCGTTTCAGGGAACAGAATTGTGAATCGGTGGCGGTCTGTGAGGGATTTTTTCAAGAAGGAGTTCAATAAAGAGATGCGGGCCCCGAGTGGATCTGGAGGACGCAGGAGCAAGTACAAGTACACACAAGCCCTGTCGTTCCTCCGGGAAACAATGCTCACCAGAAGGTAAATATTACACACCACATGTGAAAAAAAATGTTAGATGTAACTTTTTTTTTTCAGCCAGGGCCATACCATGTCAGTATTTTAATTGTTTTTTTTTCTCTTTATTCCACAGCACGGTGAGCAGCACTCGGGAGCCTGCACGATTGGACCCTTCTGAGGCGATCCCTGAGGAGACCGGCACCGAGGGACACTTCGACCGCCCCGGTACATCTGCACCTTCCCAGCCTTCCCACACATTCGACCCATCTGTCCCATCCACCAGCACAGGAGCATCGTGGCCGCCTACATTACATGAAGCTGCTGGTGAGGAGATCGCTTTCCCTTTACCCCACCCTT
This sequence comes from Dendrobates tinctorius, assembly GCF_039654945.1. NCBI lineage: Eukaryota > Metazoa > Chordata > Amphibia > Anura > Dendrobatidae > Dendrobates > Dendrobates tinctorius. The sequence continues at coordinate 11,875,256 of NW_027361706.1, read as the reverse complement.
CTGCCCCTGCCACCTCTAGTACACCTGCGGGTACTGGGCGGCAGCGGCAGAGGGGACAGGAAAAGAGTTATGCGCAAGAGTTCTTGCATCTGAATGCATCTTTCCAGAACTGTCTAAAAGTCTTGTCAGAGCAAATCTCCGCAGGCTTTCAGCAGATCAACTCCAGCATTCTGGAGGTGAAGACACTTCTGCAAACCATGCATTCAGAAGCAAGATCTTCGCCAAACCACACCTTTTTCAGGTCTGTTGTGGAGCGCATGGCAACACTATCTCCTACCCAGCAGATGCATGTAATGCATTCGTGCCACGGTGCTCTACAGCAGGTTACCTCCCAACCTCCACCTCCCACCACTGTAGTTCCTCCACCTGCACCCCCTCCAGCCACTTTCCATCCTCCCCCTCCTATTACATCTGCACCCCCTCCAGCCACTTTCCATCCTCCCCCTCCTATTACATCTGCACCCCCTCCAGCCACTTTCCATCCTCCCCCTCCTATTACATACCAGCAACCTCACCAGTACCAGCAACCTCCCCAGTACCAGACATCTCCCCACTTCCAGCAACCTGCCCCGTACCAAACTCCTTCCCCGTACCAAACTCCTTCCCCGTACCAAACTCCTTCCCCATACAACTTTCCATCAACATCATCTGCTCCTACAGTCCCTGCCCAACCCTCCACTCCACCGCCCACCACCTCTTCTGCCTCCAACATGTCCACCCATTCTGTAGCTTTTTCCACACCTTCACCTCTAACTGTTCCTTCCCCACCACGATCCCAGTCCTCTCTCCACACACCCAGTGTCGAAGTGTCCCGCAGCCCCTCCAGCAGTATTTCCACCCCACACTACACAGATTTATGATGTGTTTTGTAATAAAAATGCCCATTGGGTTTAAAACCTTTATTAAAAAAGTTTTTTGCACTTTAAAAACATTTTACAAAAAAAAAAAATTTTTTAAATAAAAGTTAAATTATCGTTTCACAATGGTTGTCTGTCTTTTCTTTCTGCAGCGAACTATGTTTAAAAAAAAGGTTAAATACAGGGTATTTCAAAGGTAAAAAGGTATTCAAAACCAGGTATATAACTGTGGGTAATTTTTAGCTTTTTGCCACAGTTGTGTTCCTGGTTGTGTTTGAAGCAAAGTATTTCACCTAAAAAGTTGTGTTTATTGTTGGTGATTTCCTAACAATGTACACAACTTTTGTTAAAAGGTGAAATACTTTGCATAAAACACAACCAGGTACACACCTGTGGCCTAAAGCTAAAAATAGTAGACCATGACAAGATAGCCAACTTTGGTTGGCAAAGGTATATACTGTTGGTCCAGAAGGTACACAAGTTTGGTTAGGGCACAAATCTTTCACACTCTGTCATCCTGCCAGTGTACTCTGCCTTGAGGGGCCACAAGGGTCAATTTTAAAAACCGGATCCGGCGTAATCCGTCGAAAAACGGATAGAAAAACGGATGAACCGGATGAGACGGATCCGGTTTTGTCTGTCAAGAACAAGACGGATCCGGCAGAAAACCGGATCCGGCACATCAGGTTTTACAAAACATTTGCCGGATCCGGCATTCCGGCACGACGCCGGATCGCGCCTGACGCCGAAAACCTGATGTGTGAAAGTAGCCTAAGAGGTGCAGCAAATGAGCACTGCAACCATATGTTATTTATTAGCAGCTTTGTATTCCCTCCCTGCTCTTCTAAATCTCTTCTCATCTTGGATACGTTTGCAGCATTGTCAGTGACCAAACTGCGTACTAGACATTTGAATTTTTGTTCACATGTCGTTATAGCTTTTACTGCCACTTCTTGTAAGTATTCTGCTGTGTGTGCATTTCCTGACGTATCAGTTGTTTGTGCAAGGAAGACTTTACCTTCTTCTGTTGTTATACAAGCACATACAATAGGATCATTGTGGACATTACTCCACCCATCAATACTTAGGTTAACAATTTTACCCTCCAGAGCTGTTGCACATTGCTCCATTTCTCTGTCATACACTTGATCCAGCAGTTTCCCTGCAACATCAGCTCTGCTGGGTGGACTGTATCCTGGTCTCAGTGACTGAACCATATTAATGAAATGTGGGTTCTCAGTCAGACGGAAAGAAGAGTTCGTTGCATAAATAAACTGGGCAATTTTTTCATCAATCAACTCTTTTTCTAATCTGCTAGTTCTTATCACAAACCTATCTATGGTGGTTCCAGGAGGTAAAGGTTTTTTCTTCCTTTTGGGTGATGGTGATATGTGGCTGTGGGTGTCTGATGATGATGCTGCTGCTGCTAATGAAGCACTATCCTGGATGGATAACTCTGAAACTGTAGAACAGGATGATGGTGATCTTGGAGGTGGATAGTTTCCAGAATCCATGAATTCCCCTAAACAAAAAAAGTCAATGCTGTTATTTTATTGTTTATACAATTTCTGCTTATTGTACACAACACATCACTGCCCCTGCCCCAAAAGGAATATTTGTTTTTCTTCATAACTGTACCAAATGACAGTAACATGCAGTAATAATAAGAAATATAATTTTTCTCACACATGACAGTTCAGTCTTTAGAAATAGGATTCAATAAAAATGTTTACCAACCTGAAGATCCTGCCTGTTCAGAAGTGTTTCTTTGGTCATCTTCATCACCGCACTTCTCATGATGTTGCCTCATTCGCGCCACCAGGCCTTGCATCTCTTTGTTGCATCGTTTGCATTTTGCACGCATGCCTGCCTTACCGATAGGCGAAGGAGCTTCATTAAAATATTCCCAAACTGGGTCTCTTTTACGGCCTGCTGCCATTATAAGGAAAGAATGTAATAAACCTCAGATCGTACACACAAACAGATCCAGACTTGTCTGTCTGTGGCTATGCTGCAGTATTGTGCTCAAAGTTTCACTTTCATTTTCTTGTCTGCTTGCCCTTCCTCCTCCTCACACTTAGATTCACATTCTTCTTGTGTTGTGCAGATCTATTCCACTCCAAACAATCAGAAACATATTGTCTAACTTCTTGGACTTGGCACTGAAGGGGTTAATTCTGTATTCATAGGTTTGTAGAACAATAGGATTAAGGTCTTTTTCTCAACTCTGTTCATGTTGTAACATTTTTGCCGTGAAGAAGAGGCTGGGACCTCTGCGGAGTCAAATTCAGTTTTGAGAACTGCATAAGTAAAGCGAGCGTCTGTGATAATATAGGAGAGAAACTGCCCACTAATCCTACAGAAACCTCTGGAAGAGCATGGCATTGTGAATGTTACACATATACAGCCTTTATTCTACTGAGTTAAACTCAGCTTTATCTCATGATGGAAGAACCTTTGGATGGTAAAATATTTTCCTCAAAAAGCAGTTTATTGAAAAAAATCCGATTTAAATCAAAAAAATCCAATTTAAATAAAAAAAATCCGATTTTTTTGATTTTTTTTAAAAAAACATTGATTTTTTCCACCCTGCCTCCATCACACCTATCCTCAAAAAGCCCTCTCTTGACCCATCCTCTGTATCTAGCTATCGCCCTATATCACTTCTCCCCTACGCCTCCAAGCTACTGGAACAACACGTCTACCTTGAACTGTCCTCCCATCTCTCTTCTTGCTCCCTCTTCGACCGCTTACAATCTGGCTTCCGGTCACACCACTCCACTGAAACTGCCCTTACTAAGGTCACCAATGACCTCTTAACCGCCAAGAGCAAGCGACACTACTCTGTCCTCCTCCTCCTGGACCTGTCGGCTGCCTTTGACACAGTGGACCATTCCCTATTATTGCAGACCCTCTCATCCCTCGGCATCACAGACTTGGCTATCCTGTATCTCATCATACCTAACAGACCGGACATTCAGCGTCTCCCACTCACACACTACCTCCTCACCTCGCCCCCTATCTGTCGGAGTCCCACAAGGTTCAGTCCTTGGGCCCCTGCTGTTCTCTATTTACACCTTTGGCCTGGGACAGCTCATAGAATCTCATGGCTTTCAGTATCATCTCTACGCTGATGACACACAGATCTACATCTCTGGACCAGATATCACCTCCCTACTAACCAGAATCCCTCAATGTCTGTCCACTATTTCATCCTTCTTCTCCGCTAGATTTCTGAAACTCAACATGGACAAAACAGAATTCATCATCTTTCCCCCATCTCACGTGACCCCCCCCTACGAACCTATCAATTACAGTAAATGACTGCCCACTCTCCCCAGTCCCACAAGCTCGCTGCCTCGGAGTAATCCTTGACGCTGATCTCTCCTTCAAACCACATATCCAAGAACTTTCCACTGCCTGCCGACTTCAACTCAAAAATATTTCACGAATCCGTTCATTCCTCACCCAAGAATCTGCAAAAACCCTAGTCCATGCCCTCATCATCTCGCGCCTTGACTACTGCAACCTCCTGCTCTGTGGCCTCCCCTCAAACACTCTCGCACCCCTCCAATCTATTCTAAACTCTGCTGCCCGACTAATCCACCTGTCCCCCCGCTATTCCCCAGCTTCTCCCCTCTGTCAATCCCTTCACTGGCTCCCAATTGCCCAGAGACTCCATTACAAAACCCTAACCATGACATACAAAGCCATCCACAACCTGTCTCCTCCATACATGTGACCTCGTCTCCTGGTACTTTCCCGCACGCAACCTCCGATCCTCACAAGATCTCCTTCTCTACTCCCCTCTTATCTCCTCTTCCCACAATCGCATACAAGATTTCTCTCGCGCATCACCCCTACTCTGGAACTCTCTACCACAATATATCAGACTCTCACCTACCATCGAAACCTTCAAAAAGAGCCTGAAGACCCACCTCTTCCGACAAGCCTATAACCTGCAGTAACCACCGATCGACCAAACCGCTGCATGACCAGCTCTACCCTCGCCTACTGTATTATCACCCATCCCTTGTAGATTGTGACCCCTCGCGGGCAGGGTCCTCTCTCCTCCTGTACCAGTTATGACTTGTATTGTTTAAGATTATTGTACTTGTTTTTATGTATACCCCTCCTTACATGTAAAGCGCCATGGAACAAATGGCGCTATAACAATAAATAATAATAATAATCTTAAATAAGACTCCAGGTTCTGGTTTGTTCTCTCAGTCTGCCCATTGGTCTGGGGATGAAACGCGGAGGAAAAGGATAACTGAATTCCCAGATTGGAACAAAAGGCTTTCCAGAATCTGGAAACAAACTGGACCCCTCTATCGGACACAATGTTCTCAGGAATCCCGTGTAACCGAACCACCTGTTGTAAAAACAAGGCCACCAACTCAGCGAAAGATGGCAACTTTGGGAGTGGTACAAGATGGACCATCTTCGAAAATCTATCACAAATCACCCAGATAACAGTCGTTCTCTGAGAGACAGGAAGATCAGAAATAAAATCCATTGAGATATGGGTCCATGGCCTCTTGGGCACCGGCAGGGGCATCAGCAACCCACTAGAACGAGAACAGGGTTTAGACCGAGAACAAGTCCCACAGGACTGTACAAAATTCCTGACATCACGAGATAAGGCAGGCCACCCAAACAACCGACTCACCAAATCTCTGGTACCAAAAATATCCGGATGACCAGCCAATGCGGAGCAATGGACTTCAGACATCACTCTTTCTCCACTGGTCAGAAACATACAATTTTCCCATAGGGCAGCGCTCAGGTTTATCCTCCTGAAACTCCTCCAGGGCGCATCTCAAATCGGGCGAAATGGCAGAAAGAACTACCCCCTCACCTAGGATAGTAGTAGGCTCGGTCACATTAAGAGAATCAGCAAAGAAACTCCTAGAAAGGGCATCTGCCTTAACATTCTTAGTGCCCGGAAGAAAAGAGACCACAAAATTAAAACACGTGAAAAACAAGGCCCATCTAGCCTGTCTAGGATTCAAGCGTTTGGCCGACTCCAGATAAATCAGATTCTTGTGATCGGTGAGGACCACAAATTGATTTCTAGCTCCCTCCAACCAATGTCTCCACTCCTCAAATGCCCATTTCATGGCCAACAATTCCCCACGTCATAGTTGCGTTCAGATGGGGAAAACTTTCGAGAAAAGAAGGCACAGGGATTCATCTTAGAAGTCACAGGGTCTTTTTGGGACAACACAGCTTCTGCACCAATCTCAGAAGCGTCCACCTCCACTTGAAATGGAAGTGAGACATCAGGTTGCCGTAAAACTGGAGCTGAAGTAAATCTCCGCTTAAGCTCCTGAAATGCTGAGACAGCCTCAGGAGACCAATTCAGCACATCAGCTCCCTTCTTGGTCAGATCAGTCAGTGGTTTGACAATACTAGAAAAATTACCTATAAATTTACGATAGAAATTAGAAAAACACAAAATCTTCTGGAGAGCCTTCAAAGAAGTAGGCTGAACCCAATCATAAATGGCCTATACCTTGGCCGGGTCCATTTCAATAGTCGATGGAGACAAGATAAATCCCAAAAATGAAATCCTCTGTACACCAAAGAGGCATTTCGATCCCTTAACAAACAGGGAATTCTCCCTCAAAATCCGGAACACAGTCCGGACATGTTCCACATGGGAATCCCAATCACTAGAAAAGATCAAAATATCATCCAGATACATGATCAAAAACTTATCCACAAAGTCTCGGAAAATATAATTCATAAAGGACTGGAAGACAGAAGGGGCATTAGAGAGCCCAAAAGGCATCACCAGGTACTCAAAATGTCCCTCCGGAGTATTAAACGTCATCTTCCATTTATCCCCGTGCTTGATGCGAATAAGATTATACGCCCCCCTGAGGTCAAGCTTAGTAAACCAGCAGGAACTCTTAACTATGGAGAATAAATCAGACATCAGAGGTAACGGGTACTGATATTTAACCGTCATCTTGTTAAGGGAACGATAATCAATACACGGTCTTAATGAACCATCTTTCTTGGCCACAAAAAAAAAAACAGCGCCTAACGGTGACGAGGATGGTCTAATATGACCCTTCTCCAACGACTCCTTAATATAGGATCGCATAGCATCATGTTCGGGTACTGATAAGTTGAAAAGCCGACCCTTGGGAATTTACACCCAGGCATCAACTCAATTGCACAGTCATAACTCCTATGAGGAGGCAAAGACGCAGACTTACTCTCACTAAAAACATCAGAGAAATCAGCCAGATAGTCAGGAATATCATGAGACTGAGGAGAGGTGGAGAAAACAGGAGCGTCCTTAAGAACACACTGACAACCCCAACTCACCACAGACACAGATTTCCAATCCAAAACTGGGTTATGAGTTTGCAACCAGGGGAAACCCAGAACAATAGTATCATGCAAATTATGCAGCACCAAAAATGTACAATTTTCTTGGTGGTCTGGGGCAACTCGCATTATCACCTGGGTACAAAACTGAGGTTTATTCTCCGCCAAAGGAGTGGCATCAATACCCCTCAAAGGAATAGGTGTCTGCAGAGGCATCATGGACAAACCACAACGTTTAGCAAAGTCCAAATCCATCAGATTCAGAGCTGCTCCTGAATCCACAAAAGCCTTAGTGGAAAATGTGGACAAGGAGCAGATCAGAGTAATTGCCAAAAGGAACTTAGGTTGTACATTGCCCACAGCAAATGTGTGTGCAAAACGTTTCTCTCGTTTAGGGCAGACAGAAATAGTATGAGAGGCGTCTCCACAGAAAAAAACACAGCTTATTACGCCTTCTAAACTCCCGACGTTGCGCCCTAGACAAAACCCCATCACATTGCATAGGTTCAGACATTTGTTCAAAAGGTGGCAGCGCCTCCCGCGTAGTCTTACGTTCACGTAAACGCCGATCAACTTGAATGGCTAATGACATAAAGCCATCCAGACCAGAGGGAACAGGAAATCCCACCATATCATCTTTTACGGTCTCTGACAAACCTTTCCGAAAGAGAGCTGCCAATGCACTATCATTCCATGTAGTAAGGACCACCCACTTGGATAAATGAAGGCAGTGCTGAGGGCCATATAGTCTGGGATACTATGAAGGCCTTTTTGAGAGGGATTTTATTCAGTGAAGTATCTCGATATAAGACTAAGTCTCAAAATCAAGACAAAGCAGTGATGGAGGAACTAAGGGCAGCGGAGGAGACATTGGGTGCGCAGTGTAATACAGATACGCAGACCCGCATGAAAGTGGCCCAATTGGAAGTTAATAAACTTCATATCCGTAAGGCGGAGAGACGGCGGGCGTTTCAGAATGAGGCATTCTACGCGGAGGGTGAAAAAGTGGGGCACCTGCTCAGTGGTGGCGTCGGCACAACGGGAATCTTCCCATGTATATGCAATTAAAAATAAGGAAGGTACCGTGGTTTCACATCGGGATCAAATTTTGGAAGTATTTAAACAGTTTTACAGTGAGTTATACTCCTCACAGACACATAAAGGTCAAGAGGAGATGGACAGTTATTTGGGGACGATTGAGCTTCCTAGATTGGGGGATGAAGATAGAGAGTGGATGGATAGGCCGCTTACGGCAGAGGAGTTGAGGGTGGCATTGGCGGACATGGCGGGTAATAAGGCCCCGGGGGCAGATGGTATTCCAATGGAGGTCTATAAAATACTAAATGAAGAAGTAATAACTAAATTGGGGAAGGTATTTGATGAGTCGTTGGAGAGGGGACAGCTGCCTACTTCTATGAGAGAGGCCATTGTTGTGGTCATTCCTAAAGCCGATAGAGACCCTTTGGATCCGGAGTCCTACAGACCGATTTCACTTCTTACGACAGATATTAAGATATTGGCAAAGGCCTTGGCCAACTGGTTGACCCGTGTGGTGGCTAAAATAATTCACCCAGATCAATCGGGTTTTATGCCCAATAAATCTACAGCAATCAATCTAAGAAGATTATATTTAAATATGCAAATTCCGGCCGATAATGCTGGAAAAAGAGTGGTAGTGTCTTTGGATGCCCATAAGGCTTTTGACTGTGTAGAATGGAAGTACTTGTGGTCGGTCCTGTTGGGCTTTGGGTTCGGGCCTAGGTTTATGTCTTGGGTGGGGTTGCTGTATTCCACTCCGACGGCAAAAATCAGAGTAAACAATAAATTATCTGATAGTTTCTCACTACTTAGGGGTACGAGACAGGGATGCCCATTATCTCCGTTGCTGTTTGCCCTCGCCGTGGAACCCCAAGCTATTAAAATAAGGGATACACAGGAGATAAAGGGATTTGTTTATGGAAGGAAGGAGGAGAAGGTGTCTCTGTACGCTGATGATATTCTACTATACCTGGGGGACTTGGGGGAGAACTTGGATAATGCGATGGCATTAATTGAGGAATTCGGAGAATTTTCTGGACTCAAAATTAACTGGGATAAATCGTGCATCATGCCCATTGATACAGTAGATGGAGATATTGGGGAGGTTGGAATATCACCGAAATTGAGAGTAGTTTCGAGATTTAAATATCTGGGGATACAGATCGCCCTCCCTTTGAGTAGTTTTGAAGAACTTAATTTAAGCCCTCTGCTACAAAAAGTTCGTTCCAAGATTTCGGCGTGGAATAAATTACATCTTTCGGTGATTGGAAGGGTAAATCTTTTAAAAATGATTGTGATGCCGCAGCTGCTGTATGTACTGCATAATTCTCCAATTTGGATCCCACAGAGTAGGTTCTGTAAAATTAAATCGCTGTTCGGCGACCTAATATGGGGGGGGGGGGAAGCCCACGGTTTAAACAAGAAACGCTGCAGAGGCCGAAAGAGGACGGGGGGGTGGCGCTTCCTAATCCCTGGGTATATTTTTTAGCAGCACAATGTCAACATATGGGAGGATGGGGGGAGGAGACGGGACAGAAACAATCGCCCAGTAGTTTGAGAAAGCTGTTTGGGAAATGGCCTTTGGGAGAGAGCCTGGAAGGGGGGCAGTTTTTAAAATTTGGCTCTAGGTTTCCTACGGTTCTCCTTATTCATAAGGTATGGGAGAAAGTTAAACAGATTAGGGGTGTCACGGGCCTTACTAAATACTCTCCAGTGTGGGATAACATAAATTTACAAGAATTCCAGCGAATGGAGGGCTTTGGGCTTTGGAGAGAGGCAGGAATCAGACGGATGGGTCAGCTTGTGGGTCAGGGGAGACTTAAATCATTCATGGAGCTACAATCAGAGTTCCAGCTTCCACACTCAAATATGTATCATTATAAAAGAATTCAGCATGCGTATCGGTCGCAATGTCGGAGGAGGCCTGTTGAGGTCCAGATTGATGTCACGCTGGCCTCCATTTTGGGGAACAGCGAGACGAAGGGGGCAATCTCAGAAGTGTATAGAGATTTATTATTTACATTTCTAGTCAGTCATCCCATCAAGGCTAGAGTGAAATGGGAGGCTGAATTGGGAGAAATAAGTGATGATAGATGGGAATCTATTTTAGAATATGTGCCTAAGATTTCTATGAGCGAACCTGGGAGGATGTCTCAGCTGTACGTAATTCAAAGAGCTTACAGAACTCCTGATAGATTGTTCAAGATGGGTTTGAGGTCTGATTCCGATTGTCCACGGTGTTCGCAGGAACGGGCAGATACGATGCACATGTTGTGGTGTTGCCCTAGATTGTCTACATACTGGACAGTTGTACTGAATCGGATCTATAAATGTGTAATCCCCAGAGACCCTTTGATCTGTATTTTAGTCTTTGTGGAAGAATTGGCAGCGGCGGCTATGGTCAAACTGGCGATTGCTAGGCTGTTGTTCATAGCAAGGAAATTGATTGCCCGGTTTTGGATCAGAGAGGAGCCTCCGACTAGACGGGACTTTCTTGCGCAGGCGGAGCATATAATTTCATTGGAAAAAAGTATTTACACTAAGAGAAATAAACTTGAGGTGTTTCACAAGATATGTGTCATGTCGGACGCTGTTCACACCACAGCGTCCGGCAGGCAGCGGTAGTTCCATCTCCGTCCACTATAGCCTCAGTGGCGCCGGCTTGATTTTACTCAGGTTATCTGGGGTTAATCTAGCTGGAAATCAGGTGGGATGTTTGGTCACGCCCACGGTCTTTAAATAGTCGTGCTGGCCTGTGGGCGTCGCCGATTATAGCTTGTGTTTTGTGCCAAGTGGTTCCGGTCTGGAGTGGAGGTCTTGGAGAGAGAAATTCATAGCTGGTGGCGTATGATCCGTTGTTACCTTTTCGTCTTCCTATATTTGTGCTTTGTTTTGCCCTGTTCACATTATAGTATTGTCCTGTGTGGTTGCGGCGCGGTGTGGTTTGAGTTCTCCCTGTCTGTCATTACTGTGTGGGTTTTGGTGGTTTGACAACTCACTGGGTGGAGGGTTCAGCTTAGGGCTGAGCAGGAGATAAGGAGAGGCTGGAGGCTCAGGCATTTGCACCTTTAGCAAAAACCCTGGGTTGAGGGTCAGACAGGGTTTTCCCTAGTTTGAGGGACTCGGCAGGGCCCCAGGTATTTCAGCCTCCTTCGACCTAAGCCTCGCATAACATTATAATCGGCCCAACATTTTTCCATGGATTCCATGACTTCCATAAACCGCCAGTTGGCGGCGCTGTCCGTACAGGTCACCGAGTTGAAGGGGGCAGTTCAGCAGCAGGGCCTGGTTGTAGCTAATGTACAAGCGGCTTCTGCTGGTGCAGGTGCAGAGCCTAAGATTCCGCTGCCTGAACGATTTTCTGGGGAACGCAGCAAATTTGTCATCTTTCGGGAGGCCTGCCAGTTATACTTTCGCATGCGCCCAGTCTCCTCAGGTAATGAGGCTCAGCGGGTGGGTCTGGTGTTATCATTACTGAGTGGGGACCCCCAAGCATGGGCGTTTTCCTTACCAGCCGACTCTGCTACATTTCATTCGGTTGAGAATGTTTTTTCAGCACTCGGGCTCATTTATGATGACCCCGACAGATTGGCTTTAGCAGAATCTAAGATCCGCGCCCTCCGTCAGGGGGAACGTATGGCGGAAGACTATTGTTCAGAATTTCGCCGTTGGGCAGTAGACACACAGTGGAACGACCCAGCGCTGCGGAGTCAGTTTATTCATGGGGTCTCAGGAAGAGTTAAACAGGCCCTCCTGATGTATGAGACTCCTGCATCGTTAGAATATGCCATGAGTTTGGTTATTCGTATTGATCGCCGTTTGCGTCAAGGGGCGCAGGAGACGCTGCCTCTGGGGGAAAGCAGGGGTGCCAGTGTGGTTGCTGCAGATGAGCCCACGGAACCTATGCAAATCGCTGGGGTATCACATGTGCAGCGTCGCGTTCCTGGGTTCAGGAAGCATGGAGCATGTTTTTACTGTGGTAAAAGAGATCATTATGTAAATGCTTGTCCTGTGCTACCAAAGAAAGTCGCACCGGCGGAAAACTGGTAAGCTCAGAGGGTATGGAGGAGGCCCATCTGAGCGTATGCATATCCTCCATGATGGTATCTCAATGTATGCTCCCTGCCAGGGTTATTATTGCGGGCAGAGAGCTACCACTATCAGTGTTTGTGGATAGCGGTTCAGCCACCAATCTCATGGATGAGGAGTTTGCACGCATGGCAGGTTTCAAGATCGAAAAACTCCCTCATCCTATTCGCGTGGTTACCATTAATGCCGCTCCCCTCCCACAGGGGGAGATTACTGAGTTTGTAGCTGAGGTTAAACTCCACATTGGGGTCCTACATTCTGAGTGGGTTACATGTAAGGTACTCAATAATCTCCCAGCACAAATAGTCCTGGGTTTCCCATGGTTGTCTAAGCACAACCCGGTGATTGACTGGAGAACCCAGGACATAGTCCAGTGGAGCAGTTTCTGCCAGGAAAATTGCTTGGCCACATGTGTGTCCGCCGTGAAGTCCAGCCTTCCGGAGGCATTGCTGGATTTTGCGAACGTATTCTCTGAGAGGGGTTGCTCAGAACTACCTCCACATCGAGCCTATGACTGTCAAATTAGGTTAAAACCCGGGGCTAAATTGCCAAAGGCGAGGATGTTTAGTATTTCTGGTCCGGAGAGACAAGCTCTTAAGGACTACATTGCAGAGAGTTTAAGTAAAGGGCACATCCGGCCTTCATCCTCACCTGTAGCAGCGGGGATTTTCTTTATTAAGAAGAAAGATGGGGGGTTACGCCCGTGTCTGGATTTCCGGGAGTTAAACCAGATTACGGTCCGTGATCCCTACCCGATGCCTCTGATCCCTGATTTGTTCAACCAGGTGGCTGGTGCGAAGTGGTTTTCCAAACTTGACCTCAGGGGGGCATATAACCTCATAAGGGTCCGTCAGGGGGATGAGTGGAAGACGGCATTTAATACCCCTGAGGGTCATTTTGAAAGCCTAGTTATGCCATTTGGGTTGACAACCGCGCCTGCTGTGTTCCAACATTTCATAAATGATGTATTTGCTCATGTGCTGGGGAAATTTGTGATTGTGTACCTGGATGATATCCTTATTTATTCGAGCGACCAGGACACTCATTTAGAGCATGTCAGGCAGGTGTTACAGCTGCTCCGTGAGAATAAGCTCTATGCTAAGCTTGAAAAATGCGTGTTTTTTGTTCAAGAGTTGCCTTTTTTGGGTTATATTGTGTCCGCCGCAGGGTTTAAAATGGATGCCGCGAAGGTGCAAGCGGTGCTGCGATGGGAACAGCCTGGTAATCTAAAGGCGCTCCAGCGGTTCCTTGGGTTTGCCAACTATTATAGGAAGTTTATTAAGAATTTCTCTACTATAGCCAAACTGCTCACGGACATGACGAAAAAAGGTACCAATCTCGCTATCTGGTCTGAGGATGCGGTGCGTGCATTTGAGCTTCTGAAGAACCGTTTTGCTTCAGCCCCCATTCTGGTGCAACCGGACGTATCTAAACCTTTTACGGTGGAGGTCGATGCGTCTGAGGTGGGAGTGGGGGCAGTACTGTCACAGGGCTCGTCCTTGAGCAATTTGCGTCCATGCGCCTACTTCTCCAAGAAGCTGTCGCCGGCCGAACGGAATTACGACATCGGCAACAGGGAGTTGTTGGCCATCAAATTGGCTTTTGAGGAATGGCGACACTTCTTGGAGGGGGCGGCCCACCAGGTCACAGTCATCACCGACCATAAAAACCTGCTCTATCTGGAGTCGGCCAAGCTTCTGTCTCCCAGGCAGGCTCGCTGGGCATTGTTTTTTACACGTTTTAACTTTCTGGTGACTTACCGTCCTGGGGCGAAAAACACCAAGGCGGATGCCTTGTCCAGGTGTTTTCCGGGGGGAGAACCTCGGGAAGAGCCGATACCCATCCTCCAGGAAGGTGTAGTGGTTTCGGCTCTCACGACTGAGGTAGAGGCGGAGATTGCCGAGGCCCAGGAGGAGGTACCACCAGGACTTCCCGCTAATAAGTCGTTCGTACCCCTTCATCTTCGTCTTAAAGTGTTGGGGGAACACCATGACTCGGTCCTGGCCGGTCATCCAGGGGTTAGGGGCACCTTGGAACTGGTATCGCGCCGCTTCTGGTGGCCAAAAATCCGGCAGGATGTGGTTTCCTACGTGACAGCTTGCATCACGTGCGCCAGGGCCAAGTCGCCCAGAACCCGTCCTGCTGGCACTCTACAGCCTCTGGGGATACCTAGTAGGCCATGGACAGAAATCTCCATGGACTTTATCACAGACTTGCCTGCCTCGGCGGGGAACACGGTCATCCTGGTGGTGGTTGATCGATTTTCGAAGATGGCGCATTTTGTGTCGTTGCCTTCCTTGCCCAACGCGAAGACGTTGGCTCAGGTCTTTGTGCAGGAGGTGGTCAGACTGCACGGAGTTCCGTCGGACATAGTGTCTGATAGGGGTACCCAGTTTGTGGCGAAGTTTTGGAAAGCTTTTTGCTCACGATTGGGGATCAAGTTGTCTCATTCGTCGGCGTTTCATCCGCAGTCAAATGGTCAAAATGAGCGTATGAACCAAAATCTGGAGCAGTATTTGCGATGTTTTGTGTCTGACAACCAAGAGGAGTGGTCGACGTTCCTTCCCTTGGCCGAGTTCGCATTAAATAATCACCGCCAAGAATCATCGGGAGAGTCTCCGTTCTTTTGTGTTTATGGGCACCATCCTCAATTTTGTACCTTGCATCAGGGGGGCTCTGGGGGCGTCCCAGAGGAGGACCGGTTAGGAGTTCAACTATCATCGGTCTGGAGGAGTGTGAAACAGCGATTGCTGAGCATGAGTGCAAGATACAAACGTGTGGCTGACTCTAGACGCGTGCCAGGTCCGGACCTGTGTGTGGGTGATTGGGTGTGGTTAGCTACTAAAAACATAAAACTCAAAATTCCATCATTGAAATTGGGTCCAAGGTTTATTGGCCCTTTTAAGATTGCTGCCATCATAAACCCGGTTGCTTTTCGGTTGGAGCTTCCTGCGGTATACAAGATACACAACATGTTTCACAGGTCTTTATTGAAAAACGTGGTATGCTCTGTGGACACGACGCTGATGCCACCTCCAGTCATGGTGGATGGCGATTTAGAGTTTGAAGTCTCCAAAGTGGTGGACTCTCGAGTACTGCGCAGTACCCTTCAGTATTTGGTGCACTGGCGGGGGTATGGTCCGGAGGAGAGGTCTTGGGTACCAGCCTCGGACATACATGCGGATCGGCTGGTCAGTTCCTTTCACCGCCGTCATCCGGACAAGCCGGGTCCTATGAGTCTTGAGGGCCCTGGGGTCCCTCGTAGAAGACGGGGTACTGTCATGTCGGACGCTGTTCACACCACAGCGTCCGGCAGGCAGCGGTAGTTCCATCTCCGTCCACTATAGCCTCAGTGGCGCCGGCTTGATTTTACTCAGGTTATCTGGGGTTAATCTAGCTGGAAATCAGGTGGGATGTTTGGTCACGCCCACGGTCTTTAAATAGTCGTGCTGGCCTGTGGGCGTCGCCGATTATAGCTTGTGTTTTGTGCCAAGTGGTTCCGGTCTGGAGTGGAGGTGTTGGAGAGAGAAATTCATAGCTGGTGGCGTATGATCCGTTGTTACCTTTTCGTCTTCCTATATTTGTGCTTTGTTTTGCCCTGTTCACATTATAGTATTGTCCTGTGTGGTTGCGGCGCGGTGTGGTTTGAGTTCTCCCTGTCTGTCATTACTGTGTGGGTTTTGGTGGTTTGACAACTCACTGGGTGGAGGGTGGAGGGTTCAGCTTAGGGCTGAGCAGGAGATAAGGAGAGGCTGGAGGCTCAGGCATTTGCACCTTTAGCAAAAACCCTGGGTTGAGGGTCAGACAGGGTTTTCCCTAGTTTGAGGGACTCCGCAGGGGCCCGGGTTTTGTCAGCCTCCTTCGACCTAAGCCTCGCATAACAATATGGCAGCCATGGGTAGAATGGAGTTAGAGGGGTGGGAGGGACGTATTGGGATATGGAAGATATTCACATTACATAACTATATATGGATGTTGGAAAGAGTACTGGACGAGGAACGGGGAAGGCACTGAAGGGATCTCGGAGGGGGATGGGGGGGAAAAGGGAGGGAGGAGTTTTGTTTTTGTTTATAAAAACATGTTTATATGTGAACAATTGCTTGATGTCATGTATATGATGTAATTGTTATCATAAATAAAAATGTATCTGATAAAAAAAAAAAAAAAGGACCACCCACTTTTGGAATTTTTGACAGTACAACTCTGCAGGATCCTGACCCTGGTTTAATGCCAACAGTGTTCTCTCAGCTTGATCAACGGCATTAGGGTCATCATACAACAACCCCAAGGCCTGAAAAAATGCATCCACATTAGGCAGAATAGGATTTTCAGGTGTCAGAGAAAAAGCCCAATCTTGGGGATCGCCGCGCAGCAAGGAGATGACAATTTTAACCTGCTGCACAGAGCTCCCCGATGAGTTAGGCTTCAAAGCAAGAAATAATTTACAATTGTTCTTAAAGTTCAGAAATTCAATCCGATCCCCAGAAAACACATCAGGAGTAGGAATCCTGGGTTCAGCAGCATGTGACTGAATAAGGTAGGTGGAAGTTCCCTGTACTTCAGCAGCAAGCTGCTCCACACGATCAGACAGTTGCTTAATCTCAATTAGGAAAAAAATCCTCCTACGGCCCCAGAGAAAAAGAGGAAAAAATACATAATAAAAAAAAAAATTCTGACACTTTTTCTTTTTTTTTTTTCTTTTTCTTTCTCTAACAATTCTTTCCTGCTTTTGAGTACCCTAGAATCTGCGGTATGGCTGGTGATTCTGTTATGAATGGGTAACCAAGGAGGAAAAAAAGACAACAAGCTAAGTCTCAGAACACCAGAGAAGTTGGTAACTATGCAGATTGCAGATCCCTGAACTTAACCGCACAGCTAGCAGCAGTCGTGGAGCGTTCCTACGTTGGTCCTAGACGCCTCGTCACAACCGGAGAACTACATAAGCCTAAAGCAGGAAAAGAGGAAAACTAACTGCCCCAGAGCAGACCCCAATGGAAAGACAGTCCCCCACATGTATTGACAGTGAAAGAAGATGAAAATACAAACAAAGGCATGAAAATAGGCTGAGCAAACGATGGGGCCCGGCTAACTATAAAGGACAGAAAAGGAAAGACACTGCCTGCAATCTGCCAAAAAAACCTACAAAAATATTGTCCAACACTTCTGATAGCAAAATTAACCCTGAAGTAACTAAACTTCTAAACCTATATCAGCACTCTGAAATATTCTGAGACAGAGCAAAAAGAGGCCAATCTAATAAGGGACACAAAGCAATTTGGCAAATACTGATTAATAGGAGTGGAATTTCAGCATCGCCCCAGCAGGGGCAGGCTGATTACACAAAAAACTGATTGACCAACAAGCGCAAGTGTGAACATTAGCAAAAAACAAACTTAACTTGAGAAGACTGGAAGAGAGCTGAAGTCCAGGACCTGAGAAACAGACTGAATCACCAACACCCGGATAGGGCGTCGGCTGTCTTATATCCAGTCTGATACTCCAGAGATCCAATCGTTATCTTCCTCATCAGGTGGCAGATCACTACCGCTTAAACCAACTGCACTACCTCCTGTCACCACCAGAGGGAGAACGGAAGGGGAACTCTCAACTGGTGGAGCAGGAAATGAGTTTATGACCCATAACCCTACCCACAACCCTAACCCCAACACACCCCTAGCCCTAATCGCAACCCTAACCATAACCCTAACTACAAACCTAACCCTAACACACCCATAACCATAATCCCAACCCTAATCCTAATTTTAGCCCCAACCCTAACCCGAACTCCCTTTAGCTCAACTCACTTTAGCCCAACTCTAACCCTGATAGGAAAATGGAAATACACTTTTTTTATTTTATTATTTTTCCCTAACTAAGGGGGTGATAAAGGGGGGGTTGACTTACAATTTTTTTTTTGATGACTGTGATAGGGTCTATCAGAACCAATAGGAAAAATCTCCTATTGTTGCCAGAAGCCGGCCGGCAGATCTCAGTGGAGAAATTCCGAATCTGAGGGGTGCTATACACTTTTTCCTTAGTGCTGTTAATTAACGGCACTGTGGTTTAAGTACCTTTAACTGCCGCAGTTAAAAGCTGTATCGGCGGTCATTAAGGAGTTAAATGGCATCATTTATTTATTTCTTACTAAATTTTTTTATTTTTTTTCACCAATTAAATAAAAAAGAACCTAGACATGTTTGATGTCTATAAACTCGTAATGACCTGGAGAATCATTATAGCAGGTCAGTTTAAGCATTTAGTGAACATAATAAAAAAAATAATAACTGTGGAGTTTCACTTTTTTTGCAATTTCACAGCACTTATATTTTTTTTTTTACCATTTTTCAGTACATGATATGTTAAAACCAATAGTGTTGTTCAAAAGTACAACTCGTCCCGTTAAAAACAAGCCCTCACATGGCCATATTGTCTGAAAAAAAAAAGTTATGGCTCTGGGAAGAAGGGGAGAAAAATACGAAAACGCAAAAACTGGAGTACCTCTGGTCGTTAAGGGATTAAAAACTTCACCAAATACATGCGTAGTGTATGTAGCATTTTTCCTGCCAACTCTGTCTGTTTTTCATGTGGATAACAGGAGATAGCCGCACGCTCCTCCGATCCTGTCCAGCTTCAAAGCTGTGCTTACAAACTAAATAGGAAAGAGCTTGCGAGCACTGCCCCATGTAATATTACAGCCCAGGTACAGTGAAGTAAATGAATGACCTGCAATGCCACATTTAGCCTGTGGACAGACACGGGCTGTTTTTTTTTTAGTTTTTGTTTTTTTTTAAGAATGAGTATATTTTATTAATCTCAGAAAACCTTTTAATTAGGTTTTCTAGTAGTATAATAATAATGATCTCTATTGGTGATGGGTAATCAATATCACATCAGCGGGGCTGTAAACAGTGACGGAGCTAACCATCATTGCTCGGATCAGTGGCTGCTGCCGGGTAGTGCAGATCAGCTAATATTCATGTAATAGGAGCTGATCCGCAGCACCAGGAAGCGGCCACTAAACAGTGAACGGAGCCCTGATGTTCGACTCCTCAACCCTGTTGACATCAGACCTACGCCGGAGGTGAAAACATCTGATTAGTGGAGGATTGCAAAGAAGAATGTGAAAACATTTCAGCCTCTAGATGTGCAAAGATGGTAGAGATACACCCCAAAAAGACTTGTACCAGTAATTGCAGCGAAAGGTGTACTTACAAAGTATTGACTCTGAAGGGGCTGAATACAAATGCACGTCTCAGTTTTCAGATTTATGAAAAATTTAGGGTATGTTTCCACGGTCCGGAAACATTCAGTATTTGCTGCGGATTGAACGCTGCTTCTTGCCGCAGCGGCCAGATGTTCCTGCATAGTGGAGGGGATTTTAAGAAATCCTGTCTCCACTATGCATCCGATTACGTGAGTGACACCCGCTAAACCGCACACACGGCGCATCTTTTTAGAACGCAGCATGTCGGTTTACCTTGTGGAGGTGCTCAGTCTTTGCAAGGTAAACTGCCTACTCTATGGCTACGCTGCGGTGATTCCGGATGTATTCAAAGAGCACATCCGGAATCACCGGGGTTTCCGCTCTGTCCAAAGCGCAGGGATTACGGTACGTGGAAATGTACCCTTAGAAAACCATGAATCATTTCCTTTACACCTCACAAATACTTGCTGCTTTGTGGGAGACAGATTCCTTTTATGTTACATTAGCTACTTAGATGGTAGTTGCACTTAGGTATGATGGTATTGGATGTAAGATAATTGCCACATAACAAAAGTTACTAAAACTGAGCTCTTCAATTGCTGGAGACATTTTGGTTATGTGCACCGTTCTGTACCATTTCGGCATCTCTTGGCAGGAAAAGAACGACTGCAAAAACACACGTTTTTACTGCATTTTTTTTTTTTTTACTTTCGTTTTTGGTGCAGATTTTCCCCCCACTTTAAGGGTAAGGAAAACCACTGAAAGAATTGACATTCGCAAGTCACACATAAGCAACGTGTGCATGGCACTTCAGGATCCTCAATCATTTTGCCGGCATCAGGAAACCCTTCAGGTTTTGTGACAAATCTGCACTGAAAAAAAACAAAATGCAGCAAAAATGAAACGTGTGCACACAACCGTTGAGTCTAAAGAGTATAGTAAAAGATTAATTTGTAATGCTGATGTGAGAACTATCTATTCATGAAGAAGAAACATAACAACTAAGAGGAGGGACCCACAAGACTAGGGAGAAACAAGGGGAAATAATGGGACCGCCGGGCACACATTCCCGCTCTCATTCCAAGCAAGGGAGGGGCTTCGCTTGAGCAAACATTTTAAGAACCCTGGAATAAAAAGTGTTGACTTTAGTGAAGTTTGATCATGTCGGCCAATGTATCACAGTCATATATTATGTATTACATTACTGGCTTTAATCCAGACAATCTTGAAGATTAGAGCCTAAGTAAATGTTGCTTCTAGCGATGAGCGATCATGCTCGTCACTACTCGTTACACGCTCGAGCATCAGTGTACTCGTGATGCTCGTTACTCGGCGAGCATTTTATTAATGCTTGAGCGAAAGCCCAAGTCCCCGCCCTGCCAATAAACATGCAGGGATTGCCTGCCAGTCACTAATGCCGTAGCCATCTTGGCTGTGATTGGCTGGCCACATAGCGTCATCGGGTCTATGTAA
Organism: Dendrobates tinctorius; assembly: GCF_039654945.1. Taxonomy (NCBI): domain Eukaryota; kingdom Metazoa; phylum Chordata; class Amphibia; order Anura; family Dendrobatidae; genus Dendrobates; species Dendrobates tinctorius. Next base: position 11,854,250 of record NW_027361706.1, on the reverse strand, counting down.
GACCCGTGACGCTATGCTCATCACACTGTAACAGGCAGAGCAGGGAGAGGTGCTGGTGATTTTGGGAAAGTTTAGTTGCGAATACGCAGGGATTGCACAGTAAGGCCGGGGTCACACTAACCGACGCAAAATACGGTCAGTATTTTACATGCGTAATACGGATGAATGGCCCCTAAACAGTGCTCCGTATGTCATCCGTAATCAAGGTGTGGTCGCGTATTTTGCGCATGTAAGCATCCGTATGCTGAGATTTTCTCGCCGCCTTGCAAAATGGACATATAATGGAGCCCTATGACAGGGTTTATAACAGAAACCAAAGAATAGATATAGACACATAGAATGCATATATATATATATATATATATGTATTCTATGTGTACATATCTATTCATTCGTTTCTATATTAAAACTGTCAGTGTGAGTTTACTGTATAGCGCACTGAATTGCCGGCTTTGCTAAAAGACACCGGGTGTGTATTTCTCGCAAGTCACATGTGTGGTCCGTGTGTAATGTGTATTTTTTGCGCACCCATAGACTTGCATTGGCGTACTACGGGCGTAGTACGCTGACAATCGTAGCATGCTGCGATTGGCACGGAGTGTAGAATACGGACGAGAAATATACGCCTGGTGCGAGTGACCCCATAGAGAATCATTTGTCCGTGTCTAATGCGTGCTTTTAGCGCCTCTCACTCGGCCGTATTCTTCGCCAGTGTGACCCCGGCCTAAGAGTTATATTTCTTTTAACTGCAGCAACAGCAGCCTAATAGGGCTAATATCAATATTCATACTGCTGTTAGAAGCACTAAGGGCTCATACTCATCTGCGAGGAAAACGGAGGAGTGCAATCAAATAAAAAATAGGATTGCACTCAGACCTATGTTAAGCTTTGAGTCATAAATTTTTTTTAAGGGTGTTCATGATGCCCACATTAAGAATTTTGAGAGGTCTACATCAACATTCTTTATATATATGTATAGCCCCCAGGGGTAAATGTTTTTCAGCTTATGCACTTAGTGTATGCGCATTACCAGTCTAAGTCTAGTTTCACACTAGCGTTTATTCCACGCAGCGCACGGCGCCGCTAAGTCCCACCCCATCCGGTCATCGCCGCCTACTATCGCACATGGACGCTTGTGATCTGCGCACCCTATCTTTAGTATAGGGTGCGCAGATCGTGCGCTGGCCGTGCCCTAGTAGGATTTTGGCGTGCGCTGCGCATTTTTGAAGGCGCGCCCGTGTGCGCCGAACGCAGCATGTTGCATTTCGGCACGCTCGGCGCACCTTCAAAAATGCGCAGTGCACGCCAAAATCCTACTAACGCATGGCCAGCGCACGATCTGCGCACCCTATGTTAAAGATAGGGTGCGCAGATCGCAAGCGTCCATGTGCGATAGTAGGCGGCAATGACCGGATGGGGCAGGCAGGGAGCCGGCAGGGGACGGGGCTTAGTGGCGCCGTGCGCTGCGTGGAATAAACGCTAGTGTGAAACTAGCCTGAGATACTCACTTCTTAATAATGGGAAAACAATGTTTGCGTCTCTCATAGGGCAATTGTAGTGCCTCCTAATTTTTTGACATCCCTTGCACTTAGTGCATATGCTTTACCAGTGAAGGACACCCACTCTTTAGTAAAGGGAAAAAATGCTTTTCTGAAGCTCCACCTTCTAGTTGAGGGAACATTTTTGGAAACCAAAGGAGCCGGTGGGTTCTATTATTATATGATCCTGTGCATTGTTGTGGGCTGTCAGGTGGTCGTCACATAGGGAGTTCTCACACTGCATACAGGGTTTCGCAGCCAGGACAGAAGACTTTGGTCTCCTCTATATCAGTCTGAGTAAATGTGAAATGCGCCACTATATTCCTCAGCAGGGTTGATGAGATAACAGTACTTGATGCTGCTACTTTAAACTAAACTTTTTTCAGGGCTAACTCTTCTCTGTCGAAATTATACTGCTCTTATCTGCAATTCATCTACAGTGAGGTGTGCAAGTAGGTATAGCATAAAAGATGATGTATCGGGTGCACCACAATATCTTAATATTAGATATAGTATAAATCAGGGTGCTACAGACTGCATGGAAAAATAGCATAACAAAGGAGAAAAAAAAGACAATGCATAAAAACCTGTGCACACCTGTAATGTATTGAAGCATAAATTTTATTACACCAAAGACAACAAGGGAAACAATTAAAAACATGATACGAACACCCTTCCCTGAAAAAGGACAACCACCATGATGGAAAGTCCTATACAAGAATAACCCATACTATGACACCTATGGCACTAGGTACTATAATAATTACATAAAGTCACCATGTAAACACCAGTCAAATCCAATAAACCTGAGCTGGCTTGTTGCTAATCACAGTATATACAACATGATTATGGTGAGCTAGGTCACTATATGCATGAGTATAAAACCCAACAAATAATATATCTCATATGTAAAACCCCCACACAGGCATTCAATGGGCGTCCCCAAAGAAGACCTCATAAGTACCTGTTAGTGAAAGAGTCATGTGGTGTAGTAAAAGGGTTGAATAAGAAGAGCACCTATCAGGTCCCTGCTGGTTGGACATAAGATGCATATGGAGAGCACATGGAAAATAGGAATTAAATGATAAATAATACCAAATGTGCCACATGCATTATGAGGACCAGGAGTGGAAATTGCTCAAAGTAAGCATGAACTGAAAGTCCCGTTAAAGTGTCAATGAAAAAACTCCCCCATGGTCCTGGTGAAGCAACAGCAGGGAGAGCTACAGAGTGGAGTACATAAGGTGCAAAAGGGAAGGGTGTGGGAAGACCCATAGGTAAAGTGTATGACAGGCATCTAGTTAGGGATTATTGCCTTATAAATTCTAAGCCTTGCTGCTGCTGATTTCCATGCACTCATTGTCCGATTTGTGCTTTTTACAGTGAACTGTACTCAGAAATTCATCAAAGCTTGTAGTGTTGCTTGCATTCCTCCAAACTTAAGATAAAAAGGCGGCTCCTCTCTCTGCATCAGTGGTTTCCTGTCCTTATAGGGCGGAGCCTTTACCTGTATGATTTTTCCCTGGCATACGCCTTTCCCCCAATCTGTCTGGTACCAGCAGTCCTCAGGAAAATCAGGCAGGACAGGGCGAGAGTAATACTCATAGCTCCCTTTTGGCGCAAGAGGCCCTGGTTCTTTTGGCTGAGGAGTATATCGGTCACGGATCCCTGGGTCCTTCCAGAGATCCCAGACCTTCTGGCTCAGGGGCCGGTGCTTCACCCTCAGGTGACTGGGCTGCACTTAACAGCCTAGAACTTGAAAGGTCGGTGCTAGAAAGTAAGCGATTCTCGGCCAATCTGATTTCTACATTACTTGCTAGTAGAAAGCCGGTCACTACAAAAATTTATGGTACATGGTGGTGGACATGGAAGAAGTTTTTGTTGGCCACGGGGTATTTCCCAGATGGAAAGGTACCCCTGAAAGAAATCCTGGAGTTCCTTCAGAAAGGGCGAGATCACGGCTTGTCACTGAGTTCAGCTGTCAGCGTTAGGGGCGCTTTATAACTACAAATTAGCTGGTAATTGGTGGATGATTAGATTCATTAAGGCCTGTGCTAGATCCAGACCAGCCCCGATAGCCAGAGTCCCTCTGTGGGACTTCAACTTGGTCTTGAATGCCTTGACTTAACCCCCATTTGAGCCTTTAGCGGATAGATCCATGAAACTGGTTATATTTAAAACCATACTCCTAGTAGCCCTTACATCGGCATGCAGAATCAGTGATCTACAGGCCCTTTCAGCAGATCCACCCTTCAAGGCGGTAATGGATGATAGAGAGGTTCTGAAGCCTGATCCATCTTATTTGCCTAAAGTAGTGTCTAGATTCCATAGATCACAAGAGATATCTATACTTATGGATATCTATACCCTAGATGTTAGGAGGTGCCTCCTTCATTATTTGCAGGCAACAAAATCCTGGAGGAAGGATATGGCTCTGTTTATCTCCTTCCTAGAGGTGGAATTACCACTTCTGAACTCTCCAGTTCTTTGTTTCCATCCATTTCTGGCTGCTTCTTGAAGTATGTTTGGGGTCATTGTCCTGTTGTAAGCCCCATTACCTAGGATGTGTTTGCTTTCTGACCCTGGGCACTATATTGCGACACAAAATCTTTTGGGAATCTTCACATTTAATGACGCCTTGCACACAGTCAAGGCACCCAGGGCCAGAGGCAGCAAAACAACCCCAAATTATCTTTCAACCTCCAACCTATTTGACTGTAACTACTGTGTTTTTTTTATTTGTATGCCTAAATTCATTTACACTAAATAGTAGAATGCTGTGCTTTACCAAAATGCTCTATCTTGGTCTCATCTGTTCACAAGACAGCGGCAGGCTCTCTAAAACTAGTGGGGGCCGCCTGCTGGCCCTCTATAAATTGTGAGGACCAGCTGCTGGCCCTCCAAGTTTCATCTTTACATTATTCATTTGAAAAAGAAAAGTTGCCCACCTCAGATGGATAAATTATGTTGCAGTAGCAATATATAGCTAGGCAAAGCATAGCCAGCTCCTGGCCTTCCAAAAATGCTTTAGTGAGGGCCACCTTCTGGCCCTGTAGCAATAGTAAGGGCTGACTGATGGCTCTCTACAAATAGTGACTGCCTCCTCATGGCCCTGAAAAAAAAACAATTTTTGTGGCTTTCAGAGTCCTTCCTTCATAAATTAAACAGGATGTGCCTGATCATGTCGCACATACCACATGGCCAGATAAGGTATTTAAATGATTAAATTACATTTCCTGGTGAAATGTTTTTTCACCATTGAAAGCAATGCAAATATGCACAAATGCAGCAAAAACACTGCATGTGAACATAGCCCAAGGTGTGGAGGAGGATTTTTTTCCCTTATTTATTTTGCCTTATATACAAGTCATTATCCTGGAAAGATTATTAAATTAACATTTTTTTTCCAGTAAAATCCATTTTATCTTCGGTTTTGTATGTTTTATTGTCAGTCTGTAAAAGTGGCTTTATACTCTGCCAACATTGTTCCCAGCAGCGACCCGAGATGCTTCCTGGGGTCTTCCCCATGCTGTTCCCATGTCATTTCAGAACTGTTTCCATCGATTTCAGCAATTTTTAGACCCCCTCCAGTCGTCGGGAAAATGATTGAATTTCTCATTGATTTCCATTATACTCAGGTTAAGCATCCGAGCATTACGATTTGCTCAACTCGAGTAACTAGTACCCGAGCATATTAGTGCTCGTTCATCACTAGTACTAGTTGCTTCCAAACATTACGTAACACCATATAGACGGATCTTGTACAGAGACATATAGGATCCCCTTAGCTCATTGCTATCTAACTTTGGGCACTTCATGGGTCACCAAATAGTGCCTCCTTATGTCACATATCAGGAAGCTCTTACCTAAAGGCAATGCTTCAATTCATCAATCAATGGCACCATTTTTTCTGTTCTCATACAGAGGTAAATGAAGAATAGCTATTTCTGCTGTTCAGGGTCCTCTGCAGAATGACATTTTGTCCTTAAAGATGACAACACCACGTAAGTGTGTCAGTCACAATACACTATAAGGACGTTTGTGATGGTCATCATGCTTGTGTAAAGTGATTCAGAGGGGACTATTAGGTTATGCAAATCTGGGACCCTTCCATTTCTGAAAATATGTAGAAAAATCCAGTGAGAAAAAATGAGGCAGATTTTTTTTTTTGGCAGAAATACTGCGGATCAGCCACACATTTCACTCTTTGAATTACAAAGGATGCAATATGTATCTTGGAGCGAACTTTGCAGTCATTTTTTTTTTAACTGAGTGCCTCCTCCAATGGGTGCTGGTCCACTGAATCTGGAAGTTTTTCTTTTTCTTCTGTGGCCCTCCTTTCCAAAGAGATGTTCACCGGCAATAACACGCTCTTTGCATTACAAAGGGTAAAATCTGTTGTGTATTACGTACCTTAAAAGACACCTTCCACTAGATGTTTAAATTTTAACTGAGAACCTCCTCCATCTGCTGCTGCTTCGCTGATTATGGAACAGTTTTTTTTTCTTCTGTGCCCCTCCATTCCAAAGATATACACCCCGTAATAAAGGTGCTAATTTTTCCTTTAACTAACTGGGGGGCGTATACCACAGACCTCCTGTGTGGGTGTTTGCTTTTCCTCCTCTGATGCTAGCCTATCAAAACACAGCCACGCCCATAGTTTTGTAGCATGTGCCCAGTTCGTTGTAGGGAAAATTTTCATCTTTATTACCAGGAGCCATAACTTTGGAACAGAGGGGTCCAAAACAAAAAGAAAACTGTTCCATAATCGGCAAAGCAGCACTAATTGGAGGATGACCTATGTCTAAAGGTCCTCTTTAAAACGATATGCTACTGCCTTTGTGGTGAAATCTGTAGTGTTGGTCAGTTTTCTCTACAATGTGTATATGATATTTTATTAAAATTTTTATCCAGGCCAATTTTTTTTTTTTTTACTATGAGCCTAAAAACTAAATGGCAAGTAGGTGCTATACCTGCCTGTTCTACCCGGTGCTGGCACAGAGCAGATAATGACGAATGCCAGCAATTCAATTTTTCCACATCAACAGAACAGCTCTTTTTCTTCCTCTCTGCTCTGTTGATGTGGAATGACTGTTGATGTGGAATGACTGCCGATTCCCGACATCTTGCTGATTGACAGCTGGCTCCCCGCAGTTAGGCAACAGGGAGCCATCTGTAAATCATCATGACCATTCTGTGCTGGCAGAAATTACCTTGTGGGTATCTCCCCTGTGGTATATCCACAGCTACAAAATTCACAGTTGAAAAAGTTGTCGCTGTGGATTTTGTTGCAGATTTGCCGAATGACGGTTTTTGAATTGCAAATGCCAAATTCAGCGGCAAAAATTGCCACGCTGCAAAAGTAAAATTTTGTCTCCCAATAGCCACTACTGTAACTTTCAGCTGATTTTCTGTAAAACCCTAACAAAACGTCCACTCCTTTTTTCGTTTTTCACTGAAGCCTTTTCTGAAAAAGTTTTTGAAGCCTTTTTTTTTTTCCAAACTGTGTTTTGCAGACTTTTGACTTGTGTCAAGTTGGGTACGGATTTGACAAGAAATTCACCGCTAAGAAATGACATGGCACTTATTTTTTTTTTCGCAACGAAGTTTTCAAAATTTCGTTAGAAAAAAACTTAGAATGCATTTTCAATTTAAAGGGGTTGTCCAGGCTTGGGGCTCAAGTCTGCAGTCACTCTATTTGACTGCAGACTTGTGAATCTTCACTGTGCTTACGGTGCGCGCTATAAGGATTCCCCGGTGTCGGTGGCAGGAAGTTATGTGACCGCAAGTAAGTCATGACTTACATACTTCTGGCCACATTCCGACTAGACGTGTCCAGCCTCTCTCAATTTACCGACATTGGGCGAGGCAATGCACGTCTAGTTGACATGTGACCGCATGTTTGCTAAATATGCAGATCGCATACTTGCGGTCACGCTCTCGCCTGTTCTTAGCGTCGACGAATCGTGACTCACATAGTGACTGCAGACTTAAACCCCAAGCCTGGAATAGGAAGTGAAGTTAAAGAATATTTGAATGAGTCAGAATGAGAGTATTCAAAGAGTATTTGAAGCCTTTTTTGATGATGATTTTTGGAGCGAATCTGCTTTCAAATCCTTGTAAAAACATCTTTAAAAATGAAATGTGTAATTAGTAGCTTAGTACCACTAATTTAAAACATAACTGTGCAGATATATACACTAGGAGGCGCTGTATATCTTTCTACCAAAATGACATTTATGTTTGAGTTTGTCTAAGCTGCAGAGACGCGGCTAAGGCCGGGATCACTCATGCGAGAAACTCGGACGAGTCTAGCATACCCGGCACTGCCGCCGGCACTCGGAACGGAGCGTGCGGCCGCATAGCAATACATGCAACCGCACGCTCCGCTCCTGAGTGCCGGCGGCAGTGCGAAGTATTAACATGCGAGACACGGCCGTGTTTCTCGCATGTGTGATCCCGACCTAAGGGTTCAGCTCATGGGGAGCGAAACATTGGAATAGGCGCTTAACCACGCAGCCCTCATTACAACTAAGGTGGCGGACCCTGAGGCCTCATTGACACTTCAGTTTTGGGTCAGTATTTTACATCAGTGTTTGTACACCAAAACCAAGAGTGGAACTTTATAGAGAAAAACTATAACTCAAAGATTGACACCTGTTCTCTGTTTTGGAGACACTCCTGGTTTGGGCATACAAATACTGATGAAACACTGATCAAAAATAATGATGTGTCAATGAAGCCTAATAATGGGTACACCCATAACCTCAGCAGATGTTTACGCAATTACTGTAATTACTTTCTATACAAAGGCAAACACTGATATTACCGCCATATGGTGCCCACATAGTGGTAGATACCAGTGCTGCAGCACATGTAAGATTACAGCAGTTATAGATGGTGACCTACAGCTGATGTTGTTTCCGATGGCATTGTCCACTTTTCCCTTCTTTTCCATCTGGCCCAGGCCGACATGACAATTTCTCCAGCCACGATTTGGCTGCAAAGATTACAGCAAAGCCACATTTGACTTCTCATATTTCCAGCACTATCCATATCTATTCCCAACCTGCACAAACCCCTTATCCTGCTGATGCCCCAATACTGAGCCACTGCTGCCATATGTGTCCCTATTACTGCACCTGCTGTGTAAAACAACCCTCTAGAATATAGTAATGCTGTGTGCAAGTGTCCTAGAAAACAGTGCCCACGTTTTGCTGCTAAAATGAAATAATGCCCCATGTGTACCCTTGATGGTCACAATACTCTGAGTGCACCTATAACAATAATTGCTGTCAGCAGGATTGTGCTTAGTAACCTACAGACAATGTCATGCCGGCACCATTATACTGATAAAAATGATACCTTGGGTGATGAAATCCGTCTTGTGGCTATTGTTTAATCTTTATTTTCAGTTTTGAGTTAATGATATGCTCGTGCTCCGGGGCAGCCTGTGGGGGGGTCTTCATGTCCGTGCCCGCATTAGATATTCATAATGCAGACTGCTGACAGGTCTTTGATCCCTCCCTGACCTGTCCCCTAGTTTACATAATGAATAATATACAGTACAGACCAAAAGTTTGGACACACCTTCTCAATCAAAGCGTTTTCTTTATTTTCATGACTATGAAAATTGTAGATTCACTCTGAAGGCATCAAAACTATGAATTACCACATGTGGAATTATATAATTAACAAAAAAGTGTGAAACAACTGAAAATACTGTATGTCTCATATTCTAGGTTCTTCAAAGTAGCCACCTTTTGCTTTGATTTCTGCTTTGCACACTCTTGGCATTCTCTTGATGAGCTTCAAGAGGTAGTCACCGGAAATGGTTTTCACTTCACAGGTGTGCCCTGTCAGGTTTAAAAAGTTGGATTTCATGCCTTATAAATGGGGTTGGGACCATCAGTTGTGTTGTGCAGAAGTCTGGTGGATACACAGCTGATAGTCCTACTGAATAGACTGTTAGAATTTGTATTATGGCAAGAAAAAAGCAGTCAAGTAAAGAAAAACGAGTGGCCATCATTACGTTAAGAAATTAAGGTCAGTCAGTCCGAAAAATTGGGAAAACTTTGAAAGTGTCCCCAAGTGCAGTGGCAAAAACCATCAAGTGCTAAAAAGAAACTGGCTCACATGAGGACCGCCCCAGGAAAGGAAGACCAAGAGTCACCTCTGCTGCGGAGGATAAGTTCATCCGAGTCACCAGCCTCAGAAATCGCAGGTTAAACAGCAGCTCAGAATAGAGACCAGGTCAATGCCACACAGAGTTCTAGCAGCAAACACCTCTCTACAACAACTGTTAAGAGACTTTGTGCAGCAGGCCTTCATGGTAAAATAGCTGCTAGGAAACCACTGCTAAGGACAGGCAACAAGCAGAAGAGACTTGTTTGGGCTAGAGAACACAAAGAATGGACATTAGACCAGTGGAAATCTGTGCTTTGGTCTGATGAGTCCAAATTTGAGATCTTTGGTTCCAACCACTGTCTTTGTGCGACGCAGAAAAGGTGAACGGATGGACTCTACATGCCTGGCTCCCACCGTGAAGCATGGAGGAGGAGGTGTGATGGTGTGGGGGTGCTTGCTGGTGACACTGCTGGGGATTTATTCAAAATTGAAGGCATACTGAACCAGCATGGCTACCACAGCATCTTGCAGCAGCATGCTATTCCATCCAGTTTGCGTTTAGTTGGACCATCATTTATTTTTCAACAGGACAATGACCCCAAACACCCCTCCAGGCTGTGTAAGAGCTATTTGACCAAGAAGGAGAGTGATGGGGTGCTACGCCAGATGACCTGGCCTCCACAGTCACCAGACCTGAACCCAATCGAGATGGTTTGGGGTGACCTGGACCACAGAGTGAAGGCAAAAGGGCCAACAAGGGCTAAGCATCTCTGGGAACTCCATCAAGACTGTTGGAAGACCATTTCTGGTGACTACCTCTTGGAGCTCATCAAGAGAATGCCAAGAGTGTGCAAAGCAGTAATCAAAGCAAAAGGTGGCTACTTTGAGGAACCTAGAATATAAGACATATTTTCAGTTGTTTCACATTTTTTTGTTTATTATATAATTCCACATGTGTTAATTCACAGTTTTGATGCCTTCAGAGTGAATCTACAATTTTCACAGTCATGAAAATAAAGAAAACTCTTTGAATGAAAAGGTGTGTCCAAACTTTTGGTCTGTACTATATATAAATATATATTGTATATTCCCCTTCGCCAGCTGTGCCATCTTGCTAGAGAAGAAAAAATTGTCTCCTACAAGATGGCGCCGCCCCGCCCCGCAGAGTAGCATCTATTGGATCACCAATAGCGTTACTGCACAGGTGCAGCCGGCACCATTTTGAGACTGATTTTTTTTTTTTTTTTTTTTTTTTAATGAATTTATGCATATCATTAAATAAAACCATTTAATACACATTATAGATGTAATCATGCTGCAGTGCAGGTGCGCCTGCCTGCCGGTGGTGATTTTTTTTTTCCATATGTATAATATTCATTATGTAAACTAGGGGGCGGGTCAGTGAGGGATCAGTGACCTGTCAGAAGCCAGACTGGTGAACACCTAATCAGAGCAACACATGAAGACCCTGCACAGGCCGCCCCGAAGCACGAGCATAACTCAAAATAAAGATTAAACAACAACCACAAGAAGGATTGCATCACCAGGTATCATATTAATCATTATAACGGTGCCGCCCTGACACAGTCTGTAGGTTACTGTGCACAATCCAGGTTTTCATTAATCACACAAGTTGCCCAAACTTTTGCATCAGCCCATTTTTTTTTTGGAATTTGTAAAATGGAAAAGGTGAAACTATATATGTGTATTTTTGCCTAATATACAAATGAAATGTGTCATCTTTAACTGTAGGCCTTTTAGAGATTAATTTAATCTTCAACTTGCTTAACTGTTCACAAAAAGAGTAATTTTGACCAGGGGTGCCCAAACTTTTACTTACCACTGCATACTGTTTTACGAAAAAGCTAGAAAAAATAAACTGTAGTTAATGTTTAAAAGTCTCTTCAGGTTGTTATGTACACCCTTGCACAGATTTTCTTTTTTCATCGTTCATTTGCTTCCTAAATGCAAAATTAGACAACTTTCCAAATAATCTACATAAAAATGTTCTATCAGTGAGTATGTAAATCCTTTATCCGAGTGGTTTTGAAAATATTCTACAAATCAGTCAGATCTGCTCACGGTTTTGACGTCTCTGTTCTCACCTTCCCTTTTCTCAGTGTTAAGGCGCAGTCAGATATCCACTTAATTCAGAAGAAGTTCGAACTGGCTTCCCAGATCCGAGTGTCACAGCATGTATTCCTATGCAGCTGTCACGCTCAGGTCAGGAGAGCGGACGGACAGTTTGAGCGTTGCATTGGATCATTGTCCAAGTTAGGCGAAGGTCGCTTGGCCGCTGAATTTATTCGATCGATCACCTGAATACACAGAGCTCCCATCCAGCCTAAATTACTAGGAGAGTTACTCGAACAAGAAAAAAATCTGAACCTTGAATTAGACTGCAAAATGCATATCAAGTGGTATGAACATAAATGTAGGAATGAAGAGCGCAACCTGAAACGTAGTGCAATTTTATTAACGAATGGTTACCACTAGGGATAAGTGAACCCGAACTGGAAAGTTCAGGGTCTGTACCGGACACAGACATATCACTGTATATCCGCTTTTATGTTCGGTTTCACTAGTCTAATAAAGCTTCTTGGAAGACTGCAGTGCAGCCAATCAACATGCTTTTAGACTGTGAGCACTTCCAGGACCATCACAGCCATACCAAGTATTAGCATGGCTGTGATTGGCCGGCGCAGCACGTGACCCGGCTTGTATAAAAGGCTCGGTCATGAGTGCTGCTGCCATTATGCTCTCGTTAGAGTAGGGATAGGATGCAACTGGAGTGAGGGACAGATTCTGACTGCGCTTTCTACAAACACAGCGCTGTGTGTACTCTGCAACCCCTATATGTCCTATTTCTGTGGTAAAAGCTGCTGTGTGCACTTTGCACCACCCCTGCCTGAGAGAGTACTGTCGTTTAAACCTCTGTGGGTACTCTGCACTCCCCAACTGTGGGAGTACTGTCCTTTAAGCTGCTGCGTGTACTCTGCACCCCCCAACTGTGGGAGTACTGTCCTTTAAGCTGCTGCGTGTACTCTGCACCCCCCAACTGTGGGAGTACTGTCCTTTAAGCTGCTGTGTGTACTCTGCACCCCCCAACTGTGGGAGTACTGTCCTCTAAGCTATGTGTACTCTGCACCCTCCAACTGTGGGAGTACTGTCCTTTAAGCTGCTGTGTGTACTCTGCACCCCCCAACTGTGGGAGTACTGTCCTTTAAGCTATGTGTACTCTGCACCCCCAACTGTGGGAGTACTGTCCTTTAAGCTGCTGTGTGTACTCTGCACCCCCCATCTGTGGGAGTACTGTCCTTTAAGCTGCTGTGTGTACTCTGCACCCCTCAACTGTGGGACTATAGTCCTTTAAGCTGCTGTGTGTACTCTGCACCCCCCAACTGTGGGAGTACTGTCCTTTAAGCTATGTGTACTCTGCACCCTCCAACTGTGGGAGTACTGTCCTTTAAGCTATGTGTACTCTGCACCCCCCAACTGTGGGAGTACTGTCCTTTAAGCTATGTGTACTCTGCACCCCCCAACTGTGGGACTCTAGTCCTTTAAGCTGCTGTGTGTACTCTGCACCCTCCAACTGTGGGAGTACTGTCCTTTAAGCTATGTGTACTCTGCACCCTCCAACTGTGGGAGTACTGTCCTTTAAGCTATGTGTACTCTGCACCCTCCAACTGTGGGAGTACTGTCCTTTAAGCTATGTGTACTCTGCACCCTCCAACTGTGGGAGTGCTAGCCTTTAAGCTGCTGTGTGTACTCTGCACCCCCCAATTGTGGGAGTACTGTCCTTGACGCAACTGTGTGTACTTGTAAGATACCCAAGTGAGGTAGTGGGTGAGCTCCTGTCTCCACTCGCTTTGACATCCTAGAGACAACTCGTGTCCCAGTCCCGGTGGACTGCTGCATGTGGGGTGCATCACACTTACTGCAGGCCTCTTCTGACTCCAGGAATCCCTCTTCTGGAACCAGGGCAGCAATCAATCCAGGAAACACAAGGGTCATAAAAAGAATTAAACTTTTACTTGGTGATTGGCAGTATTTACAGGCAGGTATAGAGGATCTTTCCCACGGCTACAGGACACAACTTCATCCCTGGTTCTCAGTACTGGTAGAACATTCCTTTTACTATCTTCTCTAGCTCTAGGGAATCTTCTTTTCTAGCAGTATATCTGGATTACATCTCACCCCGCCTCTTAGGGTTTGAGTCCAGTTTCTCCTGCAGCATCACAGAAGGAGGGTGCCCCCGGGCCCCAACATCTATCTCAAGATTCCCAGACTGGAAAAAGGGGAATTGTGCGGAGTTCTCTCACAATCCACTGATTGAAGGTTAGGGGCTCACAATGTCCCTAGCAGCCCCTGTCATGAGCCTGTTGCTTGTCACTGCTCACCACACTGACTGTCACTTCCTGTACTTGACAAAATCTCTCAGTTCCCCTTCTAAACTGGAGCAGTCATTACAGTCAACCCTGTCTAAGCTAACTGCTGGAGCTTCACCACTCCTACATTCTCCCACACTTTAATTATGGTCATCCCCAACCATGTCAGACCTTAAAAGAATAGTTGGTGCAGAGGCTGCCAGGGCTGTGGTGTTGGTAAGTCAAAACTCCAACACCACAGACCTGGTTGTGGGGTGCAAAAAAATGGTGTATGGCAATGGTGGATGGATTTATTACTGTGTAATTTGTTATTGAGTTTAAAGCGGTTTTGATAAAAACTATTTGTAAAAAAACATGTCAATAATCAAGATGAGGATGGTATGAAGTTGTCATAGTGGTCTGGGCTGCACGGAGAACATGGTACTTCATTAATCGCACCACTCCATCGTTTTTTTATAGTGCAGTGCTGTAACTAGTTTAAATTCCCTGTCCCTAGTATTGTACTTACCAGCCGCCGTCTTCATCGTTTACTCATGCTGCTCCAGTTGGTTTTCAACATGTTGTGACCTACCAGATCGCTCCAGTGTTTGCTGGGTGGACCAGAAAGTCACTTTTCATTGTACGTCTATGAGAGCAAGAATTAGGCCCTCAGACTTACATTGAGAGCTTGTGCCCATTACCTCTGACTTCCGGTCATTCAGGCGTCGTGGTCACAAGATGGCATGGGGAAGCAGCTGAAGACCGTCTCTTGAAGAACAAGTATAAAAAGATTTTCTTCTCCCTAAACGTTCATCCTCGTGAACGGATTTTTCTTATGTATAATCATCACTGATACCAAGTTGAATTTATTCATCCTTTGCAATCAGAATGCTCATTCTTTGTACCATTTTTTATTATATATTTCCAATCCATTTTGTTCAGCTGAAGAGCTCTATATCCAAATAAATGTTAGAGGTTGCCCAGCCTTTTTTCTTCTTTTGGAAAGTTCCCAGAATGATAAAAATAATACTCATCTTACCAAATTTGTATTATTTCACAGCATTCTGGGTGTTTTACAACCCCTTTAGAGGGAACCTGTCACTACCTTTTAGCCCTTTTCAAAGGCACTCCTATAATCCAGATGTCTCACCTAAGACAATGTCTCTAACGACAGTCCCGATGTGTCTCTCTCTCTCTCCGGGGCCCAGTGCTTCCTCTGTCTCCGCAATCGCCGTCTCCGACAACATTCACAAAGTCTGTTCAACTCTCGCGCCTGCACAGTGGGTAACGGGAGCTGCGCAGTGCAACGGACTGTGTGGAGGACATTGACCACGTCAATCAGGGCAGGAGGGTTGGCCATTGCATTATGGGAATAAAGGAGGCAGCGGAGCAAAGTCGAAAGACGCCCACTGACTCGATTGGTGCCAATTAGCATGGGGTGAGGGATAATTATAAAAGACATTTCTTAGTTATACAGGTGAGCTTGGCTCTTCCGAAAAAAAGTTTCAGGAGTGCTTGTAAAGACAACAAAGTTGGTGAATCTAGTTTACATAGGGAAAACTTGGGTGACCGGTTGCCTTAAAATGAGAACATTCCAGTTAGCTGCATCTATCACTAGAGAGAACTCAAACCCGCCGGGATTGGATGACCGTCTAACGTGTTTGGGGGCCCTCAAACTTATCCCGACAGATTGTCAGGGAGAGAAGGATCTGGCTTGTTGAATTTCAACAGCCAATCCTTTAGTTCGGTGATAAGATAAGCCGCTGCCAGAGGAATCCGGCAGCTCTCTCGAAAAGAACACAGGAGCAAAACGATCTGAGAAAAGAGAGTCAGTAGATCGCTGTCGGTCAAACGAACAAAGGTGTCCTAAATTCTATGGGTGAGGCTTAAGAGAGAGGCAAGCTTTTAGCTTGGAGCAGATAAGCGGGAAAAGAAGGTTTCTACACTTATAGTACTGAGAGAATGCTGATGAAGAGGAACCACTCACTTATAAAAAAAAAAAGTTACAGAAACTTTTAGGAACGAGGAACATGCATGGTTTTCTACGAAACATTTTAAATGAAGCTAAATCATATATAAAAAAAAAGAAAACAAATACACCAAAAAGCAATAAAAAGACAAGACATCCAGATGTATACTAAAAGAATAAAGATTTTTATTAAGCATTGTAAGTTGCATTCAATAGCCTTCAAACAAAACACACCACAATCCACCGACTTCCAGTCAAAGCCAACAGTAGTTCATTCTTGCACAATCCATGAGTTGGGGCAAAACTCCTTTCAACTTACATTAAAAAATACCTACTCAGCTCTTGCGGGCAAGGAACGGGGGAGTTACACCTCATTTCTGATCACTAATGAGTGATGAAGAGCATTAGGAGAATTATATGAAAACGAAGAGAAAGAAGTGATTTGGGATTTTTTTTCCCGTCAAAAAAGTACATTTAAAAGTTTTTTTTTGGAAACACGTTAACAGAAACATCGAAAAGGATACAGGTGTACTTTGCGGAAGGAAAAAAAAAAAAAGACTACGTTCCTGAAAGAGAAGATGCCAGGAAAGTAGCAGACCTGTCCTGCTAAAGAAGTTGGGGAGGGTGGGAGAAAGAGAGATTGGAAAGGATTAAAGAGCAAAGCACTTTATGATTTTTTTCATCACAGAATTCATTTTCTAACGTGAAAACAGCAACAAAGAACAATAATGCAATACAGCAATGGATACACCAGGGAAACGTTGATATTTAAACGGCTAGATAATTCGTATTATTTTTTTTTTTAGGATAAATGCAAACAGAGGTCAATAAATCACAAAAGTTTTTTTTTTTGTTTTTTCTTTAAAGGTTAGAGAGAGATCAGTCAATGACTAAACATAAGTAACATCTTTCAAAGAACTATTACTGATTATTAGTTTTTATTTTTTGTTTTTTTTCTCGTTTTGCAGATGGGCACAGAACTTGTAAGAATGGTAGAAATAGGACGAGAACATGCATAATATTAAACTACACACCTTAAAAATGATGGAACCATGCAGGTCAATAGTAGCACTAATGGTCTACGTCTGATTCAAGAAACCACACGACGTCATCGATCACGGATGCATGGTAGAACAGTATTACGGAAACTTTTTTTTTTTTTTTTTTAAAGAACGCCCGTTTTTCTCAATTTCGGGGTGGGGGGAAAGAAAAATAAGGGTTTTTTTTCTTCCTATGATTTCTAACTTGCTTGAATAATATGAGTAATGAGCATTTAAAATATCAGCAAAAATCTGCAAAGGTTACGCTATATTTTTTTGTGTTCCAATAAGTTGCATGTCTTAGTAGGAAAAAAAAAAAAAACCACGTCAACAGCGATGAAATAAAGAATGAAAAAAAATGCTTGTGCCATATTATCATAATCTGGAAACCAAAGTTTCTGATTTTTTTTTTTAAATCTCGTGACACAGTAATGTAAAATCAAATATAATGGCATACATATGGTGCCAGATACTACAAATTATATTTAAGCTATTTATATAAATATATACTGGGAAAAAAAAAAACTGCCAAAAATTTGTGTTCTAGTATCGCAAGAAACAGAACAAGCGGTTTTATTTTTGTCTTTCTTGTTGTTAGAACCAGTTTTTAAACTCTGCGTGTGTTTCTTTAAAGATGGGAGTCAAATGCTCTTATTCTCAACCTGTGATTCATCCTCGCGGCATTTTGACTACAACTGGTTAAAAAGTAAAATAAAATCTTTTCCTTTTTTTATTTTTTTTTAGCCTGACGTCAGAAGAGGGATCCGAATTTTTCCAAAAATCCTCATTTTTCGCTTAAAGAAAGGAAAAAAATGTACTTAACTGTAGGCTCTCCATCTTTCCAGATATTCCTCACCCAGAACTGTCTAACATCCTTCACCCTCTAGAAAAATAAGTTTACTCTTCTTTTTTAAAGACAGCCGCCGCGAGAGTCTCATCGTCGTGGCGCCCGCTGTCTGGAGCTAGTGCATTTGAGTGAGGATTTGTATTGCACTGTTTAGAGTCACTGCTTAAGGCACTTTCAGAGTGATTGGAAGGTCGGACGTCTCCCGAGCCCCCGTTGATCTGGGAAGCTTGTTTTTCCTCGTTCCCCACTCCGTTCTCGGCCAGAGATCCATCTGAAGACACGGCGGATGATTTGGAGTCTTCGGATTGTGTCTTAAGCTCTTTGGCCACTTCGGCGGCAGAAGTGGCGTATGGCGGCTTGGTCTACCGGTAAAAATGCACACAAGTCATAGTTATTAGCGGAAATTACAGCAAAGACGCATTTCAATGGAGATGGCAATCGTCGGAATGGGCTGTCGTAAGAAAGCTCACCCCTGATCATGGGCCGGTGCAAATATCCAAGCGATCACCGGATGAAAGAGCAAAACGCTAGTTTGCCGGGTGGTTCAATAGTTTATGCCGGAATAAATATAATTGTTGTCAACAGCACACAATACGTTATAGGGACAGAAAGCGCTTATCTATATTCTTCCTTCTTTGTAAGAGCGTAGAGAAGACTGTATCATATCAACGGTCGCCAACTGGCGGCAGTGGTCACATGAAGTAGCTGCATCACCTGCCTGCTGGGATATGCAGTGGGGAGGGTCAGAGGTGTGGAGAGTACGCAGTTTAGTTTATTTACTTTAACTATTAAAGGGGTTGTCCAGGTTTGGGGTTCAAGTCTGCAGTCGTGTGACTGCAGACTTGTGAATCCTCACATCATGCGCAGGATTCTCTGGTGCAAAGAGCCGGCAGTCATGTGACAGCAATCACGCAATTTGCACACTTTCGGCCTCATTACAACTAGACTTGTCAATTAACTTGTATTGAGAGAAGCGGGTCAAGTCTAGTTGGCATATGACTGCCTATACGCAATTGCATACATGCGCGCACATATTTTCAAAGTGGCTACCTGGCACGTTGTAGTGTTTACAGAGACACAGTCAGACTATACATCAAGTCTTGCGTCATACCAAACGTTAGGTGTTTTGAAGAGTTTCATTTTTTGTTAGATCTTAACGGGAACCAGTGAGCTGATTTGTGCTGCCCAGACCGCGGGCAGCATGATTGCAGTGAGGTATATCTTTCTCTAACGGTCCGGCGTTTCAGAGAAAATGTACTTTACAAATTTGCCTGGATCGACTTTGAAATGCCCCCAGGTAGATCTTCCCAGCGCTGCTAGAGGTGATTGACAGGTCTGTCCCTCGCGTGCACAGCGCAAGGGACTTGTCAATCAAGTGAAGCAGCATTGGGAGAAGCCGTCTGGGCACAGAGACAGACTAGTCTCGTCTCTGGTGGTAGGACAGTACAAGTGCACACACACTCCAATATCAAGCCCTCGATAATTTCCAGCATAGGTCAGTCATGTACCTGAAATGGCCCTTGATTTTTGTATCCTCCTCTTCCATAGTATTTACCCCCTCTTCCAAAAGTTCTTATAACTGGGGTTGATATAACTCCTCTGGGGCGTCTGAAAACAATATATAAAAAAATAATAATAAAATTACATTTCTGATGTTCCGTAAAAATAATTTTGTTAGGCATCAATTTGCAGAAAATCATTAAGCTAGGGTATGGACGTAGGTATTTCTGTCCAAACAGGTAAGAAATCTGAGAGTAGATGTTGGTGTTACGATCAAAAAATTATCACAATGGTAGTATTGAGCTATGCATACATACCCTCTATTTGGTCCACCAACGGAAACCACCTGCAGGGGAAACGGTCCTCTGCCACGTCCACGTCTTGTTCCTGCCCATTGACCGACCACCGTCCCGGCTATTTCTAGCTTTCCTCCCTGAGAAGGAATGGGCTGGACTCCTAAAGACATGACCAAATCACAAGTGGCTTAAGACTGGCTGTAAGATATCGCCGAGATGGCTGCACCCGGACAGCACGCTTGATCGTAATGATCTAGCGAGCCGACTGGCGTTCGTCTACTTTCATGGAAATGATCCCACCATCAAAAGATTTGAAGTTTTCAGAGAATTGTTTTCTGCCCCCCCCCAGTCACTCCATATTGTCAGCAGCACTCCTCGTGTATACACGGGTGAATGTGCTGCCAACCAGCAATGATTATTCTGCCATCAAAAATGCAATCCGTGGTAAAGCAGCCAATTATTGTTCACCATTCGATCGACTGATGCATTTAGACGGACAATGATCAGGAATAACAGATTCCTCTGGGAAAAGGGCTCCTTGGGGGCGGGGTGTACACCACCCAACTTCCTCCGTCACATGACCGACCATGACCTACTTGTGTCGGCAGCATTTTCCTACTCCCGCAGAACGATCAGTAATAGATCTTTCTGTGCACATAGGTTGCCGTTGTTCCCCATAGGACCACGTGCTGCTGAGAACGATGATTTTTTAAAGGGACTGGTCTTGGGATAACTAATTGATTGCTGGAAATCTTCCAAGAGTGATAACTTTTTCATTCGATATAGCAGAATGAAGGATTTATTTTTCTTTTACAGAAGTAGTTTTTGGGACAGAAATTTTCAAGTTTGGAGAAAAAATGCTTTTCCGATATATTGTTCTTTGTTTTGTGTTTTATAGCAGTCATTGTGCGGCAAAAATTCCTCAGGTAAAGACAATTAAAGAGATAAACCAAAAACGAAAAAAGTTATTATTGTATTTTTCGGATTATAAGACGCACTTTTTCCCCAAAAAATTTAGAGGGGGGGGTGCGTCTTATAATGCGGACATACCTTACCAGTCGCGGTGGAGGAGGGTCACAGGGTCGCTGGTGGAGGAGGCAAGAGTTGAGTGTTGCTGCAGGCTGGGATGAGGGAGTGTTCCGATATGCGCTGCTGCGGGTGTTCGGTGGTCCGGGGGGGGCTCTGCCGGCATTTTGTGAAAGCTCCGAGCTCCCGCACTTACATGCGGCCTCCAGCAACGCTCCACTCCTGCCTCATCCAGCAGCAAACCTGGGACCTTGCTGCAACGCAGCCACCACCCCCGGTAAGCAATAAGACGCATAGATTATAAGAAGCACCACCATTTTATTAAAAAAAAATTTTCGCCTCACAATTTGGGGTGCGTCTTATAATCCACAAAATACGGTACATCTTTTCTAAGTGTTTAAAAAGAGTTTAGAACTTTGCAAGAAACCAAAAATGGCAGTTTTGGCGTTTTGATTTTATTTCCCTTTATATTTGGAGAGTATGTTTATAGAGCATTTATGTTTTTACAGCTTCACAGATTATTTTTAATTTCTTCATTTTTAAAAGAGGGAAAAGCCAGATGATTTCCATGTTGTTGTTTTTATAATAGTTTTGAAAGTTTTTGTTTTTTTTTAACCTTTTCACTGTATTTATTACCCATAGGGAGCTTAATCGTGAGTATTTTTATATAATACAATAAAGTATTGCAGTATATAGTGAAAATCGCAGTCTCCTATGAAGATAAGCCTGTGCCTGGGATCAAAATTTAACCATGATGGCAGCGAGGTAGAGGGCTTCAGCAGGCCCTGGCAACCTATCAAAACCCACAATTGAATTGCAGGAATCAATGAGCTCCCAATCTGGATGTCCACTGTGATTGTGCCTCTTATGCGTCGCTGTTGGTGATTGACATTTTAGTGGTAAAACAGCAGCGATCGGAACCAGCTTCGATAGCTGCCATCATTGGCCATTGCCAGCTGTATAATACAGTCAGCACCAGCTTTGTATAAAGGCCGGGATCACACATGCGAGGAATACGGACGAGTCTCGCATGTTAATACCCGGCACTGCAGCCGGCACTCGGGAGCGGAGAGTGCAGCTCCATGTATTGCTGTGCGGCCCCATGCTCCGATCCGGGTGCGGCAGTGCCGGGTGTTAACATGCAAGACGCGCCCGTATTCCTCTCATGTGTGATCCCGGCCTAATGTGGGCTCAGCTTCTGAGCCCATTCCCAATATAGGATGTATTTGTACGTCCTAGATTAGGAAGGGGTTAACCTGACAGGCATTCTTACCCCAATTAAAAATGTAACGATATGATAGGAATTAAATCTTCCTTTGGTAACAGGGTTACATGAGCCTGATGCAAACCCAGTGACCTCCAATCTGCTCTGGAAACCCCCATCTTCCTTAAAGTGTAGGATGCACCCTTTATAATATTTCCTTCTCATGAAAATGCAACCAATAAGTAGGTCCAAATTAGCATTTGGTTTCGCCACACACACACACGTACCAGAGAATCCTCCTCTTCCTCTGCCTGGAGGTGGAGGCATTGGTCCAAAAGGTCGTGGATACATAGCAGCAGGGTAGAAAGGCATGGCAGGTGGCGGTGGGAATGGCAGTGGGTGGTTCTGCCTGGAAAAGTGTAGCCCTTCCAGGATGCTTTGCCTCATCTTATCCACCTTGGCAGCTTGTTCAGCCTGCAAAAGAAACGCACCTTACTGCATCTTGGAGGCCCATTTTTGGGGAATTTTTCTGGAATAATTTGGGGTTTTGTCTTGATTAAAGTTGCTGCTCTCTAACCTGATCTCTCGGAATAACTCCCGGACACGGCCAAAGACATTTTTAAGCCTTTGTATTACTGGGATATCTCCATCAGCCATCTACAGGTTAGAAGATAACTACTACAATAGAAGGGATTTGACTCCTTGGACTGATCGTCACAGTGGGGTCCCACGTCCCCCTTTTGAATGAAGCAGCACTGGCACCTGCCCGGACTGAACATCTTCTAGTCCAGGAATATGTCCACTGAACCTGCTCCCAACGTGATTTCTCTACATTCCCAAGACGACCGATTCCTCAAGCACTTACCTAGAAGAGCTCTGGGGGACATACCTGACCATCACAGAGGTCAATTAGTGAGGCCTTTTCCCTGGTGGCTTTTATGAGCTTGCTTTGAAACAATTTTCCATCAAAATACATCCAGGGACAGCAGTGCTCCCAGGGAATGGGCTGGCCGCAGGCGTCGTTGGCCAGAAGAGCCATGTCCACGCCACTCATGAATAGGGCAGACAGCTGAATCCCTCTGGGGTCTAGATTATCAATCTGCAACAAGAATAACCCAAGTGAAGAGACAATACACAAACTAAAAGGTTTGGGACTTTGACCTAACGTGAAGGCATCATAGCAGAAATGGATCAAATTTTCCATAAATTTTTTTAAAAACTTTGGCACTGAATGTAAATTTGTGTATTGTCAAAGGACGCGTTTTTGTTCCATCTGTAAGCTACATTTTTATTTCTGAGGTCATACTTTTAGTACGAGGGGCGGGACTACCGCTGATGCAGCTGCGACGGGGCCTGGAGTCCTCAGGGGCCCAATCGCGGAGCTGCAGCCGCTCATTGGCTGTGCAGCTCAGTTCTTTGATTGGCTGCAACTGGCTGCTCTGTGGGCACAGGACCTGTGAGGAGGTCACAGGAGGGGAGGAATCAGGAGTCACATGCTCAGGGGCCTCTGTCCGAGGTCCCTGATCATGTGTCCCCCTGACTTCTCCCCTCCTGTGACCTCATCACAGGTCCTGTGCACACAGCCCTCAGTGTTGGCAGAACTCTGCCGTGCTGGTTGTCATTTTGCACTGCTGGATGAGGGTAAGTTTGTGTGTGGAGTGAGGAGTTAACAGCAGGGCTGTGGAGTCGGAGTCGTGGAGTCGGAGCTCATTTTGGTGGAGTCGGAGTCAGTATAAAATGGACCGACTCAGACTCCTAAAATATATAATAAATTGGGTACAGTAGTTCAATGCCGAATGTGCTGAATATTTTTTCATAGGAATTTGGGAAATGTCCTATAAATGGCTGTTCTATTCCTGATCTAAGGCTACATTCACACACAGCGTTTTTTGAGTATACGTTTTTCAGTTGCAAAACCAGATCAGATTTTTAAAAAACGGCATCACCTGGAAGGTTTTTGAGCTCATAGCTAATGTTTTCAATAGCAAAAGCAGATTAGAAATCTGCTCTATCCATTTATCCCTATCTGTCTATCAATACCATATCTGTACCAAAAAGAATGAAAGCCGGGTAGCACACAGACTAACACTCCTTTTTTTTTTAGCACCAGTCAGGTACACCTCATAGCTGCCCAAAAGGACACCCAGGACAGGCATTGCTCGTCTTCAGTAACACATCAACATCAATCGATAGTTGGAATAAATAGACTGCATTCACCACCACATCTTCTTAAGGTGCAGGCTTTATTTTCAAGTGTAGGGGTGTGCAGTATGATGTTCTGCAGCAGCTGAGGTGTGCAGTATGAAATTCTGCGCAACAGTATGAGGTTCTGCCCCCCCCCCCCCCCCTAGGTTTGATCCTGGCTACACCCATAGTATGAATGCAACCTGAGGATCTAGGCTTTATCTTAGCCGAGATAAGTCATAGTGTGTGTGTGTGTGTGTGTATGTATATATATACATACATATATATATATTATATATACACATACATATATATACATACACACACACACACACACACACACACACACACACACACAGTACAGACCAAAAGTTTGGACACACCTTCTCATTCAAAGCGTTTTCTTTATTTTCATGACTATGAAAATTGCAGATTCACTCTGAAGGCATCAAAACAATGAATTAACACATGTGGAATTATATAATTAACAAAAAAGTGTGAAGCAACTGAAAATATGTCTTATATTCTAGGTTCTTCAAAGTAGCCACCTTTTGCTTTGATTTCTGCTTTGCACACTCTTGGCATTCTCTTGATGAGCTTCAAGAGGTAGTCACCGGAAATGGTTTTCACTTCACAGGTGTTTAATAAGTGGGATTTCTTGCCTTATAAATGAGGTTGGGACCATCAGTTGTGTTGTGCAGAAGTCTGGTGGATACACAGCTGATAGTCCTACTGAATAGACGGCTAGAATTTGTATTATGGCAAGAAAAAAGCAGCTGAGTAAAGAAAAACGAGTGGCCATCATTACTTTTAGGCTATGTGCACACGTACCGGAACTCTCGCGGAAATTACCACGAGAATTCCGGAATTCCATTCCGCGGGAAACACGGGTATTACATACCTGGTAATGTGTTTTTCCAGGGGACATGACGGCACCACGAGAGAGGGGATCCGCCCTACGAGGACAGGAAACCTTCAAGATAAAAGGGGGCGGCTCCTCTCTCCGCATCAGTTGTTTTACAGAGCACAAGAGGAACTCCGCCGGTTAGTGCACACATAAATAATACCTATTTTACACTGCTAAATTTCCCACACCAAGGGAGTGTATAATACTAACAAAAAACACCCAACTAATGACGTGATCAAATAGGGCGGGAATATAAGGGTGCCGTCATGTCCCCTGGAAAAACACATTACCAGGTACGTAATACCCGTGTTTTTCCATGGTACATGACGGCACCACGAGAGAGTTACAGAGATTTGTATTCTCTTTTAGGGGGGGATCACTGCCTGCAACACTCTTCTCCCAAATGTGAGATCAGAGGTAGCAGATAGGTCTAATCTGTAATGTCTGAAAAAGGTAGATGGAGAGGACCAAGTGGCCGCCTTACATATTTGGTCGATGGAGGCGTCCGCTCTCTCCGCCCAGGATGTTGCCATGGCTCTCGTGGAGTGGGCTTTTAGGCCCTCTGGAACAGCCCTGCCTGCACTACTATATGCTAGTATGATGGCCTCTCTCACCCATCTAGCTATAGTTTGCTTAGAGGCTTTAAGGCCTTTCCTTGCCCCCTGGTATGAGATAAACAAGGCCCTCTGTTTCCTCCATGGTTTTGTCACCTCTAAATACTGTAGGATACATCTCCTAACGTCTAGACAATGTAACCTCTCTTCCTTTTTGTTACCAGGGTAAGGACAGAAGGATGGCAAGATTATTTCCTGAGCTCTGTGGAATTTCGACACTACCTTAGGGAGGTATGCTGGATCTAATCTTAACACGACTCTATCGTCCATAACCTGAGTGTATGGCGGGTCTGCTGATAGCACGTAGGGTTGGGGACTTACACGCACTGATGTGAGTGCCACTAATAAGGCTGTTTTTAAGGTTAACACTTTGTCTGATATTGCGTCTATTGGTTCAAATGGACTTTCCGTTAGGGATGATAGGACTAAATTTAGATCCCAGGGAGGAGGTTTAGGCGATGGGACAGAGTCAGCTCTAGTACAGGCCCGGATAAATCTGGCGACCCATCTATCGCTTGCCAGGTCATAGTTGAATAATGCTGCCAGGGCTGAAACGTGTACTTTCAGGGTGCTGACCGCTAAGCCCAAGTCTAAGCCCCTTTGCAGAAACTCTAGCACTGCCCTTACCGGTACTTCCCCTTCCTGTATTGGGCCTGAGGTGGATAAGAACTTCCTCCATATCCTCCCATATATTTTTGTAGTCACTGGTTTTCTGCTGCTGATTAAGGTGGAAATCAATCTCGCTGAAAACCCTTTCTTTTCTAATAGTGACCTTTCAAATTCCAGGCTGTCAAATGCAGCCTGAAATTCGGAGGATGATTGAAGGGACCCTGTGTTAGGAGGTCGTGATCCTCTGGGAGCACCCATGGGTCTGTCACTGACATTACTCTCAGCCAATAGAA
This sequence comes from Dendrobates tinctorius, assembly GCF_039654945.1. NCBI lineage: Eukaryota > Metazoa > Chordata > Amphibia > Anura > Dendrobatidae > Dendrobates > Dendrobates tinctorius. The sequence continues at coordinate 11,827,729 of NW_027361706.1, read as the reverse complement.
CCACGGCCTTTTTGGCCAAAAGGGAGCTATCATAATTACTCTGGCTTGGTCCTCCCTGATCTTTTTCAGGACTAATGGAATGAGGCATATCGGAGGGAATGAGTACAGGAGACCTGATGTCCATTTTATTCTGAAGGCGTCTACCGCCAGTGACTTGTCTGCTGGTCTTAGGGAGCAGAATTTTTGAACTTTTCTGTTGGTTTTTGAGGCGAAGAGATCTATTATGGGTTTTCTCCACCTCTGCACAATTTGCTGAAAAATGGACTCTTTTAGGCACCATTCTCCTTGCTTTAAGTGATTCCTGCTCAGAAAGTCCGCCCTCAGGTTGTCCGCGCCTCGGATATGCAGGGCCGATAATGAAAGGAACTGATGTTCCGCCAGAGTCAGGATTCTTTTTGCTATTTCCATCAATGACCGAGAACGAGTGCCCCCTTGATGGTTCACGTATGCAACCGCTGTACGATTGTCTGATAGGACTTTCACATGATGTCCTCTCAGGTGTGTCAGTAATCCTTCCAGCGCTCTTTCGATGGCTAGCAGTTCCCACTCGTTTGAGGATAGATCTTTTTCCCCCTGAGCCCAAATATCTTGGAGCCATAGGGTGTCTAGATGGGCTCCCCAGCCCCAGGGACTGGCATCTGTCGTGACTACTCTGGAGGCTGCATATGTCCAGGGTACTCCCCTCGGAGCGGACTCTATCTGTAACCACCATTTTAGCGACTGGAGTACAGGATCCGGGATGGTGAGCTTCTGTTCTAACTGCCCCTGAAGCGTCAGATCGCTTTGTAACACACACCACTGAAGTTCCCTTGCGTGAAATTGTGCCCATTTTACCGCTGGTATGCAGGAGGTTAGGGACCCCAGCACTGACATGGCTTTCCTCAGAGTCATTGTTGGCTTTCCTAATGTTGTTCTGATTAGGTTTTTGATTTTCTCTTCTTTTTCCTTTGGGAGGCGACACTCCTGTATTACCGAGTCTATTGTTAGGCCCAAAAAATTCTGGACCATCGTTGGCTCCAACCTGGATTTTTTGAAGTTCAGTTGCCAACCCAGAGTCTGAAGAGTCTCTATCACTGTCTTGACTTGTTCCTGACAGTGAGCGAAATCTTTCCCCACTATCAAGAAGTCGTCCAGATATGGTATTACTAGAGCATCTTTTTCTCTGAGATGTGCCGTGACCTCCGCAATTAACTTCGTAAAGACCCGGGGGGCTGTTGCTACCCCAAAGGGCAGAGCCTTGTATTGAAAATGATGCCACTGAGAGTTTATCTGGACTGCCACCCTGAGATATTTGCGGTCTTGCTGCCGAATCGGGACATGATAGTAAGCGTCCTTGAGATCCAGGACCGCCATGTAACACCGAGGGAAGAGGAGTTTTACTGTAGATCTTATTGTCTCCATCTTGAATGATGGGACTACTAGATACTTGTTGAGGCCTTTCAGGTTTACAATCGTCCTCCAGGAATCGTCTGGTTTCTTTATCAGAAACAGGGGGGAGTAAAAGCCTCTCTTCTTTTCTTTTTCTGGAACTTCTTCCAGTACGAGTTTTTGTACAAGCGATAATACCTCCTCTTCCAAACTCTTTTGTCTTTCCTGAGATGATTGTACCGGAGTTTGAATGAATTTTTGTGGTGGCCAATGGTGGAATTTTAACTCCAGACCTGACCCTACTATCTGTCGGATCCAGGTGCTGGATGAGATTCTTTCCCAGGCTGGGAGGAAGTGAGAGAGCCTTCCCCCCACCTGAGAAGGACCGTCACTGGGTGGGTTTTTTGGCTTCTCTCGGGGGCTTACTGAAATAGAAGCCTCTCCCTCCTCTGTATCGTCTGTCGGAATTGCTCCTGTCACGATCTTTAAATTGTTGTCTCCTGAACTTTCGGCCCCTCTGAATGGAGCGCCGAAAGGCCTGAACTGGTTGTTTCGGAAAATTCTTTTTGGTATCACTCGCTTTCTCCAGCACTTCATCCAATGCCGGGCCGAACAAGAAATTTCCTTCACATGGTAGAGAGCAAAGTTTCATTTTCGCCTGGATGTCCCCCGGCCAGCATTTGAGCCATACCGCCCGCCGTCCTACATTGGTTAAGGCTGCTGATTTTGAGGCTAGTCTGGCCGAATCTGCTGATGCCTCTGCGAGAAAGTTTGCCGCTGCCCTAATAGCCGGTAATGATTCCAGAATCGTCTCTCTGGGAACCCCTTGTTCCAATTGATCCTCCAAGTTGTCTGTCCATATCTTTAAGGACCTAGCCACACAAGTGGCTGCGATGGCGGGTCTTAGTGCGCCAGCCGAGGTTTCCCAGGCTGCCTTAAGGCAACTATCCGCCTTTCGGTCCAGTGGCTCTTTTAGAAACCCCAAGTCTTCAAAGGGTAGGGAGGATTTTCTGGCGACCTTTGATATCGCCACATCAATTTTGGGGGTCCTATCCCAGGATGAGGATGCCTCTTCCTCAAATGGGTATCTCCTCTTCAGGGAATTTGTATTCTGGGATTTCCTTTCTGGTTTTTCCCACTCGCGATTTATGAGTGCTTTCAGTTGCTCATTAACAGGGAAGGTTCTACGTTTTCTCTTTTGCAGTCCACTAAACATGAGATCTTGGGCTGTCTTTTTTGTCCGCTCTTCTACTAGCCCCATGGTAGATCTAACTGCTTTAATGAGTTCATCCGTAGCTTCTACTGGAAACGTATCTTCCCCGTCCGAGCTACTTCCTGAGTACTGCCACTTATTTGAGTCGTCTTCTGACCCTGTAGAGTCCTGTTGAGAGACCCCTGAGGGGCTTAATCTCCTAGCTTTTCTTTCCGTATCTACCGTTTGTAATGCTCTTACTGACTTGGAAACTTCTGTCTGAATTATGGCCCTCAAACTATCCAAAAATGAGGGTGTCTCCTCCGCTATGGTCTTGTTAATGCACTCCTGGCATAATTTTTTGTTCCAGGCTGTTTCTACGGGACTTTTACATAAAGCACATTCTTTATTTTTTGACTTTCCTCTATATTTCTTAGGGACCTCCTATACTCCATCCCGTCCATATATATAAGAGGAGGAGGAGAGAAAAAGAGAGGCAAAAAAGAGAAAGAGAACAGACATTAGATTACTGGACTTTCTCGAGGTTCACTCACCACTCGGACGCTTCATAGAACGGGTACCGGATCTGGAGGTTGGCTGGTCCTCTCACTGTCTCCCAACGAGACTACGGACCCCTCTTTTTTGCGGTGACGATCCGCCCGTGCGCCGCCCGAGTGGCTCACACTACTGCTGCGGCGTGCTTTTGCTTTTTCGTCTGAGCACGACCGCCTCTCCTTCGCTTCCTGGCGCGGTTGTATATGCTCTGGCGAAGGGCTCTCCATTATGCTGCATATGGCTGCAAGCAGTCACCCCACTCAGAATTGGTGATGTGACACCCGCTCGCCTTTCCTGGCGATTTAAATAGTACCTTTTTTTTTTTTTTTTTCCCTTCCTTCCCTTCCGTGCGCGCTCGTGCCCCCCCCGGGACCGCGCACTCTTCCTGTCACTCCCAGGCCCCGCGGTGCCGTGCGCCCCCTCCACTTCCGGGTCGCACGCAACCGCTTCCGGTTCGGCGGCCATCATGCGCGCTCCGAGTGCGCGCTGCCCCCGGTGCGGCCAGACGACCTGCTGTGCGGGCCGGGTGAGCGCTTGGGCCCCCTATTTCGGGGCCCCACTGCCTGCAACACTCCCCCTTACCCCCGATGGACCTGGACCACGGATCAGCCACACCTGCCGCCGCTGATGTCATCCATGGTGGGCCTGGACTCCCATGCTGCAGAGCACCTTCTGACTGCAGGTACGCTGCAGGGTCCGGTGTCTGGCCTTCGACAGGGAGGGTCACTGTCCGTGGCCTCCGAGGAGCTCTTCTGCCCCGGCACCGATGTGTCTCCTGGGCTGCATGGCCACTATATGTCGACAGGGAGGGAGCACGGAAAGTGGCCTCCGTGGACTTCTATGGGGCAAGTTTTGGTCATCTTGGAGGGTACACGAACTATGGTCTCCGAGGCATCATTCCTTCACCCGGGCAACTGCCTCACGGGCTGTGGCCATGCACTCGCTCAGGGGGGACATAGGAATATATGGCCCCCGAGGCGACTACCGGTACCTGGTGACGGGTGTAGCAGACCAGTGCCTGCCACTAATCACCCGACCCAGGCCCAGGCATCCTCTTCGGAATCTTTAAAGAGGCTTTCATCTTGAGGGTTCCCCGTCGAGGACAGGAAACCAACTGATGCGGAGAGAGGAGCTGCCCCCTTTTATCTTGAAGGTTTCCTGTCCTCGTAGGGCGGATCCCCTCTCTCGTGGTGCCGTCATGTACCATGGGAAAAAAAATCGCATTTTAAATTCCCGCGATTTTCCCGCGGAAAAACTAGCATTTTGCAAGCATAATTAGATTGCAAAATGCTAGCGTTTTCCAAGCGATCTGTAGCATCGCTTGGAGAACTGATTGACAGGTTGGTCACACTCGTCAAACAGTGTTTGACGAGTGTGACCAACTTTTTACTACTGAGGCCGCCTATGCAGCATCAGTAGTAAAAGATAAAATGCAAAAAAAAATAAAAAATGGTGTTATTCTTACCTTCCGACGTCCCGCGCAGCCGTTCCCAGTAATCCTTTGCGAAAATGCCCGCGATGACGTCCGTTCTCGCGGGATCGCGATGTCTCGCGGTAATTCGCGATGACGTCGCTCGAATGACCGAGAGACTTCGCGATCCCGCGAGAACGGACGCCATCGCGGGCACTTTCGCAAAGGATTACTGGGAACAAGAGCGTGGAGAGGCGCGGGAAGGCTGCGCAGGACGCCAGAAGGTGAGAATAACAATATTTTTTATTTTAAATTCTATTTTTTACAGGGATATGGTACCCAAAGACCGGAGGACAGTCTCTTCTCCTCCGGACCGTGGGTACCATCCGCAAATGTTCTGCTTACTTTCCGCATGGTGTGCACAGCCACATGCGGGAAGTAAGCGGAACAATGCATTCCTATGGGTGCGGGATCGCCGCGATTCCGCAAAATTAATGAGCATGCTGCGTTTTTTACCGCGAAGCGATTCCGCCGCGGTAAAAACCGCAGCATTAGCACAGCATTGCGGAATCCCATAGGAATGCATGGGATGCTTATTTTTCGCGTTTTCGCGGTTAAAACCACCGCGGAAACGCGAAAAAAACGCCACGTGTGAACTCAGCCTAAGAGATGAAGGTCAGTCAGTCCGAAAAATTGGGAAAACTTTGAAAGTGTCCCCAAGTGCAGTGGCAAAAAACAAAAAGCGCTACAAAGAAACTGGCTCACATGAGGACCACCCCAGGAAAGGAAGACCAAGAGTCACCTATACTGCGGAGGATAAGTTCATCCGAGTCACCAGCCTCAGAAATCGCAGGTTAACAGCAGCTCAGATTAGAGACCAGGTCAATGCACACAGAGTTCTAGCAGCAGACACATCTCTACAACTGTTAAGAGGAGACTTTATGCAGCAGGCCTTCATGGTAAAATAGCTGCTAGGAAACCACTGCTAAGGACAGGCAACAAGCAGAAGAGACTTGTTTGGGCTAAAGAACACAAGGAATGGACATTAGACCAGTGGAAGTCTGTGCCTTGGTCTGATGAGTCCAAATTTGAGATATTTGGTTCCAACCACCATGTCTTTGTGCGACGCAGAAAAGGTGAACGGATGGACTCTACATGCCTAGTTCCCACCGTGAAGCATGGAGGAGGAGGTGTGATGGTGTGGGGGTGCTTTGCTGGTGACACTGTTGGGGATTTATTCAAAACTGAAGGCATACTGAAGCAGCATGGCTACCACAGCATCTTGCAGCGTCATGCTATTCCATCCGGTTTGTGTTTAGTTGGACCATCATTTATTTTTCAACAGGACAATGATCCCAAACACCCCTCCAGGCTGTGTAAGGGCTATTTGACCAAGAAGGAGAGTGATGGGGTGCTACGCCAGATGACCTGGCCTCCACAGTCACCAGACCTGAACCCAATCGAGATTGTTTGGGGTGAGCTGGACCGCAGAGTGAAGGCAAAAGGGCCAACAAGTGCTAAGCATCTCTGGGAACTCCTTCAAGACTGTTGGAAGACCATTTCCAGTGACTACCTCTTGAAGCTCATCAAGAGAATGCCAAGAGTGTGCAAAGCAGTAAAGCAAAAGGTGGATACTTTGAAGAATCTAGAATACAAGACTTTCAGTTGTTTCACACTTTTTTGTTAATTATATAATTCCACATGTGGTAATTCATAGTTTTGATGCCTTCAGAGTAAATCTACAATTTTCATAGTCATGAAAATAAAGAAAACTCTTTGAATGAGAAGGTGTGTCCAAACTTTGGTCTGTTCTGTATGTATGTAATCGATATTATAAAGTGTATTACATATTTACAATTTATTACAGTTTTTTGTGTTCTAAAGTTGTATTCCAATAAATAGATATTCTGTTCTATCTAAATATCTTGATTATTGGATCATAGAAATGATTAAATGTCTGATGTTCACATTGCACTAGAATAAATTTTTCACTTAAATATAAGCAATATATGTGGGAGTCGGAGTCGGAGTCTGTGTAAGGGAAATTGAGGAGTCGGAGTCGCAGGTTTGGCTTACCGACTCCACAGCCCTGGTTAACAGGGTGGATGTAGCAGAACCGTGTGTATGAGGTGTGGGGAACCGTGTGTGTACGAAGTGTATGGTACGAAGTGTATGGTGCGGAGCCGTGTGTGTACGGAGCGCAGCCGTGTGTGTATGAGGTGTACGGAGCGGAGCCGTATGTGTACTAGGTGTACGGAGCAGAGCCGTGTGTGTACGAGGTGAGCGGAGCAGTGTGTGCGCGAGTTGTATGGAGCAGAGCCGAGTGTGTACGGAGCAGAGCCGAGTGTGTACGGAGCAGAGCCGAGTGTGTACGAGGTGAGCGGAGCCGTGTGTGTGCGAGTTGTATGGAGTAGAGTCGAGTGTGTACGAGGTGTGCGGAGCCATGTGTGTACGGAGCACAGCCGTGTGTGTACGAGGTGTACGGAGCGGAGCCGTGTGTGTACGAGGTGAGCGGAGCGGTGTGTGCACGAGGTGTATGGAGAAGAGCCGTGTCTGCGAAGTGTATGGAGCGCAGCCGTGTACGAAGCGGAGCCTGTGTGTACGGAGCGCTGCCGTGTGTATACGAGGTGTACGGAGCGGAGCTGTGTGTGTACCAGGTGAGTGGAGTCGTGTGTACGAGGTGTACGGAGCAGAGCTGTGTGTGCGAAGTGTATGGAGCGCAGCCGTGTGTGTGTGAGGTGTACGAAGCGGAGCCATGTGTGTATGAGGTGAGCGGAGCAGAGCCGCGCATGTAAAAGGTGTATGGAGCCGCGAGTGTACGAGGAGATGTGCGTGTATTTTGGCATGGGGGCCCCATTTGACAGTTCGAAGCGGGGCCCATAACTCTCTAGTTACGCCATTGTTTAGCACCATAATGTTTTTACTATGAGTAAAACTCTCAGCTCTCGTGACATGTTCTGACCCAGCTTTACAATAACTAGCAATGTTATAAAAATGGCAGAGTTGATCAAAACTATTCACAGAAGCCACGAGGATAAGTCCATGACCACCTGAGCAGAGCACCGAGAGCCTCCAACTACCTGTGGCATCCACGGCATCTCTTCTTATGTAGGCCATGAGATGTTTAACGTTGCAGAGCGACACACACATGATGTCATGGGAGTCTACTAAACAAGAGACACCGAGGATGTCACAGGTACTTGGAGGTTCGCTGTGCTCTGGTCCGGCTGCCACGGATTACCGTATCGACTGCTGACGTGGCTGCATAACGATTTACTCAACTCTTAACAAAAAACATCACAACACTGGCCTAAAGTGCTGCTGAAAAGAATAAACTATTAGGGAGCACAGTTAAAGGGAATCTGTCAACTGGTTTTTGTCACCTAATCTGAGAGCAGCATAATGTAGAGACTGAGATCCTAGTTTCAGTGATGTGTCACTTTACCGGGTTGCTAACTGTAGTTTTGATAAAATCATTGTTTTATCAGTAGGAGATTATCATTACAGGATTAGTAAACCTGCTGCCAGGGAGTCAGGCATATTCATGAGCTTTGTATAAACCCACCACCACCACTGATTGGCAGCTTTCTTTGTACACTGTACATAGGCAGCCAATCAGTGCTGTGGGAGGGGTTAAACTGAGCTTAACATTCAGAGAACTGGTAAATCTGCAGCAGATAAAATAGTGATTTTTTTTCTAAATGCTAGCAAGCAGCTCGGTAAGTGACATCACTAAAATCAGGGTCTCTGCCGCTACTTTATTCTGCTCTCTCATGGAGTAGCAAACACATAACAGATTCCCTTTAAGTCTAAAATCAAGGCAGAAGGGCATGACAAACAAATTGGGGGCACTTACCTTGAGCTCTTGAAGCTGATCAGGCTCATAGAGTTTTGGTGACAGTGCTTGGGTGAGGAAGGCATCGAGTTCCTGGCGACGAAGTATTCGGATGCCGGGCCACTGTACCATATACCTACGAAGGAAAAACAAATAAAGTACAGTACTGAGCTTGTATAAATTGGTAACAATTTCTACTGTACGATAAACTGACTGTGCAAACCAAGCTCAGTCTCCCGCTGCATACCTGATGTGGTCGAACAGGTCAGATCACCAGCCACCTACTTGTTTTGCATTTATCTCCTCTCCGTCCACCCTACCCTTGTCGTGAATGACAGCTCTGGCTTTATAGTGTATGTAAACTTCTGGTTTCAACTGTAGTTTTTAACGAGACCATTTATTTTACCATACAAAAATGGTGGGGGAAAAAAAATGAAATGACGCCATTATTTTAGGGGTTTTGTTTGTAGAGCGTTCAATGTATGGTAGAAATGAACTGAAACATTCTCCAGGTCAGTACAATTATTTGCGATACCAAGGGAAGCATAGATTTTTTTTTTTCTAGAAGTGGTGAAAGAAAAAAATTCAGAAGTTGGAGAATTTTTAGTTTTTTTTTTAAATGTAGTTTTGGGTCACAAACGGCAACACGAACTCGACCCTGAGACCTTCTGACTTTACACCGGAATACACTAGTCTTGCAGTATATAGTGTAAGTGCAGACTATGGCCGAGCTTCACAGGAGTATTGAGGAGGCAGCGACGGTGGACTTCAGCGGGCCCTGTCTGACATGGTAACCCACTGGGGCCCAGTCATCGGTTTGTGGGCGGTCGTTTGTAATCTGTGCGTGCGAGCACTGGTATCCATTCCATTTAAATGCCGCTGTCGGATACTGACGGTGCCATATAAATAGATAACAGCAGTGATCAGAGCCCGGCTCCATTCGCTGCTGCTACAAAAGACCATTGAACAGTCCGACGTGATCATCTGGGGAAAAACGTATCATAAAAGAAGTAGTCTTTAACCAGCTGCTGCAAAACTGTAACATTCACAGCATGCTGGGAGTTGTAGTTTCACGCCAGCTGGAGAATCACAGGTTGCAAACAGCTCCTTGGAAACAAGGAATTGTTCTGCAACATGCTGGGAATTGTAAAAAAAAAAAAAATAGTTGTAAGCCACTTACCGTAAAACACAGCACAGCACCATGAGGTGAGTGGGCACATTGGCGGGATTGAGCATGGCCGGGGTGTCAGATCTCATGCATGCCAGGAAAGCTCTCATCCTCCGATTCTTGTCCTCCACCGCTTTTCCCAACCAAAGTTTCTTCAGATTAGGGCAAGTCCATTCCCTGAAAGCAAGGGCTTCCACAAGCTCTGGTGTCTGTGGAGACTTGCCCTTGTAGGTGGCCCACTCCTTAATAATGACAGGGTAATCTGTAAGGTACACATAGTGAGTCAGGAGGGCAGAGAAAGCTGAGACCACCCTGGCAGGGGCAACCACCCAGGCCATGAATTGTAAATGACGCTGTCAGCTTGCCACTGGAACTGTCCTGATGTAATTCCAAGTCCTCCTGGTTTATGTGCAGTGCAGTCTGTCTCAGCTGTCGTCCTGCCGGTGTCACTCTGCCTCAAGCACGGACAAAGTGTTTTTTACCTTCAGAATTCACTTTTATCCTCCTTCCTATGCATTCTCTGCTCCTGTACAGTACCCGGACTGACAGATTTTATCTTCTGCCATATGCATCACTTGACTGGGTGGTTTTACATTGATGGCAGGTTTCTAGCGGAGCTCAACTCTCCTGCATGCCTCCGCAACATAGCTTGTAATATAGCTAGACAGTGCAGAGCGGCATCTGTTCATGCACATGGTAGAATAATCCTCTGTCATTCACATCAACAGAACGGCATGTGCAACTTCACATCACGGATCTGTCAGCAGAAGGCAACAAACAGCTCAACTCTGCAAGCTCGGCTATAGAGGACTGAAGGAGAGTTGAGCTCTGCTAGAAACCAGTTAATAATATAAAACTACCAAAGTATCTATACTGATGCAGATGGCAGAAGAAAACATCGATCAGGCAGGGTACTATACCGGAACAGAGTGTGCACAAGGCAATAAGGTGAATTCTACACTTACATTAGCACGATGATAACTCAGAGGTGGGGCTAAGATGGAGCTGCAGCACTGAGGAGAAGCAAGAGCTGCTGGGAAACATAGTTTTAGCAGAATAGGACAGCCCGTTCAGCTATATGAAGCACAGAGGGGCAGATAGACATGAAAAAGACACAAAAGTACAAGAAAGAAAAGTTTTGTTGGGCTTAGTCTCTATTTTACCAATAAGTATGCTTTTACTGTGTTTTCTGAAAATAAGTGGAAATATGAGAATAACCCTTTAATGACAAAAGGGCCGAGTGTTAAAATTGAAACTGCCTGATCCTTATCTTTCCCAGAAAGAAAAGTCAGGAGACCCCAAACATTTCATATTGTCAGCCGATCCAGGTTTGGTTGGCTTAAAGCGGTATTCCAATCTCCACGATCCTATCCCAATATGTAGTAGGTGTAATAATATTATTAGAAAATACACAAGTTGGAAATGTAGTATAGTTCTTCTGATTAGGTATGTCACTTACCCCATGTGCTGGGTATTGCAGTAGCTTAGGTGTCCATAGTTACGACCACTGACAATTAACTGTCACTATATGAACGGTTGTGACCAGGAATACGTAAGCTACTACAATGCCCTGCACATGAGGTAAGTGACACATTGAATCAGAAGAACTATTCTCCATTTTTAACTGCAGGTATTTGTTATAATTATTACACATACTACATATTGGGATAGCGGCTTGGAGATGGGAATACCCCTTTAAGTCAAATGTGAACTTGGACTCTTAGTTCACAAATCAACCAAATTTTCTTTTCTGCTTTGTAAAACTAAAATTAAGCAAATATTTTTGTGCCTAGTCTCATAAATCCTTTAAAAATATATGTAGCGCGCTGATCATTTACATTACTGCACGTAGCTGTACTGCGTAGAGTAGATCACTTTCATGCAGCTGGGTGGCAGCTTTGGCCAACGGAACATGTGAAAAAGTCCGTCATCATTACTCCATAAATGGCGCCCTCCCTTTAAATCACGCGGGATCACTTACGGTCTGGGGGCATTCTGTTTTTTCTGAATGCCAGGCGCTCCGTTTTCTTCCTGCTTTCTGCCAGGCTGAAGAGGACTCCATAGACGTACTGGCGCACTGCTCGGTAAAGGATTGCGGCAGGAGGGAGGTCCTTGTTGGCTTCATCTTCTATTGTAACTGGAATTTTTATTTCACCCTTTTATATATATAAAAAATATATATATTAAGAAACCTTATAGGGAGGATTCTCTCAGATTATGGCCTTTAATTTCCTTGAAATATAATTTAACATCTGCATAATAAATCTTCATTTCTTGCTGACTGTTTCCCCAAAAGCAACATATTTGTTTATGGAAAGAGTAAAAAAAAGTTTTCTGGTTTTGGAAAAAAAAAACAAAAAACTACAGTTTGTTATACAAAAAAAACAAAAACAAAACTGCATTACTCCCTCTCCCCGCCTCCTATGTTGCTCCCAATGTCCGTCATTATCTGCACTGCTGATGTCATGTCTACAGCCCTGCAGCCAATCAATCATTCAACTCAATGGACGGATCTGGTCATTTTGTGCCGTCAACTCACTGACTGGCTGCAGCACTGGGAGCAGCGGCGGAGATTCAGCGCCGAACCTCAACAGGGTAAGTAAAGCGCATTTTGTTTGGGGACATTGGTTTTCCAAAACCAGAAAACCCCTTTAAATATATATAAAACTTTGGTAAAACACGTTTCTGTAAAGAAACATTGAGAAAAAGGCCTGATTTATGGCTCATAGTAGGAATCATAAGAATAGCTGTCAATACTATGAAAATTTTGGAATTTGCCCCTGCAGAAAAATCCAAAACTACATAAAACAGCCACAATATCTAACTTTAAAAAGGATTTTGTTACAGGCATCTAGGGATGGTACAACTGATTTGTAGGATTCTGGTCCATTAGACAGATTGGAGCAGGACCGCCATAAGGGCATTACTGCTCTTTCTGGCATATGGGGCCCGGTGAGGAGGGAGGCCTGGTCCTGGCCCCTCTACTCACCAGGCTCAAGGGGCAGGATTTGGCCGTTCACTCAGTCCCTGAATGTGCGTCCTTGGATGCACGTTCAGTTGCAATCTATTGCTGTGCAGGACCCTCTTCCTGCACTGCAATAGGAGATGCCAGCCAATCAGAGGCCGGCAGCTGACGTCGGCACGCACGTTGCTAATATATGGCGTCACTGTCATGCACCAGAACGTCCACGCTTCAAATGGTTGAGGAAGAGGACACCGCTGGACCGCGGCTAGGTAAGATTTTTTTTTGTACTGAAATAAACAATTTAGGTAGACATATGGGAGGGGGCAGGATATAGGAGACATATGGGAGGGAGCAGGATAGAGGCATATGGGGGGCTCTAGATGACTTATTTTCTGCAGAGCAGAGTCCTGGCTGGAAGTGATGGCGGTCTGTGCTGGATGAAGAAGAGAAGATGAATATCTTCAACTTGAGACATCACTGATGAGTCAGTGTGCTACCTGTACACTTACAATATATAGTATATACAGAGCTCCTGTGTGTAATGTTACCAGGGATCCCTGTATTACCTGTACACTGACACTATATACAGAGCTTCTGTGTATAACGTCACTGGTGATCACCATTTTACCTGCACGCTATACACTACATACCGAGCTCCTGTGTATAATGTCACTGGTGGGATACTATTACCTGTACACTGACACTATATACAAAGCTTCTGTGTATAATGGCACTGGCAATCACTGATTTACCTGTACACTATACGCTATATACAGAGCTCCTGTATATAATGTCACTGGTGATCACTGTATTACCTGTACACTATACACTATATACAGAGCTCCTATGTATGTCACTGTTGAGCCCTGTATTATCTGTACACTATACACTATATACAGAGCTCCTATGTATAATGTCACTGTTGAGCCCTGTATTATCTGTACACTATACACAGAGCTCCTATGTATAATGTCACTGGTGAGCACTGTATTATCTGTACACTATACACAGAGCTCCTATGTATAATGTCACTGGTGAGCCCTGTATTATCTGTACACTATATACAGAGCTCCTGTGTATAATGTCACTGGTGAGCACTGTATTATCTGTACACTATACACAGAGCTCCTGTGTATAATGTCACTGGAGATCACGGTTTTACCTGTACACCATATACAGAGCTCCTGTGTATAGTGTCACTGGTGATCACTATATTACCTGTACACTATACACTATATACAGAGCTCCTACGTATGTCACTGGTGAGTCACTATTACCTGTACACTGAATACACTGTATACTATGTACAGAGTTCCCTGTGTATTATTACACTAAGGCTATGTTCACAAGTTGCTTTTTTTCCAACTTTTTTTAATGCTTTTTTATGCAAATTTTCACCTCCATTATACAGTACCAGCAAAGTCTGAGATTTCAGAGATCTCATGCACACAGCTTGTTTTTTTTTGTCCTCAGGATTTTGTGCAAAACATTTGGTTTTACAGAATGCAGCATGTCACATTCAGCATTTTTTTCAGCGGTTTTCACTTATTGAAAGCAATGGATGGTGAAAAAAAATAGGGATTTTTTTTTACTCACCGTAAAATCCTTTTCTCCGAGACAATCATTGGGGGACACAGACAATGGGTGTTATAATGCTTGCCACTAGGAGGACACTAAGTAAACACAGAAAAAAAAGTTAACTCCTCCCCTGCAGTATACACCCTCTCGCTGCCTGGGAATTCCCCAGTTCGGAGAAAAAAAGCAGTAGGAGCATTAAACGAATGACAATAATCATAACTCGGTCAAAAGCTAATAATGCTACAGTGAGCCAATAGGCCAAGCATTGTGGGTGCTGTGTCCCCCAATGATTGGCTCGGAGAAAAGGATTTTACGGTGAGTACACAAAATTCCCTATTTCTCCTACGCCTCATTGGGGGACACAGAGACAGTGGGACGTCCCAAAGCAGTCCCTGGGTGGGGAGCATACATTTGCTAATACCCCATGTACCACTGAGTCAACACTGTGGTACTGCCGATTGCAGGATGCGTCTGCCAAGAGCTGCATCCCCACAGGCCCGAGAATGAAATTAGTCAATGTTTGTAAAGGTATGCAGGCTGGACCAAATCGCAGCCTTGCGGAGAGGCCTGAGAATGAATTTGGAAATGTTTTGTAAAGGTATGTGGGCTGGACTAAGTCGCAGCGTTGAAGACCTGTTCTGCCGACGCCTAGAGCCGAATGGCCTAAGAGGCGTCACTGAGCGGATAGAATGCGCCTTAATCCTTGCTGGGACAGGTATGTCTCGGACACGGTAGGATTCCTGAGTAGCCAAGCAAATCCACCTGGCTAGCGTGGTTTTTTTTTTTTGAAGCGGCTAGACCCTTCCTATTCCCCTCTGGAAGTATGAACAGGGCATCTGACTTGCGGAAGGGAGCCGTCCGCAAGATGTACCGTCTCAGAGCCCTAACCACATCGAGGTTGTGGAGGGGCCTTCTCAATGCGATGGACCGGTGTTGACAAAAGGAGGGCAAAACAAATTTCCAGATAGAGATGGAAAGAGGATACGACTTTAGGCAGGACGGACGGGGACGTCCTGAGAACTGCCTTGTGCTGATGAAACTTCAGGAACTGATGACGGCAGGACAGGGCCGCCAATTTCGAAACTCGACTGATTGACGTACTTGCCACTAGAAAGACCACTTCTTTCCAAGAGAGAATAGGTAGTGGTACGTCCTGCAACGGTTCGAAAGGAGCCTCCTGTAGGCCCCGAGAATCAAGTTAAGGTCCCATGATTCGAATGGCCCTTTATAGGGAGGCGCTACATGAGAAACTCCCTGAATGAACGTCTTGACTTGAAGTTTTGTGGCAACTCTGCGTAGGAATAGCACTGACAAGGCTGAAATTTGGCCCTTGAGCGAGCTAAGCGTGAGGACTGACCTTAAACCTGACTGAAGGGATTCCAATATGGCAGGAATGGAAAACACTAGAGGGGATCGACCATGATCCTTGCACCACGAAAAGAAGGTTTTCCAGGTGCGGTGATAAATGCGCATGGACACGAACTTCCTAGCACTAATCATGGTGGAAATCACGTCGTGAGAAAATCCAGCCTGTGCTAAAATCCAGGATTCAACGGCCACGCCGTCAAAGACAGGGCCCCGGAGTTCCGGTGGTAAATCGGACCCTGAGAGAGTAGATCCATGCGATCTGGAAGTCGTCAAGGGACGTCGGTGACTAGTTGTACTAGTTCTGCGTACCATGCCCGGCCAATCTGGCGCGACTAGGATCACTGATACGTCCTCTGCTCTGATCTTCTTGACCCTCGGGAGCAAAGGGAGAGGGGGAAAGATGTACAGGAGCTGGAACTGGTGCCACGGCAGAACTAGGGCATCCGCTCCAATGGCGATCGGGCAACAAATCGAGGAATCTTGTTGTTTAGGCTTGAAGCCATGAGATCCACATCCGGAGTGCCCCAACAACGGCAAATCTGCTGAAAACCTTCCGGATGAAGAGACCACTCTCCCGAGGCAAGGGCTTGGCGACTGAGAAAGTCTGCCGCCCAATTCTCTATGTCTGGGATGAGGATCGCTGAGATGGGCGAACGGTTGGTCTAGGCCCAGTGGAGGATGTGACTCACTTCGTGCATGGCCATCCTGCTCCGAGTACCCCCTTGACGGTTGATATACGCTACAGCTGTGGCATTGACGGTTTGGATCCTGATGGGGAGACCTTCGAGGAGAAAGTGGAAACTCAATAGGGCTAATTTGATCGCTCGTGTCTCCAAAGACGTTGATGGGGAGACGTGACTCCCGAATTGACCAATGACCCTGTGCCGTGTGGTGACAAACACCGCACCCCAGAAGACTTGCGTTGGTGGACACCACCAACCATCGTACTTGGAGAAAAGACCTCCCTTGACTCAGGGAGGATTTCAATGTCCACAACTTGAGGGCTTGTCTGATCCGCAGGGACAGAAGGCACCAATGGTCCAGGGAAGACGGGTTCTTGTCCCAATTCAACAGAAAGGTTTGTTGCAAAAGGCGGAGATGGAATTGTGCGAATGGCACCGCTTCCATTGCTGCCACCACCTTTCCGAGAACTCTCATGCTGAAACGAATAGAATGAGAGAACGGACGGGAAAGAGTCCGCGCTGCCTGTTGCAAAGCTCAGCCCTTCTCTGGGGAAGAAAGACCACCCGCGGGAAGTGTCCAAGACCATTCCCAAAAGGGAAATCTGCTGGACTGGTATTGGGGAAGACTTTTCGATGTTTATCTTCAGACCCAGGTGAGAAAGTGTATTTACTGTGATATCCATGGATTTCTCGCAGGCTGGAAGGGATGGACCCTTGATTAACAGGTCGTCCAGATACGGCAGAACCACCACTCCCTGAGTGTTGAGAATGGCCATGACATCCACCATGTCCTTGGTATAGGCCCTGGGGGGCGGTGGCAAGACCGAACGGCAACACAACGAACTAGAAGTGTTCTTCTCGAATTGCAAAACGCAGGAATTGCTGGATGATAGGGGCTCTCCCCTTTTGCATGGAAGTGACACCGACCGGAGGAATTCCATTCGGAATCGCCGTACTTTGACAAACTGATTTAACAGCCTGAGGTCCAGTATGGACCGCATCATTCCTTCTTTCTTTAGAACCACAAAGAAAAGTTTGAATAAAAACCGCTGAACCATTCTGAATGACAGCAGACGGCCGCCTACTTTGTCGGTGTCGGCCAGATACCACAACAAGTCAGAGTAGAGGATCTATGAGATCTGCTACCTTAGATCCACATGCTGCCGGCCTGGGTTTCCAAGAGTGGTTAGGATTGTGAGAGACCTGGGAACCTCTGTCTCCACGCGAGGACTGATCCGGAAGATAAGGTTGTGGGGGACCAGCTGGAGCTGTTGCGAAAAAAGGTAGAAAAACTAGTCAGCCGTTGATTCCGAAAAACGCCGGGCAGCCCCTTGTTTGGGGAAAAAAACCTACTCTTAACCCCCCCCCCGGAAGTGTCAGAAAAGAGCTGGTCAAGTTTCTTGACCAAACAAGCGACCAGTTTGATACGGCAGAGAAGTCTCATCTCTTGGAGGTGGAATCTGCTCACCAGTCGCATAGCCACAGGGCTCCCAGATGAAGACTGCATTAGCGGTTGCCTTAGCAGCGAAATTAACGGCATCTAAAGAGGCATCTACTGCAAAATCCCCTGCCTGAATTATCTGCTTGGAAAGCAGTAATTAAGACTTCTGCCCAAGTGGCCATGCCTTAGCCACTCAAGTCGCCGCGAAAGATGGGGAAAAAAGCCGCTCCTGAAGCTCCAAAAAACTGAACTGATGAGATAGCCAATTTGACGATCAGAGGGGTTTCTGACTGTGGAGCGCTCAGAAACAGATCGAAGCGTTTTAGGAGCAAGGCACAATACAGGAGAATCCACCGAGGGGGACTGTAACCAATTCATCAGCAGATATGGAGTAAAGGGGGTATTCAGCCTCGATAGGTTTGTGCCCTGTGAACCGCTTATGTGGTTGGTTCCTACGTTTCTAGACAATGTCCATCAACTTCGGATAGCTGGCAAATACCCTGCGTTCACGTTTAGTCCTCTTAAAGGAGATAACGTGTTCTGTAGCGGGAATATTCTCCTTGTCCAACGTCAGAAACTCTGTCAAAGAATCAAGCGATTCATGGACATTTGGGGAATTCTGAGGGACTGACGTGTCAGACTCAAATTCAAAAGACATGTTCTCTGCGAACATTAGGAGAGGGAGAGCGAGAGACAGAACTCGCAGATGCTGAATCGAGAGCATGACTAGGGGACGCGTCATTGGTCCGCTTTCTAGAGACCTGAGGATCCCTTGAACGAGCACGGTCCCTGCAGGCGGACGGTTCCCGGCCGCTGCCAAAGCCCTCCTCGGGCGGTAAAGACGCGTTCTGACAAAGAGGATTCCTGGAGGAGTCTATAGCCTTGGTCAGTGACTCCATAGACCGTGACAAGGACGCGGCCCACACAGCAGCGACGGCGGATGGCGTTTTAGCACAAGCCGGGTCGCAATCCGTGCATAGCGGATTAGTCTGGGTACTAGGCAAGGCAGTCTTGCAAGAGGTACCAGCGGCAAAGAACGCAGTGCGATTCTCATTAGCTCCCTTTTTGCTTCCTTTGACTGAGACACAGTGCCCATTAAAGGGTTACAAGCAGAGCCTGGGCTGCAGCTGCAAGGAACGTGCAGCGAAGGGTTAAGCTTTGCTCTGAGGCAGATGCAGCTTACCTGTGTGACGGTCCTGATGCTGTGTCCCTGGGAGGAATATCGGTGGCCCTGTAGCGTCACCAGGTGTTGTCATCCGTACGCGCACCCCTCGCAGCCGTCCCAGAGCCCAAGGGGCAGAGAAGGGGTAAAGGATATGGCCCCTGAGACTAGCAGGGTGTGTCTCCTACAGAGGGAGAGGTGCCAAAGACGTGGGCGGCAGCGCTAACGGTGGATGGCGCTATGTAAATTGCGGCCTAGTAGGCCGAAAAGCCGGGGACTAAATTTTTGGGCCTGCCCACCGCGAGCGTCGGGTGAAGGGGGGAGCCGTGACGGGGCGACAGTATGCTGCCATTGAGACTCGGTGAGCGCTTCTCCCAGGGACCAGGACCCGACCCCATACCTACAATCCGATGCTCACGCCGTCTGCGCTGTCCAGGAGCCTGCAGTGTGTTTCATCCCATCTTCAGATTCTGAGGTAAAAAAGCTCCCGGGCGATGTAGCAAAGCCGGAGAGATTGTTACAGGGGTATTGCTCAAATCGGTCCACCCCATGGGCAGGGGGACGAAGAGCTATAGGGCTGATTCAGGGCATCCGAAAGCGCTGGTCAAGTCTTCTCCGTGCACTCGCCCTCGTATCCGTGTGGGGTACCGGGACCGTAAAGAAACCATCGCCAAAAGAATCAGCCCCAGTCGTCGCAGGAAAGTGTACGGGGAGGTATACTCCACGTGTTGTTGGTTCGGGGGAGAGCGGGCCGTAGAAAGGAACAGTCGCCCCCTTCACTCCGTTAATTAAAAAATAAAAATTTACAGAAAATTCAAACATAAAATAAAAACGGTGGGGTCTGAAACCAGACCCAAGTGCCTCCTACAGACACTAAGAACTGGGGAATTCCCAGCCAGCGAGAGGGTGTATACTGCAGGGGAGGAGCTAACTTTTTTCTGTGTTTACTTAGTGTCCTCCTAGTGGCAAGCAGCATAACACCCACTGTCTCGGTGTCCCCCAATGAGGCGTAGGAGAATTGCAGGCATCAGTTTTTGCTGCGTTTTTTGTGCCAAAACCTGATGAAGTAGAATCAGATTTTTTTTTGCACTAAACTTTATCAGCATGCACAGCAGACAAATGTTGCATTACAAAAACACAGGGGGAAAAAAAGCACCAAAAACGCAGCAAAACCTGCTCTTTTTCAGAAAGTTTCTTACTGCCAAGAGAGCAGGCTTTGCCTATGGTAAAAAAATGCATCAAATAAGCAATGTGTGAACATAGCCTTATGGTAATATTAGTATTGAGGTTGTGTTTTTTTGATCAGTATTATAGTATTTGTCACTATGTGATGGTAATAGGTGGTCCGACCATGGTGTGGCGATATTTATCACTTGTATGTGGTATTTGGTCACTATGTGGTGGTAATATGTGGTCTGGTCATGATGTGACTATTTTTTCCGTGTATGTGGTATTATTCGGTCACTATGTGGTGGTAATATGTGGTTTGGCCATTTTGTGACGGTATTTTTCCCTTGTACATGGTATTATACATTTCTTAAAATGATCAATGTGAACACATTCCCTTAAGGAGAAAAATATATCCACAAAAACGAGTATTGGATATTTTAAGGAATGTTTAATAGGTTAGAGTAGAGTAGGGCCCGGCCAAAAGAGTCTACCTTGTTGTGGTGGTGACTTAACAAAAGCTGATGGCTACGTATGCGATCTGGTGTTCAATGGGATCTGTTAATGTGTGATTGGTGAGGATGTGGTGCTGAAGTGGAGTTTTCCAAGAGTGGGTGGTGGAATTTTTAAAGGTTCGAGGGGTGAAGGTGAAGTATCAAAGTAGCCCAAAAATGTTGCCAGTATGGGGCCCTGAAATTCTTGGTGGCAGTCCTGAGTCGGAGGCCTATGAATCTCCTCTTACCTCCCAGCATTCAAGGCTCATTTGATTGGGCAGTCTGGCGTGATGTGTCACACTGCGATGACGTCACGCCAGCCTGGCTAATAAAAGAAGAGATGTGAATGCCGGGAGGTAAGGAGATTCTCGCAGGGTTCTCGTCGAGTGGTCACAGCTTACTGACCCGGCTGATGGATCGCAGTCCTGCAAATAGATTCTCCCATAAATGTAGATAACATATTACAAGCACCAGATTTTTTTGAGGCATGCAGTAAAGCCATTGTGTACCTTTGTCAGGATGTGAAAGATGTAGGGGTACATTAACCCTTTCTTGTGACGATGTTCCGCTACTCTCAATACTTCAGGTGCCACCAGAGGCAGCGGAGGAGTTGTGATGTCCATGTGGTTCCTGGTGGGCATGGAAAGAAGACAGGGTATCTGTAGAGACCCTTGGTTGCCTTTCTTGTCTGTAGCCTTGGATCCTGATTGGGCGGGAGAGGGATTTTCGGTCTGTGTAAATGACAAGAAACAAGAAAGGAAGAAGGGTACTCGTCTGGCTCATCACAGCCTGACATTCGGCACAGTAGAAGTAACTGCTGTAAAAAAATCAGAACACCCCTATATCCAGACCAAATATTCATATACTACAGTATGTGCACTGGCCGTCTTACTGGCAGAAGACCATGCCTAAAAGACCACCTTTAATGCAATTTAGTTAGTCTCGAGGACGTTTCATTGAATGATCTGATTTTATAGGGTAGTGTTTAGCATTATGGCATATATAATGAAACCTACAGGTCTAGCAAAGGTTACAAAGTTTACCTTAAAGATGTATTCCCATCTCCAAGATCCTATCACAATATGCAGTATAGGTGTAATAATAATAATATTAGCAAAAACCTAAAATTAGAAACGTAGTATCGTTCTTCTGATTCACTATGTCTCTTTCCTCATGTGCAGGACCTTAGGTATCCGTGGTTACGACCACTAGCAACTAGCTGTCAATATATCAGTGGACGTAACCATGGATACCTAAGGTCCTGCAATGCCTGCAAATGAGGAGAGAGACATAGAAAATCAGAAAAACTATACTACATTTCTAATTGGAGGTATTTGCTAATACTATTCTTATTACGCCTAATACATAATGGGATAGGATGTTGGAGATGAGAACACCCCTTAAACTCCTAATACAGCACTCGATACCGAGGCACAAAAAAATGGAATTTGACACAGGTCAATGGTTTGTGTAATGCTAAAGGGGTTTTCCGCTTTCAGAAAACTGTTCATCAGGTTCAGTTTGATAAAAAAAAAAAAAAATCTCTTTACTCACCCTCCCCAGGTCCAGCGCTGCACCTCCACCACTGCTCCTGGTGTCTGTCTTGTTGACAGCGCTGCGGCCAATAACTAAACTCACCGACTGGCTGCAGTTCTGTCGACGTGACAACAGCATTAACACACGCTGGTAGCAGCAGCGGAGATTCAGCGCTGGACCTGGGGAGGGTGAATAAAGCTTAGTTTATTTTCGTATAACACATTGAATCATGATAACCTTTGCTACATCTTTATACAAAAGAAAAAAATAAGCAAAAAGTCGCGTTCTTCTGTACACATGTCTGCAATACAATATGTACCAGTTCCACTAGAATTGGCCGAGACAATTATGAAGCTTTCTGATATTTCGGCCATATAATGTGGGCCTGGGACTATAGTAAAGTGTACCTTGGCTTGGTCTGTGGCATCCTTCTTTGTTTTGCTCAGTGACTTGCCCTTTTTATCCCAGTCACATTTGGTCCTGCTGATGTGGCTAAAAAAAAAAAAAAAAAAAAATGAAAAAATGCATCGCCGAAATTCTTAATTTCATCTATACCAATATTTACGGCAAATTGCGTCACCCAATTAACAACAAAAACAAAACTGATTATTTTATGGAGCTCGGTGCAGTCACCAGCATATGATATTAAAGCATTACTCTTTGCTATAATCCAGAAGAAACCGTCTCAAGAGGCAAATGGTGGCGAGCTGGGCGTAAAACCCAGTATTGGTCAAGACACTCACTTGGTAGCTCCTCCGTTGCCATCGTCGTTATCGGATGAGGATGAAGCAGATGATGGTGGGAAGTAAGCAGAGTCCACGTGGTTTGGGCTCCCGCTCTGCACTGGGTTGATGGGAGACGACCGCTCATACAGGGGGGTATGTTTGCCTTCATGAGGAATGTTACTGTAGTTGTTCTGATCACAAACGCTTTTGTTTGTTGGACCGATAGCGGCAGTAGATTCCGAGAGGTTGTATGGATATGGACCTTTATGGGGAGTTCCACAAGGGACGGACATGTGCGGTGCCTGAAAACATGGCAAAAGTTACTTCTATGGGAAACGTGCAATAGAAATATACTCCAATAATGCATCACTGCAGGCAGATGATGGCTGTGTGATACAGCCATCATCTGCCTGTAACAGCAGGGCTCCAACTGCGGCTGCTAACCTGTTAAATGCTGCTGTCAATCTGTGATAGTGGCCTTTATAGCGTTCAGCCTGCGGGGAGCTCTAACCCCTCATCAGCTCCCACCATGACAAGATGGCGGGGTACCAATGGATGGCCATGACGGGCGGGGTCTACTGAAAACCCCCGGTACTCCAATGAAAGCCAGCCTGTGGCCGGTGTTCATAAGACCCTGATTTTTATTATACACAGGAACACAGCAGTATTGAGGTGTCTAGCATGAGCGATCAGACGATCGTAGGTTCAGGTCCCTAAGGTGACTACAAAGAACAGTAAGCAGTTAAAAGAAAAAAAAAAAAAAAAATATGTAAAGAAAAAAAAAGTTTGAATCCTCTCTCCTTTTCTCCTTACTAAAAGTAAAGGAATAAAAAAAAAAAAAAAAAATACAAGTCCGTATTCTGTAAATGTCTGCTCCAAATATAAAATTAATACGATCAGTAAACATAAGACAAAAAAATGCCATTATTGTGGTTATTCACCTACTGCAAAAAAATAAAAAATAAAATAAGGGGCAAGGAAAACATCTTATCTACCCCAAAATGGTATCAATAAAAGCATCGTCTCAGGACACAAAAATCAAGCCCTCCCACAGCTCCATTGGCCGAAACCTGAAAATGTTACGGAAAAATGTGACATAAGCCAAAACTTTTTTAATGAGTATCATATTTTTATTACCACTTAAAAAAACAAATACAATATATATATATATTCCAAAAAAAGGCAGCACTCCATAGTAACTTTTTTCAAAGACTTTGAAAAAAGTTACTATGGAGTGCTGCCTTTTTTTGGAATGAATATTGAAATTGTGGCTGAAAATAGGACTTTCTGCCAGGGGCCGTGCACCCGAAGCCAAGTACTGTGCTGCTTCCTTTTTTTCTATAATATGTATGTATATGTATATACACGTCTATGTGTGTATGTATAAATGCATATACATGCATGCACACACACACACACACACACACACACACACACACACACACACACACACACACACACAGCGCCTTGTGAAAGTATTTGGTCCCCTGGAACTTTTCAACCTTTTCCCACATAACATGCTTCAAACAAAGATTCCAAATGTAAATTTTTGGTGAAGAATCAACAACAAGTGGGAGACAATTGTGAAGTTGAACGAAATTTATTGGATATTTTAAATTTTTGTGGAAATTCAAAAACTGAAAAGTGGGGCGTGCAATATTATTCACCCCCATTAACTTAATACTTTGTTGCGCCACCTTTTGCTGTGATTTCAGCTGCAAGTCGCTTGGGGTATGTCTCTATCAGTTTTGTACATCGAGAGACTGAAATTCTTGCCCATTCTTCCTTGGCAAACAGCTCGAGCGCAGTGAGGTTGGATGGAGATCGTTTGTGAACAGCAGTTTTCAGCTCTTTCCAGATTCTCGATTGGATTCAGGTCTGGACTGTGACTTGGCCATTCTAACACCTGGATATGTTTATTTGTGAACCATTCCATTGTAGATTTGGCTTTATATTTGGGATCATTGTCTTGTTGAAAGACAAATCTCTGCACCAGTCTCAGGTCTTATGCTGCCTCCAACAGGTGTTCTTCAAGAATGGTCCTGTATTTGGCTCCATCCATCTTCCCATCAATTTTAACCATCTTCCCTGTACCTGCTGAAGAAAAGCAGGTCCAAACCATGATGCTGCCACCGCCATGTTTGACAGTGGGGATGGTGTGTTCAGGGTGATGAGCTGTGTTGCCTTTACACCAAACATATCGTTTGGCATTGTTGCCAAAAAGTTCGATTTTGGTTTCATCTGACCAGAGCACCTTCTTCCACATGTTTGGTGTGTCTCCCAGGTGGCTTGTTGCAAACTTTAAACGACACTTTTTATGGATATCTTTGAGAAATGGCTTTCATCTTGCCACTCCTCCATAAAGGCCAGATTTGTGCAGTGTACGACTGATTGTTGTCCTATGGACAGACTGTCCCACCTCAGCTGTAGATCTCTGCAGTTCATGAGTGATCATGGGCCTCTTGGCTGCATCTGTGATCAGTCTTTTCCTTGTTTGAGATGAAAGAGGGACGTCCGGGTCTTGGTAGATTTGCAGTGGTATGATACTGCTTCCATTTCAATATGATCGCTTGCCCAGTGCTCCTTGGGATGTTTAAAGTTTTGGAAATCATTTTGTACCCAAATCTGGTTTTAAACTTCTCCACAACAGTATCACGGACCTGCCTGTTGTGCTCCTTGGCTTCATGATGCTCTCTGTGCTTCAAACAGAACCCTGAGACTATCACAGAGCAGGTGCATTTATACGGAGACTTGATTACACACAGGTGGATTACAGTTATCATCATTAGGAGTGAGTCCGCTGCACTGAAAGTAAAGGGGCCGAATAATATTGCACGCCCCACTATTCATTTTTTGATTTTCCACAAGAATTTAAAATAACCAATAAATTTTGTTCAACTTCACAATTCTGTCCTACTTGTTGATTCTTCACCAAAAATTTACATTTGGTATCTTTATGTTTGAAGCATGATATGTGGGAAAAGGTTGAAAAGTTACAGGGGGCCGAATACTTTCGTAAGGCACTGTATGTATGTGTATATATTGTATATATTATATATATATATATATATATATATATATATATATATATATATATATATATATATATATATATATATACATATACACACACACACACACACACACACACACATATACATACACACACAGTACAGACCAAAAGTTTGGACACACCTTCTCATTCAAAGAGTTTTCTTTATTTTCATGACTGTGAAAATTGTAAATTCACTCTGGAGGCATCAAGACTATGAATTAACACATGTGGAATTATATAATTAACAAAAAAGTGTAAAACAACTGAAAATATGTCTTATATTCTAGGTTCTTCAAAGTAGCCACCTCTTGCTTTGATTACTTCTTTGCACACTCTTGGCATTCTCTTGATGAGCTTCAAGAGGTGAATCTACAATTTTCATAGTCATGAAAATAAAGAAAGCTCTTTGAATGAGAAGGTGTGTCCAAACTTTTGGTCTGCACTGTGTGTATGATATATATATATATATATATATATATACACATATACACACACACACACAATTTCAGGGCACTTGGAATTTTTTCCCAAATTTATGTACATCACATGATGAAGTCAAATGGTGTCAGTCAAAAGTACAACTCATCCCGCAAAGAAAATAAATAAATAAACCCTCCCAAAGCTGTTAATAGAAGAAAAAAAAGTTAATGGCTCTTGGAAGAAGGGGAGGGAAAAGCAAGGGCAAAAACATTAGAAGAAAAAAAATTGCCCATTCGAGAAGGATAAGGGGATGTATGAAAATCAACTTGTAACCTGCCATGACATGCATTATTGGAACCTTACAAATCATAAAAAGGGGGCCTCTAAAGTCCCCTGTGTGACCAGCACTATAGTGAGCATGTGCAACCACCGAGCCATTAACACATGCTCACTACTGCTCCATTCAACAATGACCGTCCACCCCCCCCTCTTCTGTGGGTTCCCATTCAGCCATCACACATATATCCTGTGTATAGGTGGTATATGCTTCCTATAGAACAACCACTTCAATCCCCAATTCCACTGCACGGCCTATAAGTCTTCTTACACTGGCATGCCACTATCAACAAGAAGAGACTTTACCCCTTGTGAACAGCAGTCACCGGCTACTCATACAGCCGGCTACTCATACAGCCAATTCAGATCTCACGCTTTGCACTGAGGAAGGGTAACATCCCAAAACACGTGTCTGCAAATTAAGATTCTGGCTTGGCTTTTATTCTAAGTCAAGTGACAAGGCACATTACAGAGTGGATATTGACTTTTAAGATTGTTACTTCCAACAGGTGGCACTAGAGTGCATATTTGATTTCTCAGAGGAGCACTGCACACGGCCTATAAGTCTCCTTACACTGCAATGTCAAATGTTATCCCTTAGAATCTAGGTCTAATCAGGAAATACTGGTGATTATGTTGCATTTGACCAAGTGTACACAATTAAGACAGAATTAAGACTTGTGTGTATAAAACACAATGCCTTGACCAACCGTGGGCTCTCCTGATGCCTACAAGGCTATTAGTTCAGGTTATTCAGGGAATAGTGGTTTAAATACAGATCGTGAAACATAGGAAACCTGAATTAAACAATAATCTGTTATTTATACGTGCATTCATTAGTTTTATACACTAACCAGAACTAAAAATGACCAGACCTAATGGTCTCGGGCAGATTTACATTTCAATGAACAGACATACCTGCATCATACCAGGACCTCTATTTGGTCTGCCTGTAAAGAGTAAAAACACCACGTAAGTAACCTGTATGGTAGCTACTATTCAGATATATACTCATACACTTCTTTATTGTTTACAATATTGCCATATTCATTATTATTTGTTGGTGTGAATCGATTTGCAGGACCAGGTCCAGGGGACGCCTCCTTAATCTGTGACTGGACCAGAGAGAACTGTCTCTTACCTGAAGGTCATCCATGGCTCTTCTTTTGATTAGCCAGCCTGGTGCGACATTATCGTTAACGCATGTGTGACATCACGCCAGGCCGGCTAATCAAAAGAAAAGCCACTGATGACGGGAGGTAGGACGGCGTTTCTCAGCCGCAGATTACTGACGCGACTGCAGGACCTGGTCTTGTAAATCGATTTTCCCCATCTTCATTCAGAAAATAATTATTATAATTGGCGACTGAGTATCACAGATACATGAAGGTCATCATTATTAAATTCATCCAATAAAATGGTCTGATAAGCCAAAGATCAAGGCGGGCCGGATTACTCCAATAGAGAGAGGATGTCTCGGAAGGATAATTGCTCCCAATGGGTTAGTGGGGCATAAAGATGCCATAGGGGAGGTCACCCGCTTGTGACTAGCCTCTATCGGTCAGCCTAAAAGGACATAGCGCATAGCTTCTCTCAATGTGGAGTGTTAAAATGTATTAGGTCTATCTTTTGTTTGTTATATTAACTTCCGAAAGACAGGAAAAAGTCATTACTTTAACACGATTTGTGACCCTACAATAGACCTGGGCAAAGTGCGGCCCAGGGACCACATTTGGCCCTCTGGCTGTTCCTGCCCGTCCCACGGACCAAGATAGGCACAGGGCTGAAAACCGTGTCCCAAGAGCGGCACCATGAGTCTGCCCCACCCCTGCCCTACAGGATTTATGGCCATGAGGACAGAGCTACAAAGCAAGAAGGCATTTGTTTCCTCAGACTCACCAAGATAAGGAGCTGGGTATGGCAGGGGCTTGTTGGTGGCTCTGTAATAAGCGACTGCTCTCTTGAAACGGGAAACTTTGTCATCTGTTCTTGACTGGAAAACAGAATTAACCATTAACATCTGAGATAAGGTCACCAAACTTCTGACAATACGCCAATATAAGTCCATTGCCAACCATTACCCCCCACTGTCATGTCCTGCCGCCAAGCAGAGAGACCTCATTAACACAAGGACAGATAAAAATTCACCATTCTTCATTGATGGATTTGGGAGCAAACACACAGAACTTGTGGCAATGATTGGCACAAGTTTTACAATGGCTGTCTGAACCCAGATAGACGGGAATATGTTCACCTGTGAATGCTGGAAAACATCAGAGGAGATCGAGTCCAAATCATTTGTATCCTTAATATTACGGACATAGTCGGCAACCGCTTTGATGACGACATCACATGGGGGCAACACCAGCTGGTGGGCGCGGACCTAAACATGGGAAATGACATTTAGAATGAGGGTTCCACATCTGAATATTAATATAGTCTCTCATCAACACAGAATTTTGGACCTTATTGATAGAAAAAAAAATCTGAAAATGTCCTATGACTTTACGGAGATTATGGAATAGAATTAGCACTATATATGTATATTATGCATTAAAATGAAAAGCAAAAGTCACCGGGTACAAGAAGTGATGCTGGTAAACTCTTCTGTACACCTTGGTTATCCACAAGCACCACAAAACGTCCTTTACCCAGCAACCCCTCCCCGAGTTTTGGTGCCGCAATCTCACAAAGAAGTCCTGAAGAAGAGCAGCCATTACTGTTTATTGACCTGCGGCCTTTTGTATTCCAAGTCAATTACATCCGGTACATGATGTTCGCGCCTGTAAACAAGTATTGCATCTGTCACCATCATTTAGGATGGAATGACATCTCCCCAGGCCATGGATGTACGCGTGGCCGTCAGGAGAGCAACCTCCAATGGCGATGTGTGCGACGTCTACAGGAAACCTTTACCGAGATGTTCCGCTGACAGGTGAGCGGCTTAATTCTCAGATGGCCCATTGTTAATGAGATCCGAGGACAGCAATAAATTGTGAGAATGATGAACAATCAATGGCGGATACGGGGTGAACTGCGTTTTCAATTCTAAAAGGATTGATCAGGCTTATTATTTTTTACTGGGTAGTAGAGCGCAGAAGAGCACACTATTGTGCCAATAAGGGGCAAAAAAAAAAAAAAAAAAAAAGCTTGAAAACGGGATGCCATATGGCTACAAAATGATTAAAAAAAAAATAAAAAAGAAAGTGTATGATGTACGCCATCTCTGTGAACACAGATATATAGTGCAGGCTGATGGGGGTTTCAGTAGGATGTGTGCTCTGAAGTAGATAATGGATGGTTTGGGGGTATTTATGCATACAAGAAAAAAAAAAAAACAACTTTTTTCAGAATTTTGCTGGAGCCAATTTTCATCTATCCCTGGTCCATGTGTCAACTTTTACCATCAGTTTTTAATCCGCATGCAAAAAATAAATACATTTGAAAACTTCTACTTATTTAGGGTATTTTCACAAATCCAGTTCTCCCACCCACCACCCCCCCCCAAAAAAAAAAAAAACCCGCAGCAGATTACAGTCCCAGCAAAGTGTATTACATTTCTGAAATGTTACGCACTTGTTGTTTTTATTTTTTTTCTTTTCTAAATCTGCAGCATGTCAATTTTTATTTTTAGCATTTTACACCTATTCTGGTGAATGGAGAAAAATGCAAAAAAAACCCTAAACACAAGTTTTTTTATGCAACGTTTTTCGATGCAGAAATGTCTGCAGCAAATATATAACGTGTCCACAGACCCTTAGACAGTAAGAAGCTGAAAAGCATTCTGATGACACAAGATTGGCTTCATCCATGAGATAGATATACTAGCTGAAGAGCCCGGCGTTGCCTGGGCATAGTAACCAACTGTGGTTAGTTATAACCAATTATAATGATTATATTGCACATAAAAACCGTGCATCTAATCCTATCCTGTGTGATACTGACTGCTGAGCTGTGTATCCAATACTATTCTGTGTGATACTGTCTGCTGAGCCGTGTATCTAATCCTATCCTGTGTGATATTGACTGCAGAGCAGTGTATCTAATCCTATCCTGTGTGATACTGACTGCAGAGCCGTGCATCTAATTCTATCCTGTGTGATACTGTCTGCTGAGCCGTGTATCTAATCCTACTCTGTGTGATACTGACTGCTGAGCCATGTATCTAATACTATTCTGTGTGATACTGTCTGCTGAGTCATGTATCTAATACTATTCTGTGTGATACTGTCTGCTGAGCCATGTATCTAATACTATTCTGTGTGATACTGTCTGCTGAGCCGTGTATCTAATCCTATCCTGTGTGATACTGACTGCTGAGCTGTGTATCTAATCCTATCCTGTGTGATACTGACTGCAGAGTCGTGTAGATAATCCTATCCTGTGTGATACTGACTGCTGAGCCGTGTATCTAATCCTATCCTGTGTGATACTGTCTGCTGAGCCGTGTATCTAATCCTACTGTGTGATACTGACTGCTGAGCCATGTAGCTACTATTATTCTGTGTGATACTGACTGCAGAGCCGCATATCTAATACTATTCTGTGTGATACTGTCTGCTGAGCCGTGTATCTAATACTATTCTGTGTGATACTGACTGCAGAGCCACGTATCTAATACTATTCAGTGTGATACTGTCTGCTGAGCCGAGTATCTAATCCTATCCTGTGTGATACTGTCTGCTGAGTCGTGTATCCAATCCTATCCTGTGATACTGTCTGCTGAGCCGTGTATCTAATCCTACTCTGTGTGATACTGACTGCTGAGCCGTGTATCTAATCCTATCCTGTGTGATACTGACTGCAGAGCCGTGTATCTAATCCTATCCTGTGTGATACTGACTGCTGAGCTGTGTATCCAATCCTATCCTGTGTGATACTGCCTGCTGAGCCGTGTATCTAATCCTATCCTGTGTGATACTGACTGCGGAGCCGTGTAGCTAATCCTATCCTGTGTGATACTGACTGCGGAGCCGTGTACCTAATTCTATCCTGTGTGATACTGACTGCTGAGCCGTGTATCTAATCTTATACTGTGTGATACTGACTGCTGAGAAGTGTATCTAATCCTATCCTGTGTGATACTGACTGCTGAGCCGTGTATCTAATCCTATCCTGTGTGATACTGGGCTCCCCTGCAGTCTGTGTCAGAGGGTGGTCTGTGTTGGCACGGTAATAAATTGTGTTATTTCGAGCTTTACAGAAGGACGATAACACCATAGAAATGATAAGAATAATAGGCCTCATTTATCACAACTGTCTACAAAGAAAACTTTTGCTGATAGCAACCAATCACAGCTCATTTTTCATCTTTTAAACAGCTCTGGGACAACGTGGCGAGTTTTGAGTGGCGACTTTTGTGTTTCGACTTTTATGTGGCGAGGTTGGTGTATGTGTGGTGACATGTGTGCTGAGGGTGGTATATGTGTTGGAGCACGTGGTAGTGTGTGGCGCATTTTGTGTGTGTGTTCATATCCCCGTGTGTAGTGAGTGTCCCATGTCAGGGCCCCACCTTAGCAACTGTACGGTATATACTCTTTGGCGCCATCGCTCTCATTCTTATAGTCCCCCTTGTTCACATCTGGCAGCTGTCAATTTGCCTCCAACACTTTTCCTTTCACTGTTTCCCCATTATGTAGATAGGGGCAAAATTGTTTGGTGAATTGGAACGCGCGGGGTTAAAATTTCGCCTCGCAACATAGCCTATGACGCTCTCGGGGTCCAGACGTGTGACTGTGCAAAATTTTGTGGCTGTAAATGCGACGGTGCGGCTGCTAATCCCGGACATACACACATACATACATACACACATTGAGCTTTATATAATATATATATACACACACACACATACATTGAGCTTTATATAATATATATATATATATATACACACACATACATTGAGCTTTATATAATATATATATATATATATATATATATATATATATATATATATATATATATATATATATATATAGATAGACACACACACACACACATATATACATACATATATATATATTCCCCCCCCCCCCCCCCCCCGTTTTTACTTGAGCGGACTTTTTGATCCACAAAATAATTTTTTTTTTTTTTTTTTTTGTGACTGGTTACAAGAACGGACGAGTGAATTATAAAGCTTGGAGGACGCACATACACCAATTGGCCATAACAGAAAAAATATATTTTTTGGGGGAAAGTTTCTGCTAAAAAAATATTCCCCTCATAAAAATCAGTGTGCACAGACCCTTAGTCCATGAAGGTGTCTATGGTATGTGATATCAAGTAGTTCTATAGCAGTCAGTGGTTTTCATTGTGGCTGATGGGTGTATACAGCACAAGTGGGTTATTCACCTACTTTCAATGAAGCCAATGGATGATCTGGCCCAAGTAAGCTCCAATGGAAAGCGGCTAAATCTTCATCCGGTAAGATGTGGTTACCTGAGGAACAAAAACAGAAAAAGAACAATCCTGATAAGTACATTTACAGTTGTAGTCACTTGGTGGTAATAAAGACGTGGCTCTTCGGTACTTATATCTGATAAAATAGTCCTACTCCGGTCCACCTGCAGAAGCTGTAAACCGGGTATAGAGCCACAGGTCATGATTGCTGGTGAGGACATGAGCTTACAGTCATGCGTGAATAGCTCTTCTGCCCCTTTTCCACCCGACTTTCATTGCAGATGCTCCCCGTAGATAAACACAACAGAGCAGAGCTAAAAGCAGAAAATATCATGTACTGGGCACATGTCCTGGTAATAAAGGGGTACAGAGGGTCTCCGAGTTGGGGGCAATGCACCTAGGTCTAGAGCTGTGCTGGAGCACTCTTATTAACAGCCTTAATGCTAAAATACAGACAAAAGCATACAGCAGCACTCCGTGTGCTGAGATGTATGCAGACATTGAATATATGACATTTGGACTGCTTTACTGCTATATAGGACCATAAGACGCACCCCAAATTTTCAAAAGGAAAATAGGAAAAAAGAAAAAATTACCGTACATGCTTATACAATTAAGGTACTTAATGGACAAATTGGCCAATTCATGAGAGCCCCCTCAGCTGCACATGGAAGGATCCAGTACTAATTAAAAGCGGCTTAACAGTAGAGTTGAGCGAATTTTGAAAAATTCCGATTATGATCGGCGGCGTATATCGTTTTTGCAATATTCATCGAACGTCATTGGGAGTCATGGGAACAGAAGTTACTGAATGTGTTTGGAAAACGAACATAAATTTGGTAGGGTACGAATATGGCAAATTCAGGTTCGGCGACCGATTCCGAACACATTTGCTCAACTCTACTTAATAGTAGGTTCGCATGACCATTTTCTCCACGTCCCAAGAAAAACTGTCCGATGACTGATGAGAAAGTTTCTCCGCCTTCTCCATTCTGTCAGTCCGTGAAAATCGGAACGCACTTGGATGTCAAACGAGTGCGGTTGGATTTTTTTTTTCACGAACCCATGGACTTGCATCGTCGATTTTGATCTGTCATCTGGATCAAAATGGGACATTTTTTCCGCAGACCACTCAATCCATGGAAGAGAAAAAAAAACAAAAAAAAACAACAAATTAGACATGTGCTCCACCCAGAATATCACAAGTACGAGTGATACCTGTGAAAATTGTGGATAGTACTCGTCCGAGAAAATTGGTCATGTGCACAAGCCCTTAGACTGATGGGAGAAGTGCTCAGCCAACTAAGAAGTCCCTCATACACAGGAGCGCTCCCTCCTGGAGAACAAGGAGGAATCTTTATTCAGAAATCCTACATGCCTGATCCTTCTTTCCCTTAATAGTTGATGGGCCGTAACAGGCCTTTTTGAGAGCGGTGCTATTTTGTGGGTGACATGGCCGTTTCAATCAGCTGATCGCGAGTGACCTAGAAGTCAGATCCCCACCGACCCAATACTGATGACCTATCCAAAAGGACCGGTCATCTATATTACCCACTTTAATCATATATGTCCATTTGCCGTCCAAAAATGCGATTTGGCTCCTAAATTTTTTCAGTTTAGGAGCCAAAATGATTTTTTATTTTACCTCAGTGTTGATTAAACCTTGTACAAGCAACTGAACGTCTAAAAAAGCAGTGGAAATAGGACAAAGGCAGAATGTATTATGTATGCTGCGAGCAAACCATGGAGATTGCCCCTCTAGGACAGATTATTTTACAATTTGGATTCAGTACACAGTTTGGCTTCCCCATATAGAAACGCCGCGCATTTTCCTTGTAGCCATCCCTCATACACGACTGCTCCATCGCGGGCAAATGAGTGAGCGTCGGGAAACAATGAGACACTTCTGGCTAAGCCCAGAGAGCGAGCTCGGCCGCCTCCATCGGAGATTAGCACCTGACACCCCACTGAAGGGTTTGGTAACCTTGACGACGGAACAGGCCTCTCCATGTATGTAGAGCGGTAATGATCATGTCACACAGACTGTGCTCTTCTACCACAGACTCCTGACTGGAGAAAGAAAAATGCTAACTGGCAATTTATTCAGCCATTACTTTCACCGCTGACACCGTCAATCCCCGTCGCCAGGATTAGCACATTGTTCACACCATTCTTTACTGTCAAATTAACGGTGGTTGGGCGGTGGCGCCATTTCAAACGCTTTTCCATGGTGACAATGTGAGCGGTAAAAGAAGCGTGAGACTGGATTATTTGTACAGTGGCCACATCTGCGAGGACACAATGATTAGCGGAGACCGCGACAAATACTACAGAGCAGAGTCTTCACGGTCCTGTTCACATTACAAACATAACAACTTATAGGAAAAGCAAAGCTTAGAGCGGCTGTAGCCCCCCAAATGTTACATGTAATAATAGTATATCAGACGGATCAACCCCGTAGCTAGATATGACATATATTTTTGTAAGAGGACCGTGATTTCCCTATATACTGCAATACTGTGATTTATATATAGTACAGTGCGGGAAATAGATGGATTTTTGGTTCTTACCGTAAAATCTCTTTCTTGGAGCCTTCATTGGGGGACACAGATTACCATGGGGTGTATGCTGCTGCTGCTAGGAGGCTGACACTATGCAAAAACAAGAAAATTGGCTCCTCCCCGGCAGTATACACCCACCGACAGATACCAAGTACCTCAGTTGGTGAGAAAGCAGTAGGAGAAGCCACGGAACTTTAAACATATGTACCAACCCAACAAGGAGCTCAAAGCCCAACACGGTACAACTTAAACAGGGAGGGTGCTGTGTCCCCCAATGAAGGCTCCAAGAAAGAGATTTTACGGTAAGAACCAAAAATCCATCTTTCTTTATCGCCTTATTGGGGGACACAGATTACCATGGGACGTTCCAAAGCAGTCCCAAGGGCGGGAACAGCAAAAAGAAACGAAAGAACCGGAAAGGCTTAGGTCGGCCGGTGAGCCACCGCCGCCTGCAGAACCTTCCTACCAACAACTGCATCAGACGAGGCCTGGGTATGAACCCTGTAGAACCTCGCAAAAGTGAGAAAGGACGACCAGGTCACGGCCCTGCAAATCTGTAAAGCCGAAGCCTGGTGACGCACAGCCCACGAAGCTGCCACAGCCCGGGTAGAGAGGGCTCTCACTCCCGGAGGGTGCCGCTTTTCCTGAAGTCGGTACGCTTCCAGAATGGTAGAACGAATCCAGCAAGCTATCGTGGATTTGGACGCCGGAACCCTTTCCGGCGACCTTCATAGAAGACTAGCAAGGAATCGGATTGACGAAAAGAAGCAGTCCTGGAGAGATAAGCACGCAAGGCTCTGACTACATCTAGTTTGTGGAGGGACTTCTCAATAGGGTGAGACGGAGCCGGGCAAAAAGATGTAAGAACGATATCCTCATTGATGTGGAAAGAGGATACGACCTTTGGGAGAAAGGAAGGAACGAGTCTGAGAATGACCTTAACCTGATGGAGAATCAGGTACGGGGAACGGCATGACAAGGCCGCCAATTCAGAAACTCTTCTGATGGATGTAATGGCAATCAAGAAAGTTACCTTCCACGAGAGAAGGGATAAAGGAATGTCCTGGATAGGCTCGAACGGCGCCTTTTGGAGAGCGCTAAGGACGAGATTGAGATCCCACGGATCTATCGGCGAATGATGCGGAGGAGCCACATGGGCGACCCCTTGTAGAAAAGTCAACCTACGGTAAGGCCGCCAGCTCTCTTTGGGAGAGGACAGACAGGGCGGAGACCTGGCCCTTGAGGGTACTGAGGGACAGACCCGCATCAACCAGACTGGAGGAACCCCAGAATAGATGGAATGGAAAAGGACATAGGAAAGACTTTTTTTTTTTTTTTTTTTTTACCGTCGCAACAACGGAAAAAAGGTCTTCCAGCACCTATGGTA
The DNA here is from genome assembly GCF_039654945.1 of Dendrobates tinctorius. Taxonomy (NCBI): domain Eukaryota; kingdom Metazoa; phylum Chordata; class Amphibia; order Anura; family Dendrobatidae; genus Dendrobates; species Dendrobates tinctorius. Next base: position 11,790,926 of record NW_027361706.1, on the reverse strand, counting down.
AATGCGGGAAGAGGCCGGTTTTCTGGCTTTGATCATGGCTTAGTCTGAATCACCTGGTCAGACAAGCCTGATTCTCTCCGAATCGCGGCCTCAATGGCCATGCCGTTAAGTTCAGAGACTGAGAATTCTCGTGGTAAAGGGAGCCTTGCGAGAGAAGATCCGGACGGTCTGGAAGCCTCCAGGGAACGTCCGCGAGCATGTTCACCAGCTCCGCGTACCAAGGGTGTCTTGGCCAGTCTGGGGCCACCAGAATCACTGGTACGCCTTCCGATTTTATCTTTTTGACCACTCGAGGGATCAAGGCAAGAGGCGGAAATAGATAAGGAAGTCGGAACTGGGACCACGGAAGTATCAGGGCGTCGCAAGAGACGGCTAGAGGGTCCCTGGACCTGGCTACGAACTGCGGAACTTTGTGGTTCATCCGAGATGCCATGAGATCGACATCTGGGGTGTCCCAGCGCTGGCATATCTGATGGAAGACTGAGGAGTGAAGAGCCCATTCGCCTGATGCTAGACCTTGACGACTTAAAGTAGGCCGCCCAATTTTCCACCCCTGGAATGTGAACGGCGGAGATCGCAGGAACGTGACGTTCAGCCCAGCGCAGTATCTTGGCTACTTCCGCCATTACTTGATTGCTGCGCGTGGCCCCCTGGTGGTTTATGTATGCCACAGCCGTGGCGTTGTCCGACTGAATGCGGACCGGCTTGCCGAGGAAGATTGCTCTGATCTCCAGAAGATTGATGGGGAGAAGAGCCTCCTGTGGGTTCCACCGGCCTTGAGACGTTTTTAGATGGCACACCGCTCCCCACCCTAGAAGGCTGGCATCGGTGGTGATGACTTGCCATTGAAGCGGAAGAAAGGACCGACTCTGGCCTTGCCCACCAAGTCAGGGATTGTTTCCCTCTGAGGGGAAGGAGAATGGGACGGTCCAAGGACAGCGAGGTCTTGTCCCAGGCCGAAAGAAGAGCCAACTGGAGGGGACGAAGATGAAATTGTGCAAAGGACACCGCTTCCATGGAAGCTACCATCTTCCTCAGAACCTTCATGCCGGACCGAAGGGGAATGGGGGTTGGCCGCTTGAGAAGTCGGATCCCTTTGGAAAGAGCTGAAAATCTCTCCTTTGGAAGAAACACACGGGCTAGATTTGTGTCGAATTCCATGCCTAGGAAGGTCAGGAGCTGTGTGGGGATCAAAATGGACTTTCCTTTGTTGATTATCCACCCAAGACGGCAAAGAGTGTCTAGGACTATCTGAAGACTCTGAAGACAGTCTTGCCAGGACGGTCCCTTGATCAAAAGGTCGTCCAGATAAGGGATGATGAGGATCCCCCTGGAGCGGAGGATGGCCATGACTGTCGCCATTACCTTCGGGAAAACCCGGGGAGCGGAGGCCAGACCGAAGGGAAGAGCAGTGAACTGGTAGTGGTCTTCCTGAATCGCAAAACGAAGGTATTTCTGATGTTGCAAACACACAGGGATGTGAAGGTAGGCATCCCGTATGTCCACAGAACAGAGAAATTCCTTGTGTTCCATTGAGGCTATCACCGACTGAAGAGACTCCATTCTGAAGTGGAAAATCTTTACTTGGCAATTGAGCAATTTGAGGTCCAGGATTGGCCGAAAAGAACCATTTTTTTTTTTTTTTTTTTTTGGGACAACGAAGATACTTGAATAGAAGCCTGAAAATCGTTAGTGTGTGGGAACCGGAACGATCACTCCGGCGGCAAGAAGAGAGGAGACGGCTTGAAAGAATCCTGGAATGTGAGACCGCTGTCTTGGAGGTCGGAACAGGAAAAAAACGTCCCTTTGGCGGAGACGCAAACTCGATCTTGTATCCGGATGTGATGATTTCCCTGACCCAAGCGTCGTTGACAACAAACAGCAGGCGTCCATGAAAAAGGAAAGTCTGCCTCCCACCCTGGAAGAAATTCCAGGTGGGGGTGACCCGTCACTTGGAGACAAACCGACCGGACCGGGTACCCGACGACCTGGGGTATTGACCTCTAGATCTCCAGCGGGGAGCGGGTTTGTAAGATGGTCTTTTCTGCTCTCGCTCCTTAGAGGCGGAAGGCCGATCTTTGAGGTAGTGTCCGCATTCCATGACTTTAGGCAAAGGACTCGGCGTACGGCCACTATGTTGCTGTTAGCCCTTGCCACGCACCCAGCTGCATCTAGGGCGGCGGCCAAAAGGTATTTACCCGCATGATTAATTTGATCTGCCAGATCCGCCAACTCGTCCTGAGGAGCTGCTGCTAAGATGCCCCTGCGAAGAATCTTTGCCCAAGCAGAGATGACCTTTGCTACCCAGGCAGGTGCGAAAATCGGACAGAGGGAGGCACCAGATGCCTCAAAAATTGATTTAGCTAGAGACTCTATTTGTCTGTCTGTTGGATCCTTAAGTGATGTCCCATCCGGGAGGGATAGGACCATCTTTGAGGCTATGCAAGAGACAGGAGGATCCACTTCGGGGGCTTTGGACCATTTTGCGAGTAAATCCGCATCAAAGGAGTACAGGACATCTAAGTACCTGCGGCCTGAGAAGCTCTGCTCGGGGTGCTCCCAGTGTTTGGTCAGTGTAGTATCAAACTCTTTATGGTTTGGGAAAGTTTGGGATAGAGGCCTTGCCCGCTTAAATGGAATGGAACATTCCTGAGAAGGGGGCTTGTCTTGTTTAATTTCTAAGGTTTGAAAGATAGCTGAAAGGAGGCTATCTTCCATCTTCCGAGTTTTAGACATGCCATCTGCTTCTGAGCTAGATCCTGATTGGGGATCCTCATCTGACCTAGTGTCGTCTCCTGAAGAGGGAGAAGGGCACCTGGGAGAAGCAGTCGGGCCTAGAGAGCTGGAAGACGAGCCAAAGAGAACACGCTTCCTAGTAATTCTACTCGATCTGTCCCTCTGAAGGTCGCGGTCAGGTGCAGACGACTCACCTTGCGAGGCAGTCGGTGCACAGGTGGCTGTAGATAGCTGAGGCAAACGTTCTAGGACCTGGACCAGGGACTGAGACACTTTAGTCAGATCAGAGACCGACTGCGACATTGCCACGGCCCACTCTGGGAGAGAAGAGGTACCCTAATCCCGGGAATCTGTGTGCTCCTGAGAGGGTGATATGGCAGAGGGACTGCAGGACGGACAGAGGGGCGACGACTGACCTGAAGGCCACTTTTTAAAGCGTGCACAGGCGTAGTGAATAACGTTGGGCTTGAAAGAAAGCGCCGTTGAAGGGTTGAACATAGGTGGGATACGCCGTATGGCCGCACTATATAAGATCAGGGACTGCAGATGGGAGCTAATTTGCAATAAAGGGCTGAGCTTACTGAGAATCTGACGAGCAGCAGGACCCTGAAGTGTCCTCCAAGCAGCGAAGGAAGAAGAGAGATTCCAGTCAGGAAACTGGCTGTGAGGTTGAGGAAGGCGGAGCTTGGCGCCGGGACGTGATCGGGCCATGGAGGCGGGGGGGAGCGGTAATAAAAAGATTGATGTCTCTGAAAGCAAAAGGAGCCCTGTAATAGGGTGGAATGGGTGCGCGAAAAAGGGCACCAGAGAGAAAAGGAGAAGCGCGTCCTGAGCAGGGAGACAGGAGAAAGTGAAAGTGAAACCGCTCTCCCTCCCCGCCTGGATCTCTAACCTGCAATGGCCGCGGCGCCGATAAAGGTGAGCTGCGCCCCCACCGCTCTGGAAGCCCCCCCCCACAGTGATGAAAAGACCCATTCAGCTGGAGCGACCGCTCCAGGGGACCGCTGATGCCTGTGCACGGCGGGGAGTGCGGCTGTCAGCATGAAGCGCGCGGCTGGCAGAGAGGGAGGAGGGCGGGAATTTCAAATGTTGCTCAGAGACATGCCGGCTGAAGGGAACGATCAGACTCTTACCTGACGTCCCTGAAGAGGATAACCGCAGGGGCCCTGCGTAACAGTCAGGCCGCTGGGAGAAGACCTCTTACTCTCTGACATGTAGAAGACGGCGTTTTCTTGCTGGGAGCGAGGGATAGCCTGCTGACCACCACCGTCTTCCTCTCAGCCCTGTCCCAGGAGAGGGGTGAGGGGTTGTTTTGGCAAGGACCGGCCACCCATCATTCGCCCACAACACCGACTGGTGTTAGGGAAAGGTCCTGCCTGCGGTACTGAGAGTTGCGATGTGGGAAATCACCACACTGCTCGCTCAGCCGCCTGATATAGGAAATCAGAGTGAAAACTACACCCTGTTTCCTGATGTGATGACCTGAAAGAAATAAGCGAGAAAAGATTAAAAAGTTCGACAAACACCTAAGGAAATAAAGGGATTATTAACTGCGGATCTGAGAAGATCCCAGTCCACCTCCTACAGACACTAAGCACAAACTGAGGTACTTGGTATCTGTCGGTGGGTGTATACTGCCGGGGAGGAGCCAATTTTCTTGTTTTTGCATAGTGTCAGCCTCCTAGCAGCAGCAGCATACACCCCATGGTAATCTGTGTCCCCCAATAAGGCGATAAAGAAAAGTATTTGATCCCTTGCTGATTTTGTACGTTTGCCCTCTCACAAAGACATGAACAGTCTGTAACTTTAATGGTAGGTTAATTTTAACATTGAGAGATAGAATATCAAAAATAAAATCCAGAAAAGCACATTGTATAAATTATATAAATGTATTTTCATTTTGCAGTGAGAAATAAGTATTTGATCCTTCTGGCAAACAAGACTTAATACTTGGTGGCAAAACCCTTGTTGGCAAGCACAGCAGTCAGACGTTTTTTGTAGTTGATGATGAGGTTTGCGCACATGTCAGGAGGAATTTTGGTCCACTCCTCTTTGCAGATCATCTCTAAATCATTACGATTTTGAGCCTGTCGCTTGACAACTCAGAGCTTCAACTCCCTCCATAAGGTTTTTTATGGGATTAAGATCTCCAAACACTAGTGTGAAACTAGCCTTACCAATGGTTTTCTTGGTGACTGTGGTCCCAGCTGCCTGGGAATCATTAACAAGTTCCCCCGTGTAGTTTTAGGCTGATTTCTCACCTTCCTCATGATCAAGGATACCCCCACAAGGTGAGATTTCGCATGGTGCCCCAGATCGATGTCGATTGACGGTTATTTTGTATTTCTTCCATTTTCTTACCACTGCACCAACAGTTGTCTCCTTCTCTCCAAGTGTCTTACTAATGGTTTTGTAGCCCATTCCAGCTATGTGCAGGTCTCTGATCTTGTCCCTAACATCCTTATAAAGCTGTTTGGTCTGGCCCATGTTGTAGAGGTTAGAGTCTGACTGATTAATTGTGTCTGTGGACAGGAGTCTTGTATAAAGGTGACTATGTAAGAGCTGTCTTTAATGAAGGTAATGAGCTGATTGGTAGAGTGTGAGCCCTTGTGGGCAGGGTCCTCTCTCCTCCTGTACCAGTCGTGACACGTATTGTTTGAGATGACTTTACTCCTTTTTATTATGAACAACCCTTTTCACATGTAAAGCGCCATGGAATAAATAGCACTATAATAATAAATAATAATAATAATTAGGAGCGTCTAACTGGTCTGTAGGAGTCAGAACTCTTAATGGTTGGTAGGGGATCAAATACTTATTTCTCACTGCCAAATGAAATTAAAATTTACATAATTTATACAATGTGATTTTCTGGATTTTATTTTTGATATTCTATCTCTCAATGTTAAAATTAACCTACCCTTAAAATTATAGACTGTGTCAGTGGGAAAACTTACAAAATCAGCAAGGGATCAAATACTTATTTCCCCACAGTACAGTAGGAGTGGTTGCGAGTAAAAGTCCCCTAAGGGGACTAAAAACAAAAAGGAAAATATATACATTTTAAACAATTTGAACTGGAAGAGCCAGAATTGCCGCTTTCTGGTTGTTGCACTTCCACCAAAAATATAAGAACAAGTGATCAAAATGTTATATGTACCCTACAGTATCAATAAAGACATAAGTTCTGTGCGTGAAAAACACAAAAACGAAAAAAAACAAACAAACTGAACAAGCCCTCATACAGCACTATGGACCAAAAAAAAAAAAAAAAAAAGCAAAATTAGTTTTCTTTGGTCCCCCCTCCATCAGTTTATGCCATGTGGATTTTTTCTGTTTCTCAGTACATTATTTAGTAAGATGAATGCCATAATTGAAATCCACATCTCGTCCTGCAAAAAAAAAAAAAATAATGACGGAAATAAAAAGTTATGGTTCTTGAAACAAGAGGAGATGAAAATGAAAGGGAAAAACAAAAAGTTCCCATGTTGTAAAAGGGTTTAAGGGATTTTCCAGTACGAGGGTGTGCTCCCTCTACAAAAAAAACAAAAAACAAAAGTACATCTTGTAAACCATGAAGCCCCCAACACACCAAGTAAAATCCCAGCCAGGTAGAAGGATTTTAGTACGTTCAGAATGCCCATTTTGATTACATCAGTGTATGACAGGTCGCAACTATCTCCTGACACCAGATATCGCACTAAAGAAGGATCAGGCCTGCTGGATTTTAACATGCCCGATCTTTGGTTTTGAAGTTACAGTAGATAAGTCACCACCAGAGGTGACTGGCAGTGGCTTCTTTAATTTTGTTAGGACGTTATAAGGGTTAAAAGTTGATCAGCAATTTCTCATTTTTCCAACAAAATTTACAAAACCATTTACAACACACACACACACACACATGTATTCACATATACACACACATCTAATATATATTTGCCTTAAATTGTCCGTCATCCACTTCCGTCTGGATGTCCTCGAATCCCATAATTCACTGCGTCGACCGGAAGTACGCCAACCGCCATATTGGAATACCCTAGTGATGGGTATTCCAATATGGCACCCGGTGGTGGTACCACCAGCGGGACACCCACGCCGGACCACCACCACCATCACTGAACCCGCCGCCGGAACCTGCCGCTGGACCCGCCGCCGCATGACTACAGTCGCCGGATCCTGCTGCTTCCTACCCACCCACCTCCGTGCTGTCACGTCCGGCAGGAAAGACCACGGCTTGCGGAATGTGACTGCATGGAGGTGGGTGGGCAGGCAGTGGCGGGACACACACCTCACACTTCCCTCCCGATGCGATAGCATCCGTCACACCTCTAGTTACTACATAAATGCAAACAGAAAGAATATCCAGTGTACGCGGCTGCTCACATGGTTGTGGTTTTTCATGGACCGAATGTCCGCAGAAAACCCCCCCCCCCCCCAAAACTGAGACATGTTTAATTTTGATTCACAGATCAAGCTCACCCATACAAGACAAAGGGGGAGTGAAAAAAAAGTTTCATTTCCGTTTAACCCTTGTACCAGTACATCCGCGCTGGGTTCTACAAATCTGGAAGCATCACAGGAGCAGAATTCTTCCAAGAAGGGTTAGATGCGGCTCTTACATAGCCGGCGTCTGTCTCGAAGCTCCAACTGCGGCTGTTAGTCTATCTTCGACAGTGTAATTCAAGTGGAGCAATCAAAGATGCAATCAGAGGGTACCAAAGGGTTAACGCTGCAGCCAGGTTTCTGCTGAAGACCCCTATGACTGCCATCTTGGCACTTCTATGAAGCCTAGCCACAGGCGGAGCTTCATAGGAGACAATGATTGATAATATACACTGCAACTACGTTGGATAAAATATTTTATTATATATACGGATGGATGCATACACGGATGGATAGCTGGACGCATGCATACACGGATGGATACACGCATGCATGCATACACGGATGGATACAAGGATGCATGCATACACGGATGGATAGCTGGACGCATGCATACACTGATGGATACACGCATGCATGCATACACGGATGGATACAAGGATGCATGCATACACGGATGGATAGCTGGACGCATGCATACACGGATGGATACATGCATGCATGCATACACGGATGGATACAAGGATGCATGCATACACGAACGGATGGATGGATGCATACACGGACGGACCCCTGGATGGATGCATGCATCGACGGATGCACGCACAGATATACGCACGGATGGATGCATGCATACACAGATGGATAAATGCATGCATATACGGATAGGTAGATGGATGCATACACGGATGGATGCATGGCTACACAGATAGATGCATATACGGATGGATGCACACATGACAGATGGATGGATAAAATCTATGCGGGGGGGGGGGGGGGACGTATACTATAGTCTTATTTAAGGAGAAAGGAAAAATGAAAAAGGTGTTGCTCACCTAGGGGATGCTTTTTTTGTTTTTGAAACTCTACCATACGGGTCCAGAGATATCGGCACATATTTAGTGCTGTTTTCCTGGTCTCTTTCCAAGGGGGCGTGGCTCCCAGGATAACAATACAAAGATCCTGAAGACACGCCCCAGAGGATCTTGAAGGCAACGACCATAAAAAACGCTAAAAAGGATGTTACAAAGATAAGTTGCTATTGGCAGAATTTTCACAAAAAATTTATTTCAACCGATTCTCAACAGTGCATAAAATGGGCATAAAAATGTAAATCTATTCTATTATTTCTAAACACTGTTTTTCGGTGATTCCTTTGTATCCTCGTTCATACTGCACCCACACACACAAATGATACACCATTTGAAAGGTAAACTTGCCCCCTTCAGCAAGTAAATAGCCAAACAAACCACACATCCACGATTTGATCACAAAATACAGCTTAAACATTAATTTTCATAAACCTGCAGTAATAATAATAATAATCTTTATTTTTATATAGCGCTAACATTCCGCAGCGCTTTACAGTTTGCACACATTTTCATCACTGTCCCCGATGGGGCTCACAATCTAAATTCCCTATCAGTATGTCTTTAGAATGTGGGAGGAAACCCACGCAAACACGGGGAGAACATACAAACTCCTTGCAGATGTTGTCCTTGGTGGGATTCGAACCCAGGACTCCAGCGCTGCAAGGCTGCAGCGCTAACCACTGAGCCACCGTGCTGCCCAGTAAGGAAAAATGACCTGCAGGTGGCAACACAGTACCCCAAAGCACACTACAACACATTTGTAAACATGCACTGCTTTTTCTCTGATTACTTCGCCCCACACACACACACAAATGATACACCATTTGAAAGGTAAACTTGCCCCCTTTCAGCAAGAAAACAGCGAAACAAACCACATATTCACGATTTTATCACTAAATACAGTTTAAACATTTATTTTCATAAACCTGCAGAAAGACACAATGACCTGCAGGTGGCACCTCAACCGGAAAACATTTTTTGGCCTCTACTTATCAAACCAATTTATTGTATTACCAATCTACATATATAAATACCTGTCTGTGTTCATCAGCTCATGAAACACATTTACATTTGACCAGCTTGCTTTTTCTGAAATTGTCTGCGCCCCCGACGACCAATGTGCGGAAATTTCACACAGGCCAAGCTAGTATTGAATAAAACAAAAAAGGTTACCTAGAAGAGCAGCAAATATGGGAAAGCGGTTGGGGTTGAGGTCCAGTTGTTTGGCCACCTCGTGCATCAGATACTGGCTGGTTGTGATACTTTTCCCGTTGCGGCTCAGCTTTAGCGCATGGGCACTGAAGTAGTATGGGATGTTGCACAGAGCGTAGTCTGAATCGTAGGCAACAAGGCCATGGAAACCATTTTCTCGGCAGAAACTTATAACTTCTTGGTGATGGTCTTCAATGCTCTGGGCGACCTGTAATAAAAAGGAAGATGGTTACAGGAAGACGTAAAATAATGAGAACATTGTAAGAAACTTTGTAAAATACCAGAGAACTCTGCTACTTCCTCCTCATGAGCCACCTCTTCCCCTCCCTCCTAAATTTTTTACACTGAAAAGACAGCTCAACTCTACCCTGCCCAAAACAAGACAGCTATTCGCAACAGCGATGCATCAAGATATACCTATTATACTCTAGGGATAGGGGATTGAGGAGCAAACCGGCCTGTGAGAGACCAGACATACACAGGTAGATGTCGTGCTGCAGCTCCTAGGGCTGGATGCACAGTCACACTGCTCAATACTGCTGTATTATGTCCTCCACGCTGATTCTCTTGGTATACTTTGAATAGGAGACATAGCAACCAGTCTCTAGCAAATCGCTCCAAGAGAACTAAAAATTAGAGAGAAATCCCATGGAGGTAAAAGTGGTAAAAAATGCAGGATACAAGTCACATAATGGCCAAAGATAGTGTTACTCCTCATGTCCACACAACAGATTATATTGAAACATTACCTAAAATGTCAGGGACATGTTAATGAAGCCCCAAATGCTGGGTGACTGGCAGCAAAATCAACAGACTAGCCCGCCCGCAACAGACTAGCCCGCCCGCAACAGACTAGCCCGCCCGCAACAGACTAGCCCGCCCGCAACAAAGACCAACATACAAATTAGTCTAGGGGCTCTCAACTCTACCCCCAAAAAATGATTTTTTTGGGGAGAAAAGGATGTTTGCCCACCGGTTATCTAAGGTCCATGGCATCTTAAAGGAATAAACATGCTAAAAATGCCAATGTGCCACAGCTACAATACTAGACCTACAGCATTCAAGGGACAATATCTCCCAAAAATGCAGCAAAGACGTAGCTTTCCGCATCAGTGATGCTGTCACTGGTGGAGTCATTCACAGTCAGACAGGAATCCCAGAGAACCTGAGGACAGAGATTCCGGGTAACAGGTGTCAAGGCAGCAGTCTTCAGTTCTGCGCTGCATACCAAGATCACAGCGGCAAAACACAGTGTGTGGATCAAGTGTCAATCACCTCTACTGTGAATCAAGGGCCAGCGGGGGTCATACTGGATTCTTTCCAATACTTTATTGTTCCAATATTTCTCAGGCTTTGTTCACACTCAGTGTTTTTTGTATGCAAACTAAAGGCTGCTATTTACAGTACCAGCAAAAAGCTATGGGATTAGAGAGATCTCCTGCACAGGCGGCATTTTTGGTGAATAAAACTAACTTTATTAACAATAATGTAAACAAAAGTACACATGTAATCCGCACTCTAAACACGTGTAAAAAAAAATATTGTGAAAGTGTGGATAAAAGGGCTTTGTCTGCAGGAAAAAAACACACCGAAATGGAAAATCTAGCAAATCGTTCTAGTTCTACAGCTATTATGCAGACCTATGCATCTTGGTAAAAAAAAAACAAAAAACTATAAGTAATACTATAAAAACTTCCTTGATTTTCGAAAATCCACCCAGTTTGGTCCAGACCTGCTGTGGAATTGTGTCTGGCACTCTTATTCGAGCAGTGCCAGAACGTAATCTGTCAGCAGTTTTATGTAATCTGACAGCAGATTGGTGTAAGGACAGAGAGCCTGATTCCAGCGATGTATCACATAGGGGGCAGGCAGACACACGTATTTCTCGTGTGAGGATCGCGTCGAAAACCATGGACTGACCGTCGGTTCTCCGGACCTGAGTGTGACAGCTGCATAGAAATATATCACGCTGTCACGCTCTATTCAGGAGAGGTGTCGGGCCTGTCCGTGCACTGCATAGTAATACATCACGCTGTCACGCTCAGGTCAGGAGAGGTGTCCGTGCACTGCGATGTGATCCTTGCACAATAAATATGTCTGTCTGTGTCATTACTTGGCTGTTTGGTGCAGTAGGGGCAGAGACCTTGATTCCAGCGATGTCACTTACTGGGCTGCTTGCTTTACGTTTGCTAAAATCAGTTTTCTCTGCCGCAGATCTAGCAGTGCTCTGAATGTGGAGCCAAATATAACCCCACCCACACCACTGATTGGCAGCTTTCTATGGACATCGTGCAGAAAGCTGCCAATCAGTGGTGGGGGGCAGCGTTGTACATTACAAGAGGATTACATGAGACATGACACCTTTAGTGATAATCTCCTGCTGAGACTGATTGTATAGAAACTACAAACCAGCAGCCCACTGAGTGGAATAACTGGAATTAGGGTCTCTGCCCCTACATCGTGCTGCTCTCGGATTAAATAGCAAACAGTTTCCATTTAAGATGGCTAGAATTTAATTCTTGAATCACAAAACTACTGGGAGCATAAACGGGAAAACCCAGAAAAAAAACAGTTGCTTATGTAAAATCTCACCAGAAAGAGCAATGACCTCGACAATCCTTTTTCAAGGAGTCTGACAAAATTTGCTTCAGCCAAATAAAGCAATTCCCACCATCTCTGCCAAGTCTTTTTTTTGTCACAATCATTCGCCCCAGATGCCGAGTCCCAATAGATGATTTCTTCAAAATCGGATTAAAAATCTAGCTCAAGGCCTCATCTACCTGTAAGAATAAGGCTGAGTTCACACGTGGCTTTTCTTCGCGTTTCCGCGGCGGTTTTAACCGCGCGATTTTGCAGCGAAAAATAAGCATCCCATGCATTCCTATGGGATTCCGCAATGCTGTGCTAATGCTGCTGTTTTTACCGCGGCGGAATCGCTTCACGGTAAAAAACGCAGCATGCTCATTAATTTTGCGGAATCGCGGCGATCCCGCACCCATAGGAATACATTGTTCTGCTTACTTTCCGCATGTGGCTGTGCCCACCATGCAAAAAGTAAGCAGAACAATTGCGGATGGTACCCACGGTCCGGAGGAGAGGAGACACTCCTCCGGGCTTTGGGTACCATATCCCTGTAAAAAATAGAATTAAAATAAAAAAATATTGTTATTCTCACCTTCCGACGTCCCGCGCAGCCTTCCCGCCTCTCTCTACGCTCCGGTCCCAGTAATCCTTTGCGAAAATGCCTGCGATGACGTCCGTTCTCGTGGGATCGCAAAGTCTCGCGGTCATACACGCGACGTCATCGCGAATTACCGCGATCCTGCGAGAACAGACATCATCGCGGACATTTTCGCAAAGGATTACTGGGAACGAGAGCGTGGAGAGGCGGGAAGGCTGCGCGGGACGTCGGAAGGTAAGAATAACACAATTTTTATTTTTTTATTATTTTTTACATTTTATCTTTTACTACTGATGCTGCATAGGCGGCCTCAGTAGTAAAAAGTTGGTCACACTCGTCAAACACTATGTTTGATGAGTGTGACCAACCTGTCAATCAGTTCTCCAAGTGATGCTACAGATCGCTTGGAAAACGCTAGCATTTTGCAAGCTAATTACGCTTGCAAAATGCTAGTTTTTCCACGGGAAAATCGCGGGAATTTAAAATGCGATTTTCCCGCAGAATGGAATTCCGGAACTCTCGCGGTAATTTCCGCGAGGGTTTCGCTACGTGTGAACCCAGCCTCTCAATCACGATTCTCCAGGTCACTACGATAAACTATGGCAACTAACTTGGATGGGTTTTTCCCTCCATTTTAAAAACAAAATGCAATTTTACAATTTTAGCGTTTTGATTATTCCTCATTATAGCATTTATCGATCTAGTTCATTTCTACATTTTGACAGATTACCTTTACTTTCTTTGGGCGACTTGAACCACAGATCGCTCATACTATATACTGCAATCTCACAGTATTGCAGTATGTAGTGAAAAATCCAGGTCTCCTTTAAGATTAAAGCCATCCCCCGGCTTTCATGGCAACCCACTGAACAGATCACAGGGAGCGAATGGGAATCTATGTGCGTGATCCATTTAAAAGCCAATGTCAGAGATTGATAGCAGCAATTAAATGGTTAACAGCCGCAAATGGAGTTTGGCTCTTGCTGGCGCCATTACACACTGATGTCGGGTATTTAACATAGCTCCTGAGCCCCCTCCACACACAATTATCCCCTCAACCATGTACACGTACAGGATATTTCACTAAGGGGTTGAACATCTAGGCCGAAAAACCAACACTACGAAGCCAGAACAGTTGATAAGACGATTGTTAGATTCCATACAGCAGGCATGTTGTCGGCAGCACATGAGTAGTTTACACAGGGTGCTGTGCTGCTGTCAGTGGTATTATACATGCCCAAATAATTCATCGATCCAGTCAAGTGATCAATGACACCTTTGATCGGTAGACCCTTGTTTGGCCAATTACGAGCCGATGCGAAAGGGCTCTTAAAGTTAAAGTGGTATTCCCATCTCAATATGTAGGTGTAATAATAACAACAACAAATACCTCCAAATAGAAATGTAGTATAGTTCTTCTGATTTGCTATGTCGCTTTCCTCATGTGCAGGCATTGCAGGACCTTAGGTATCCAGGGTTACAACCATTGATAGAGTGATAACTATTTTCTATTGGTTGTAACCATGGATACCTAAGGTCCTGCAATACCTGCACATGAGGAAAGAGACATAGTGAATCAGAAAAACTATACTACATTTCTAACTGGAGGCATGTTATTATTATTACATCTACTCCATTTTTGAATAGGGTCTTGGGAGATGGGACTACCCCTATAAGTCATAATAAGCTATTTTGTCTCATCCCTGGAGGGGCAGAATCTCGGAGAAATGTGGGCAAAATTAGTTTTATGAGAAATTGGTAATAAAACTGCTGATGATTTTGTCGGGTTCCACAGATTACTGCTGATCACAGGAGGTCCAACAGAGGGACAATGCGATCGGCTTAAAGTCAAGGGGGATCCTCAAACAAGTAGAGATTGTCCAAAGAGGAGAAGCCCTTTAGGCCTCATTCACACATACGCTAAAAAAACAGGTCCGAGTGTCATCAGTGTTTTGCACCCCGGTTTCATCAGTATTTGGTCCCTGTGTCACTTTTCACCAGCAGTGATTTTTAAGTAGATGACAAAGGTTATTCAATCCATTGTAATGCTAATCACCCGGACTAAACTGACGCCATCTATCCCTTTCATGGAACCATAGACTTGTATTGTTGTTTTTTTATCTGTGATGACAGTAAAAAAAAAAACAAAACAAAAACTGGACAGATCTCCATGAATTTTGCAAGGACATATGGTCCTCAAAACATTTTATTTTCTTAGTTTTTTTTTTTTAAGAATCACAATACGACTGCAGATTTCATTACCTTGCAGCACAATGGAGACTGCACACAGTAGACCAACGTTGGTCGTACCTGCCGATATCAATGAGTTTGGCGAATAATCGAATAGGGACACCAGACCTTTCCCTGGCACATGTCAGGTGAGATAAGGACCTGGCCTGTAAGATGTTCTGCTGCCGATTAGTGATGAGTGAGTATACTCGTTGCTCGGGTGACCTCCCAGTATTTTGGCGTGCTCGGAGATTTAGTTTTCGTCGTCTCAGCTGCATGATTTGCGGCTTGTAGACAGGCTGAATACATGTGGGAATTCCCTAACAAACAGGCATTCCACACATGTATTCAGGCTGTCTAGCAGCCGCAAATCATGCAGCTGAGACGACGAAAACTAAATCTCCGAGCACGCCAAAATACTGGGAGGACACCCGAGCATGCTCGGAAAAACCCGAACATCGAGTGTACTCGCTCATCACTAGTGCCGATCCTTTCGTTCTCGGCAAGGTAAGCTAGCGCTCCTGTGTATGGAGTCGGGGGATATAACCACAGCTATCTCAAGGTTTTGGGGGGAGGGGCTTTGATGTCTTGTTAAGAGACAATGCCTACATAAGGAACAGTCAACAAGAAGTTAAGGCTTCCTCATCTATGAAGACCTGTCGGCTCACGTCGTCTTCTACTGAGAAGACCAATGCTCGTGGGCTCGGGTAGGTGAACACATTACGTGGTGTTAGTCACACAAAAAAAGGGTTAAAATTCTGCCATCTACAAGAAAAGGAGGTGCACGGTACAACACCCACACTTCCTGCATCACCGGGGCAAGCGGCCAGCTCGAGAGGGAAGTGCGGTAATCTCTGCTGACAGATCACCAACGTGTTACTTATCAGGTAGCAAATAATTACACAGCGCCAGTGCCCAACCATGGGCGGACAAGGCGGTGACCACGGGACCTACTGCCCCGACCGATAAACAAAGCAAATGTGGAGGCAGTCGTCAACCAAAACCAGGATTGGACCAGACCCTGAGCAAAAGTATATGTAAAATACAGGTTATACATTTTTTGAGTATAGTAGTGCAGTAAATTGTATAAAAGCACAGATCTGTGATGCCGGGGGCGCCGAGCCGTACTGTCAGACACGAGTCTTCTCTTCGATAACCCTACAAAATGTAGACGAGGCGCTTAGGGTCATCAGCGCATCTATAGAACATGGAATCATTCATGAAAGCAGAAAAGATGGCCGTCAGGCCTCGGACCTGTACTATTTACAGCCATCTTTATTACTAGAGACATATTAACGCTCAAAAATAATGACAAGCCTTATATATACACGGTGCTAAAACCGGTCCTGGGAACACTGACAGATCTGGTGTTCACTCCCAGAAGAAAAGCGCCAGAGAAGGGTTAATGGATTATTCTACGCCCTGCATCTCTCCCAGCCACCACCATGGTATAATCTTGTAGATAGGGCGGGAGATAATGCCGTAAGCTCTGGTTACTAATCTCTCCGCTTGGAAGGTCATATCCTATAGACTAATGTGTGTAAGCAGACCTGTACCAAGTCATGCAAGCCCGAGACACCTGTTGTGGCGGACATGGCCGGAGGGAGGGAAGAAATCACAGCTTAGCCAACAAATAGGAGAAACTCACTAGAGCGGCGCAATGAGGGCAATGGAAAGTCCCACAGAGATCAGATGCCTGCCCATAAAAGATGGAAACAGCCGGCAACCGATTGTTGACTCATCTATCTTCCTAACATCCACCGGCCGCGGGTGCATAGAGCGGGCTCCTGACCATACGTAGCGGGTGCTGGCTAATTTATAACAGCAATGACCAGATCTAGCTCCGTTCGCTGCCGTCAACCACTCAAATGCCCCCTGTCAACCCCAGGCAGCGGCATTTGAAAAGGGAACCCGTCGCCATATTATCCATATATAAACTGTATCCACCACCTTTCTGTCTTCTTTAATAACACTACTGCAACCCCTTCATAAGATCACAGCACACCCTCATACCTGAGAAAGTGCCCATTAGGATTGTTCCTTTCCATATAGAGAGAGGCCTCCTCAGTCCCTGCTATCGGCTTCTCTCCTGCCTTGACCGACGTCTTCTACGTCATCAACTTTCGCACAAACAGGAGGTGCACAGGTACAACAGGTGGTGTGGATGACATCGGCCACGGCCATCGAGGCTGGAGATTGTGAGGTCCGAGGTGGCACTGAGCACAGTCAGGAGACGTCCATCGGACTGCTTGGCAAAAAATTAGCCGAAAAAGGGTGATGGATATAGTTTATATAGGGAAGACCTGGTGACGGGTTCCCTTTAAGCTGCGCCATCCAAGTGAGGTGTTTATTATGCTCCCCTTGAGCATATTTGGTTTTGGGTCCATAAAAGTCCAAAATATAAAAATGATTTGACCCATACGAAAATGCCATAAAAAAGGGGGAAAAAAAAAGTCTGGAATTGCTGTCTGTTGGTCGGCACTCCTCCCCTCCAAAAATATAACTAAAGGACACTATATGTACCCCAATATATTATTAATAAAAACCGTTCGCAACACAAAAAAAAGCCCTGTCAATAATAATAAAGTTAAGAACTAAGAAAATGGAAAGACAACTAAATTTTTCTTTTCTATACAAAATTTTGTATTTTAAACCACTAAATTAAAAAAAAATAAAAAACAAACACTACACAAGTTTGGTATTTCTGTAAGCTTACTGATCGAAGACGTATGCTGCCAGGTCATCGTTACCAATCACTTGAGCGTTGTGAAAATGAGACCCAAATAACAATGGCGGAACTGCGTTTGTTTTTGTAGAATTTTTCTAACCATTTCTCCCCACTTGGAATTATTTTTCTCCCCCATTTTTCAATACATTGTATGGGGGGGAAAAAAAATTTTGTTCTGCAAAAACAAAGCCCTCATATGCGCAAACAAAAAAAAAATTAGAAAAAAAAAAAGGGAGGAAAGAACCGAAGCGCAAAAATGAAAAAGGGTCTGCGACGGGAACGAGTTCAAATTTCAAAATAGGAACACAAGTCCCCTGGTTCTGGAAATCAGCTGGGATCTCAGCAGTCAGACCCCCTCATGATGACTTGTTAATACCCCTAAAAAGGAGATATAGAATCTGAGTGATCAGTGATCTCAGTCGATCACCAATATTCCTCATAAAATGACTTTATAGATGAAGTACTTTGGCATGGCTCAGAAATTTCTGCTGCTGAAACCAAACTCGGCAAAGAGCCACCGATGGCCGTGCACTTAGGATATTGTATTCTGCCAGGTTTCCTGTAACCGGTCTCTAAGCGGTGCCAAGAGGAGAAGTTGGCGGCAATACCACAGTAGGGAAGGGGGAAGCCTCAATACTGAGGTATGTTCAGTGCAATGGATCCAGGCATCAGGGATCGAGCTCCCGGCCCATCCCAAGGCCGTTTAGACATGGCCGCTCTACTTTACACATGCACATTGCGCGGCTGGTAATTAACCGACTAAAGGAAAACCTCGATGTCAAAGAGCTGCAGTTTCCGGTTACACACAGGGATAGCGAGACTCAAAGGTCATGTGTGCCAGAGATTATAATGGCACAATGCAAGAACGGCAAGAAAATGGCTCCGATAAAACGCTCTGCAGCAGAATCCTTGGTGTTAATGTTGGTCTGATCCTCCATGACATTCTTCACTTTTGTGCCCGGTATCTGGGCGCCTCTTGCGTTTACTAGGCCTCAAACCCCCTCATGACGTGCGACATCATGGCACTGCAGGTCCTAGTGAGCGCCAGGATGCCGGACTGGCTACCGCGGAAGACCGGACTGGATGCCAGGGCAGTCTCAACTTCTCAGTCCAGCATCCTGGGCGCTCACTAGGTCCTTCAATGCCATGATGTCGCAACATCATGAGGTAATTTGAGGCCTAGTAAACACAAGAGGCGCCCATGATACGGGGCAAAAAACGGAAGAATGCCCCGGCCTGGCAGCCATGGAGAACAGGACTGGACGGCAGACAAACTCAAAATACCGCTTCATGGCGAAGACGTCTAGGCAAAACTAGGGGCCATGACGGTGTAATGTACAAGCCCATTACACAGGCCGTGGGGCACAAAAATCTGATTAGTGTGGCCGCAAAAGACATGCGAAGCTACACTTTCAGTATGGCAGATCCCCGAATAATTGAGATGGACTAGTTGCTAAGGGAGCACTGCCTAACAACGCCATATTAAAATAAGCTTTAGCTGTGTCTCCATGGCAGCCAGTGACTCCGCTCTTCTGTCAAAGTGCGCAGGAAAATCGTAAGCAAAGCTTGGACATAGGCAGAGCCTGCTAAGTGATCGGATTATTCTAAAAATAATTTTAGGCGGAGATCCATTTTAAAAACCAAAGTTCTGCTGCTTTCTAGTAATTTTCCTCCCATGTAAGAGATCGGGCTCCAGCGAGCGGTATAACAATGGCACATCTCCCAGCATGCACTGCTGAGTATTCGACAGTGGCGGTAGGGCGTTGTTGCAGAAGACAGGGAGATTTTCGGATAGTACTGGGGTTTTTTTTTCAGTCTCTACATTTATTATGAAGGGAACTTCACTTTATAGAGATGCTGAGAGTCTGACATCTGGAGGTGACACTGGTGACCTTATTTTTTTGGGAAGCGTGCAGATATAAAAGCAGAGCGGTTGCCATGGCAGCCTAAAGAAGCGCTTCCATTTCTTCCTTCCACTTTCAAGACAATACCAGAATCTGCAGGTTGCCATGGTCAGACATATACAATACAACAGTGGGTAGTAGGCGGTTATAAGTCACCGATTCTCACCCTGAGGCCAAGTTCACATGAACGGAAAAAATATATAAATAAAATAGAATTACAATTTTAATAAATTAAGAAAAAAATATGTATCTATTTATATAATTGCCTTGTAATGTTTTCATTTCCTGTTCTGTCCAGATGTGAACGTATCCCAGAATTCCAAGCGGAGGAAGTTCACCGACCGCCATATTGGGACACCCAAGTGATGGGTGTCTCAATATGGAAACTGCTGCTGGTACCAACCTATTGCCACCACCAGCGGAACACCGTCGCACCACACACTCACGCCGGGATCACACTACTGTGTGAGATGCGAGAATCTCGCATCAACACCCGGCTGCGGTCCCAAGTGCCAGCGGTAGCGCCGGGTGTTGATGAGAGAAACTCGTGCGAGATTCTCGCATATCACATGGAAGTGTGATCCCGGCCTTACACTCACACAGCCTCTTGCGCGGTACCACCAACAGAACACCGTCGCACCACACACATCCACTCTATACGCGGTACGCATCTCTCACACGGTGCCACCAGCAGAACACCGTTGCACTGCGCCTGCGTGAATTCCGCGCAGGCGCAGTGAATCATTCGGCTGATCCCGGCGGCAGACGCGCGACGTGTCTACAAGCGGTGGAAGCCGGTCACGTTAAAGGGGTCCCACCAACTAAAGTTCATTTTAAAAATTGTGTCTGACCATGTACGGAGCATACCACATCTCCTGGGCAGGGGAGGAAGCAACAGACAATACTGACATTACAGCAGGGGATCACAGAGGATTCATTTTGTGAGGTAAAATATTTCACTGACTGTTTTTAAACAATATTTTACCTCACAAAATGTATCCTCTGCGGTTTCCTGCTGTAATGTCAGTACTGTCTTTTGCTTCATCCCCTGCCCAGGAGATGTGGTATGCTCCGTACACGGTCAGACACAGACAATTTTTCGTTCACGGGAAAACCCTTTTAAATAGAAATTCCTCCTGACATGCTGTGCACTGACTGTTTAGTGATGGGGTACACAGGTCAAACAAGAGATGACATGAGAGGAGAAGACAGCAGAATGGGGGAGAGAGAAAGCACACAGGGGTGACAAAGACAGAGCACAGGGGGAGACAGCACAAACGGGACAGCACATGAGGAGAGAACACAGCACAGGAAGGAGAGAGAGACAGCAGACAAGGGGGATAGCACATGAGGAGAGAACACAGCACCACAGGAAGGAGAGAGACAGCAGACAAGGGGGATAGCACATGAGGAGAGAACACAGCACCACAGGAAGGAGAGAGACAGCAGACAAGGGGGATAGCACATGGGGCAGACAGGTCAAAGACGAGAGCACAGATGGGAGAAGTCAGCACATGGGGAAAGAGAGAGTGGATAGGTGGGTGAGCACATGGGGGGGGGGGGGGGGGGGATTCTCAACGCTGCAAAGCCTGCCCCCATAGTGACATTACCGCCCTCCCGATGCGACAGCATCGGACCTCCATCTAGTATATATATATATATATATATATATTAAATATTGCCCAATTTCTATTCAGTATTATTGAGCGTAGCCTTAGTCTGCTTACACACACACACTGTCGGATTGATATCGGGCCGTAATCGTTACCATAGCATTGAATAAATTTGGGATCACCACGTTGGATTTGAGAGACTCAGAACATGTCCCATTCTCATCCGAGTTTGGGGATCAGTCTCGGTCATTCAAGTGTATAGGGATCTGAATAAAACGCGGACGCAAGGAAGACAGACTTTCTACTTTAGTGCCGCATCCTAGTTTCATCCATGTTTAACTAATACATTGCTAAGAGTCTAGAGATACAAAAAGATAAAAAAAAAAAATTATATATTATATATATATATATATATATATATACGGAAGCAACTACGAGAAAAATAAGAGGCAAATCAATCCGTTTCTCTTGCATGGTAGCACACACAGATGCGTGAATGCAGCCTTAAGGCCCCAATACACATCTCACAAATGGCGTCTGAACCTACAGATACCGACAGATTTGACTGATGGTATGTATGGTGGGGGGGGGCACCGGCCGACTGATGGTCAGGAGAGATGTTGATTTTGGAATGCCGATCGCATTGTCCTCCCCTGAGTAAGCCGCCGGCCGATGTGTCAGTCAGCAGCTTTCGCACAGAAAACAGAGGAGCGTGCCTGTGTATGGAAGAGAAGGTAAAGATGGCTGTCAGCCAAAGCAGCGATCGTCTGACTGCCATCTTAGGCTATGTGCACACGCTGCGGTTTTTGCTGCGGTTCAGGCCCTGCAGAACCGCAGCAGTTCCGCAGACATGGTACAGTACCATGTAACCCTATGGGTTTTCAAAACCGCAGTGCTCACGCTGCGGTTTATAAACCGCAGCATGTCAATTGTTTCTGCGGATTCCACTGCGGTTTCACACCTTTAACATAGTAGAGGTGTGAAACCGCAGGGAAAAACCGCAGGTCACTTTACCTGCGGTTCCGCGGGGAAAAACCCGCAGGTGATTCCACAGTGTGTGCACATAGCCTTAAGTGTATGGCCAGCTCCATGCACTGTTATTTTTTTACTGATGAGCGAATGTGCTTGGATAAGGTGTTATCTGAGCATGCTCGGGTCCTAACAGTGTCTTCAGCGTGCTCGAAAAATACGTTCGAGTCACAACCCATGCCAAGGATTATCCGTCCGTCAGGACATAAGACCTTATCCGAGCACATTTGCTCATCGATATTTATTTTCCGTTACAAACTTTCCACTTAATTCATCTGTGAATTGTGGCTGCAATCCGCATCTAATGGGAATTTCGCATCGGCTTGGAGGCCAATTTCACCCCTCCATAGTCCTTCTGTATCTGCATGGTAAATCCTGTCCCACATGGAGGAAATCTCAATACGCTCATTCACATATATAGACCCCCCAAGAGGAAGAGCCGGCATTACTATTTTGCTTGCATGTATGTAGCTATTCCTACCATTGATTTTGGTTGCCCGTCACTTACATAAGACCCTGAGCGATACAGATCACCGATAGACTGCGGAAAAGAAGGAAAGTACACCAGTAGAAGCACAGAGAACGGGTGACCAAGGACAGCTCCGCATACTGGAAAAATAGCGTCCTAGGATTGTAGCGTCCTGTCTGCAGTCACAGAATGCCTCCTCTGGAGCACAAACTGCAGCTCGAACAAGAGAAACGCTAAAACTGAGAATATTTTAGCATCCAGACACGGTCCGATCACTAGCACCAAGCCACGGATTGTGCACATTCAAGAGTAATTTGCATCTTCCAAGATGTGGACATTTGTAAAGTGCTTGCAAATAAAGCAACTTTGCAATTTGCTTATTAAAATTAGTCTTCGTTCTCGCCAAATCTTTGTTTACTGCTCATTGCCAAGGTGATCGGCCACTGCTGCTGTTCTGGGAGTGGTGGCCGAGTATGAGCATCGCTCTGAAGCTGCCGATCCGGCACTGCATTGGGGAGAGGGCACAGTTTGGGCTAGCGGTGTGACGATGCAAAGTAATGCTGCCGCTAGTCCAAACTATTAAACAGAAGCCCCCCAAAGCAGGAAGTCGGCTAGCTAATCAGAGCTGCGTTCCTGAAAACACAAGAGGGATTAACCCTTCGGCGTGAAGATGACTAGCCTCAAATCAACAGATAGACTGTCGCACTGCACCCCCAGGGTCATCGTCTGATACGACAATCCCCCCTCTATTGTGACAGCTAGCCCGCGTATTACGGGACACATCGATTTCTACCGGGACGGCACAATAAAAGGGGCGAAATCCACGAACATCCACACAGGAAAGTTTCCCGGCATGTAGATGCCAGCTGCTCCAGTCTCAGCCACGCGCCGGGGGCTGGATAATCCGATGCACAATGCAGCTTTTCTGCTCCTTAAGAAAGTATCCAAAACCATATACTGTACCCTCTCCCCATACACGCTTGGCTCAAGCATAGCGATCTCATGGGCAGAGAGGAATAAGGGGCAGACAGACCCCCGGACACCATATTATGTGTGCTATGGAAATAAAGAATGTGGCATACTGAAATCCAACATGTCCGGTCCATCCTCCATTAGGACTCCCCCCTACTAGGACTTTTATTTTTCCATTGACAGTAGGCCTTGTTGGCATCCCCCTAGGGTGGGCTTCCGGCCTCGCTTGCTCTAGAACCATCATGTAAATGACCGGACTGGTGGAAGTGGCAGAAGGCCCCGCCATACCCACATCATATCATATAGAGCACCATCTGCTGTGTGGGGCCAAAAGACGCCATCGCTCAAAGGTATTTTTGACTGGCACACTGTCAGCAGCCACGGCACAGGTGGGGAGGTGCAACTTCACCATGATTATTCTGGCTACAGCAGAGACATATATTGCTGGCATTAGTCCGATTTACAGCTGATGGCAGACATGGCGGTGGGCGGCTATGCCCAGAGGACATACAGAGGGAATGATAACGCCAGAAAGCAATGAGGGGCGACCAGTTGTTTAGGTGGAACCAACCATGCAATAACTTCTATGGGCATCTATACGTGTGCAACCCCCCCTGACATCCTATGGGCATCTAGACGTGTGAAAACCCCCCCCCCGACATTCTATGGGCATCTATAGGGGTCAAGCCCCCCCCCCGACATTCTATGGCCATCTATAGGGGTGCAGCCCCCCCCCGACATTCTATGGCCATCTATAGGGGTGCAGCCCCCCCCCCCCGACATTCTATGGCCATCTATAGGGGTGCAGCCCCCCCCGACATTCTATGGCCATCTATAGGGGTGCAGCCCCCCCCGACATTCTATGGCCATCTATAGGGGTGCAGCCCCCCCCGACATTCTATGGCCATCTATAGGGGTGCAGCCCCCCCCTGACATTCTATGGCCATCTATACGGGTGCAGCCCCCCCCTGACATTCTATGGCCATCTATACGGGTGCAGCCCCCCCCTGACATTCTATGGCCATCTATACGGGTGCAGCCCCCCCGACATTCTATGGCCATCTATACGGGTGCAGCCCCCCCCCGACATTCTATGGCCATCTATACAGGTGCAGCCCCCCCTGGCAGTCACATCTATGGGCATCTATAGGGGTGCACAGGGGTGGCACGGCCTCTTGCAGGGGGCACAGGGTAACAGGGGGGCTCAGCTTCCTATAGGGGGCTCGGCCTCTTGCAGGGGGCACAGGGTAACAGGGGGGCTCAGCTTCCTATAGGGGGCTCGGCCTCTTGCAGGGGGCACAGGGTAACAGGGGGGGCTCAGCTTCCTATAGGGGGCTCGGCCTCTTGCAGGGGGCACAGGGTAACAGGGGGGCTCAGCTTCCTATAGGGGGCTCGGCCTCTTGCAGGGGGCACAGGGTAACAGGGGGGCTCAGCTTCCTATAGGGGGCTCGGCCTCTTGCAGGGGGCTCGGGTAACAGGGGGGCTCAGCTTCCTATAGGGGGCTCGGCCTCTTGCAGGGGGCACAGGGTAACAGGGGGGCTCAGCTTCCTATAGGGGGCTCGGCCTCTTGCACCTGTCTCACCTTGATGTGGAAGCGGACGAGCGCCAGGCGGATGCAGTGGGCCATGCACACGGGGGGCAGGAACCAGACCTTGGGGGGCGGGGTGCCCTTGTTCTGGACGTGGTGGATGATCTGCTGGCCGGTCTGCCGCTCGTTGCTCTGCCGCTTCACCCACTCGTGGAGCCGGGCCTTGTCCAGGGCGCCATTGAAGAAGACGAAGAGCTCGATGTTGCCGGCGTAGCAGGCCTTGGCCAGGGCCGCCAGGTAGCCCAGCATGTGGTTCCATTGGCCCCCGCTCACCCAGTCGGTGTAGAAGCCGCCGTACAGCCGGTGCAGGCAGTTCTCGGCGTCGATGAGTAGGCGGAGCGGGGTCTGCGGGGGTCTCTGCCGGCCGCCCCCAACTAAGCTGCCGCGGGCCAGCTTCTGCAGCTCCACCGGGACTACCGCGCCCGGGCAGCGCTTCTCGATGTAGTCCTGGAAGCCGTGCACCCCCATGATGTCGCCGCTGCTGCTTATTGTGGTGGTGGTGGTGGGATGGGCGGGTGTGTCGGGAGTAGTGTCGGGTGTCTAGTGGCGGAGGAAGAGCGGGGGGGTGCTGGATGGTTTGGGGGGGCTCTGCATGGCCGCGGCCGCCATGTGCTGTCTACAGAGCCATGTCCGGGGATGTGTGCTGGAGAGAGAGAGGAGGGGGACAGGAAACCGGAACGGGAGGAGCCGGCCCCGAGTGCACCGCCGGCCCGGAATACTGTGTGCACCGCCGGCCCGGGGAGTGTACACCGGAGAGTGCACCGCCGGCCCGGAATACTGTGTACACCCGAGAGTGCACCGCCGGCCCGGAATACTGTGTACACCGGAGAGTGCACCGCCGGCCCGGAATACTGTGTACACCGGAGAGTGCACCGCCGGCCCGGAATACTGTGTACACCGGAGAGTGCACCGCCGGCCCGGAATACTGTGTACACCCGAGAGTGCACCGCCGGCCCGGAATACTGTGTACACCGGAGAGTGCACCGCCGGCCCGGAATACTGTGTACACCGGAGAGTGCACCGCCGGCCCGGAATACTGTGTACACCGGAGAGTGCACCGCCGGCCCGGAATACTGTGTGCACCCGAGAGTGCACCGCCGGCCCGGAATACTGTGTACACCGGAGAGTGCACCGCCGGCCCGGAATACTGTGTGCACCGGAGAGTGCACCGCCGGCCCGGAATACTGTGTGCACCGCCGGCCCGGAATACTGTGTGCACCCGAGAGTGCACCGCCGGCCCGGAATACTGTGTGCACCGGAGAGTGCACCGCCGGCCCGGAATACTGTGTGCACCCGAGAGTGCACCGCCGGCCCGGAATACTGTGTACACCGGAGAGTGCACCGCCGGCCCGGAATACTGTGTGCACCGGAGAGTGCACCGCCGGCCCGGAATACTGTGTGCACCGCCGGCCCGGGGAGTGTACACCGGAGAGTGCACCGCCGGCCCGGAATACTGTGTACACCGGAGAGTGCACCGCCGGCCCGGAATACTGTGTACACCCGAGAGTGCACCGCCGGCCCAGAATACTGTGTACACCCGAGAGTGCACCGCCGGCCCGGAATACTGTGTGCACCGCCGGCCCGGAATACTGTGTACACCGGAGAGTGCACCGCCGGCCCGGAATACTGTGTGCACCGGAGAGTGCACCGCCGGCCCGGAATACTGTGTGCACCCGAGAGTGCACCGCCGGCCCGGAATACTGTGTACACCGGAGAGTGCACCGCCGGCCCGGAATACTGTGTGCACCGGAGAGTGCACCGCCGGCCCGGAATACTGTGTGCACCGCCGGCCCGGGGAGTGTACACCGGAGAGTGCACCGCCGGCCCGGAATACTGTGTACACCGGAGAGTGCACCGCCGGCCCGGAATACTGTGTACACCCGAGAGTGCACCGCCGGCCCAGAATACTGTGTACACCCGAGAGTGCACCGCCGGCCCGGAATACTGTGTGCACCGCCGGCCCGGAATACTGTGTACACCGGAGAGTGCACCGCCGGCCCGGAATACTGTGTACACCGGAGAGTGCACCGCCGGCCCGGAATACTGTGTGCACCGCCGGCCCGGAATACTGTGTACACCCGAGAGTGCACCGCCGGCCCGGAATACTGTGTACACCGGAGAGTGCACCGCCGGCCCGGAATACTGTGTGCACCGCCGGCCCGGAATACTGTGTGCACCGCCGGCCCGGAATACTGTGTACACCGGAGAGTGCACCGCCGGCCCGGAATACTGTGTACACCGGAGAGTGCACCGCCGGCCCGGAATACTGTGTGCACCGCCGGCCCGGAATACTGTGTACACCCGAGAGTGCACCGCCGGCCCGGAATACTGTGTACACCGGAGAGTGCACCGCCGGCCCGGAATACTGTGTGCACCGCCGGCCCGGAATACTGTGTGCACCGCCGGCCCGGAATACTGTGTACACCGGAGAGTGCACCGCCGGCCCGGAATACTGTGTACACCGGAGAGTGCACCGCCGGCCCGGAATACTGTGTGCACCCGAGAGTGCACCGCCGGCCCGGAATACTGTGTACACCGGAGAGTGCACCGCCGGCCCGGAATACTGTGTGCACCGGAGAGTGCACCGCCGGCCCGGAATAATAATAATAATAATAATAATAAATTTTATTTTTATAGCGCCGACATATTCCGCAGCACTTTACATTTCAGAGGGGATTTGTACAGACAATAGACATTACAGCATAACAATAATCACATACAGTAGATTATAACAAATACCAAGAGGAGTGAGGGCCCTGCTCGCAAGCTTACAGTCTATGAGGAAAGAGGTAGACACGAAAGGTGGGTGGTAACAGTTGCCCTGATTGTATGGACCAGCCATAATGTTAAGTGTGTAACAGTACAGACACAGAGGGCTAATGGATGCATAAAGCATGTGGGAACATGATGCTGGGAACCTGGTTATGGTAAAATTTTTGGCTCTGCCACACAGGGATAGGTTAGGTTAATGTGTTGAGGCGATAGGCCAGTCTGAATAAATGCGTTTTCAGGACACGCTTAAAATTGTGGGGACTGGGGACTAATCGTATTGACCTGGGAAGTGCATTCCAAAGAATTGGCGCGGCACGTGTAAAGTCTTGGAGACGGGAGTGGGAGGTTCTGACTATTGAGGATACTAACCTCAGGTCATCAGCAGAACGGAGGGCGCGGGTAGGGTGGTATACTGAAACAAGGGAGGAGATGTAGGGTGGTGCTGAGCCATGGAGGGCTTTGTGGGTGAGGGTAATAAGTTTATACTGAATTCTGGAGTGGATGGGTAGCCAGTGTAATGACTGGCACAAGGTAGAGGCATCGGTGTAACGATTGGTGAGGAATATGATCCTGGCTGCAGCATTCAAGACAGATTGGAGAGGGGAGAGTTTTGTAAGAGGGAGACCGATTAGAAGAGAGTTACAATAGTCGAGACGAGAATGAATAAGAGAAACAGTAAGAGTTTTTGCAGAGTCAAAAGTAAGAAAAGGTCGAATTCTAGAAATGTTTTTGAGGTGCAGATGACAAGAGCGAGCCAGTGATCGAATGTGGGGGGCAAAGGAAAGCTCGGAATCAAGTATGACCCCAAGACAGCGGGCATGTTGCTGGGGAGTAATAGTGGAACCACAGACGGAAATGGCAATGTCGGGTGTAGGTACATTAGTAGCGGGAGGAAACACAAGGAGTTCAGTCTTTGATAGGTTCAGTTTCAGATATAGTGAGGACATGATATTAGACACAGCGTTTAGACAATCGCCAGTGTTTTCTAGAAAGGCTGGCGTGATGTCAGGAGAAGCAGCGTATAATTGGGTGTCATCAGCATAGAGATGGTACTGGAAACCAAATCTACTGATTGTTTGACCAATAGGGGCAGTGTACAAGGAGAAGAGGAGGGGGCCTAGAACCGATCCTGTGTGGAATACTGTGTGCACCGCCGGCCCGGAATACTGTGTGCACCCGAGAGTGCACCGCCGGCCCGGAATACTGTGTACACCGGAGAGTGCACCGCCGGCCCGGAATACTGTGTGCACCGGAGAGTGCACCGCCGGCCCGGAATACTGTGTGCACCCGAGAGTGCACCGCCGGCCCGGAATACTGTGTACACCGGAGAGTGCACCGCCGGCCCGGAATACTGTGTGCACCGGAGAGTGCACCGCCGGCCCGGAATACTGTGTGCACCGCCGGCCCGGGGAGTGTACACCGGAGAGTGCACCGCCGGCCCGGAATACTGTGTACACCGGAGAGTGCACCGCCGGCCCGGAATACTGTGTACACCCGAGAGTGCACCGCCGGCCCGGAATACTGTGTACACCCGAGAGTGCACCGCCGGCCCGGAATACTGTGTACACCCGAGAGTGCACCGCCGGCCCGGAATACTGTGTACACCCGAGAGTGCACCGCCGGCCCGGAATACTGTGTACACCCGAGAGTGCACCGCCGGCCCGGAATACTGTGTGCACCCGAGAGTGCACCGCCGGCCCGGAATACTGTGTACACCGGAGAGTGCACCGCCGGCCCGGAATACTGTGTGCACCGGAGAGTGCACCGCCGGCCCGGAATACTGTGTGCACCGCCGGCCCGGGGAGTGTACACCGGAGAGTGCACCGCCGGCCCGGAATACTGTGTACACCGGAGAGTGCACCGCCGGCCCGGAATACTGTGTACACCCGAGAGTGCACCGCCGGCCCGGAATACTGTGTACACCGGAGAGTGCACCGCCGGCCCGGAATAATGTGTACACCGGAGAGTGCACCGCCGGCCCGGAATACTGTGTGCACCGCCGGCCCGGGGAGTGTACACCCGAGAGTGCACCGCCGGCCCGGGGAGTGTACACCCGAGAGTGCACCGCCGGCCCGGGAAGTGTACACCCGAGAGTGCACCGCCGGCCCGGAATACTGTGTACACCCGAGAGTGCACCGCCGGCCCGGGGAGTGTACACCCGAGAGTGCACCGCCGGCCCGGAATACTGTGTACACCGGAGAGTGCACCGCCGGCCCGGAATACTGTGTGCACCGCCGGCCCGGGGAGTGTACACCCGAGAGTGCACCGCCGGCCCGGAATACTGTGTACACCGGAGAGTGCACCGCCGGCCCGGAATACTGTGTACACCGGAGAGTGCACCGCCGGCCCGGAATACTGTGTGCACCCGAGAGTGCACCGCCGGCCCGGAATACTGTGTGCACCCGAGAGTGCACCGCCGGCCCGGGGAGTGTACACCCGAGAGTGCACCGCCGGCCCGGAATACTGTGTACACCGGAGAGTGCACCGCCGGCCCGGAATACTGTGTGCACCGCCGGCCCGGGGAGTGTACACCCGAGAGTGCACCGCCGGCCCGGAATACTGTGTACACCGGAGAGTGCACCGCCGGCCCGGAATACTGTGTGCACCCGAGAGTGCACCGCCGGCCCGGAATACTGTGTGCACCTGAGAGTGCACCGCCGGCCCGGGGAGTGTACACCCGAGAGTGCACCGCCGGCCCGGAATACTGTGTACACCGGAGAGTGCACCGCCGGCCCGGAATACTGTGTACACCCGAGAGTGCACCGCCGGCCCGGAATACTGTGTACACCGGAGAGTGCACCGCCGGCCCGGAATACTGTGTGCACCGGAGAGTGCACCGTCGGCCCGGAATACTGTGTACACCGGAGAGTGCACCGCCGGCCCGGAATACTGTGTACACCGGAGAGTGCACCGCCGGCCCGGAATACTGTGTACACCCGAGAGTGCACCGCCGGCCCGGAATACTGTGTACACCGGAGAGTGCACCGCCGGCCCGGAATACTGTGTACACCCGAGAGTGCACCGCCGGCCCGGAATACTGTGTGCACCCGAGAGTGCACCGCCGGCCCGGGGAGTGTACACCCGAGAGTGCACCGCCGGCCCGGGGAGTGTACACCCGAGAGTGCACCGCCGGCCCGGAATACTGTGTACACCGGAGAGTGCACCGCCGGCCCGGAATACTGTGTACACCGGAGAGTGCACCGCCGGCCCGGAATACTGTGTACACCGGAGAGTGCACCGCCGGCCCGGAATACTGTGTACACCGGAGAGTGCACCGCCGGCCCGGAATACTGTGTACACCCGAGAGTGCACCGCCGGCCCGGGGAGTGTACACCCGAGAGTGCACCGGCGGCCCGGGGAGTGTACACCCGAGAGTGCACCGCCGGCCCGGGGAGTGTACACCCGAGAGTGCACCGCCGGCCCGGAATACTGTGTACACCGGAGAGTGCACCGCCGGCCCGGAATACTGTGTGCACCCGAGAGTGCACCGCTGGCCCGGAATACTGTGTGCACCCGAGAGTGCACCGCCGGCCCGGAATACTGTGTGCACCGCCGGCCCGGAATACTGTGTACACCCGAGTGTGCACCGCCGGCCCGGAATACTGTGTACACCCGAGAGTGCACCGCCGGCCCGGAATACTGTGTGCACCGCCGGCCCGGGGAGTGTACACCCGAGAGTGCACCGCCGGCCCGGAATACTGTGTGCACCGCCGGCCCGGGGAATGTACACCCGAGAGTGCACCGCCGACCCGGGGAGTGTACACCCGAGAGTGCACCGCCGGCCAGAATACTGTGTACACCGGAGAGTGCACCGCCGGCCCGGAATACTGTGTGCACCGCCGGCCCGGGGAATGTACAGCCGAGAGTGCACCGCCGGCCCGGAATACTGTGTACACCCGAGAGTGTACCGCCGGCCCGGGGAATGTACACCCGAGAGTGCACCGCCGGCTCGGAATACTGTGTGCACCGCCGGCCCGGGGAATGTACAGCCGAGAGTGCACCGCCGGCCCGGAATACTGTGTGCACCGGAGAGTGCACCGCCGGCCCGGAATACTGTGTACACCCGAGAGTGTACCGCCGGCCCGGGGAATGTACACCCGAGAGTGCACCGCCGGCTCGGAATACTGTGTGCACCGCCGGCCCGGGGAATGTACAGCCGAGAGTGCACCGCCGGCCCGGAATACTGTGTGCACCGGAGAGTGCACCGCCGGCCCGGAATACTGTGTACACCCGAGAGTGTACCGCCGGCCCGTGGAATGTACACCCGAGAGTGCACCGCCGGCCCAGAATACTGTGTGCACCGCCGGCCCGGGGAATGTACAGCCGAGAGTGCACCGCCGGCCCGGAATACTGTGTGCACCGGAGAGTGCACCGCCGACCCGGAATACTGTGTACACCCGAGAGTGCACCGCCGGCCCGGGGAATGTACACCGGAGAGTGCACCGCCGGCCCGGAATACTGTGTACACCGGAGAGTGCACCGCCGGCCCGGAATACTGTGTACACCCGAGAGTGCACCGCCGGCCCGGGGAATGTACACCCGAGAGTGCACCGCCGGCCCGGAATACTGTGTGCACCGCCGGCCCGGGGAGTGTACACCCGAGAGTGCACCGCCGGCCCGGAATACTGTGTACACCGGAGAGTGCACCGCCGGCCCGGAATACTGTGTACACCCGAGAGTGCACCGCCGGCCCGGAATACTGTGTACACCGGAGAGAGCACCGCCGGCCCGGAATACTGTGTACACCAGAGAGTGCACCGCCGGCCCGGAATACTGTGTACACCCGAGAGTGCACCGCCGGCCCGGAATACTGTGTACACCGGAGAGTGCACCGCCGGCCCGGGGAATGTACACCCGAGAGTGCACCGCCGGCCCGGAATACTGTGTACACCGAAGAGTGCACCGCCGGCCCGGAATACTGTGTACACCCGAGAGTGCACCGCCGGCCCCGGGAATGTACACCCGAGAGTGCACCGCCGGCCCGGAATACTGTGTGCACCGCCGGCCCGGGGAGTGTACACCCGAGAGTGCACCGCCGGCCCGGAATACTGTGTACACCGGAGAGTGCACCGCCGGCCCGGAATACTGTGTACACCCGAGAGTGCACCGCCGGCCCGGGGAATGTACACCGGAGAGTGCACCGCCGGCCCGGGGAATGTACACCCGAGAGTGCACCGCCGGCCCCGAATACTGTGTGCACCCGAGAGTGCACCGCCGGCCCAGGGAATGTACACCCGAGAGTGCACCGCCGGCCCGGAATACTGTGTACACCGGAGAGTGCACCGCCGGCCCGGAATACTGTGTACACCGGAGAGTGCACCGCCGGCCCGGAATACTGTGTACACCGGAGAGTGCACCGCCGGCCCGGAATACTGTGTACACCGGAAAGTGCACCGCCGGCCCGGAATACTGTGTACACCGGAGAGTGCACCGCCGGCCCGGAATACTGTGTACACCGGAGAGTGCACCGCCGGCCCGGAATACTGTGCACCGCCGGCCCGGGGAATGTACACCCGAGAGTGCACCGCCGGCCCGGGGAATGTACACCCGAGAGTGCACCGCCGGCCCGGGGAGTGTGACACCCGAGAGTGCACCGCCGGCCCGGGGAATGTACACCCGAGAGTGCACCGCCGGCCCGGGGAATGTACACCCGAGAGTGCACCGCCGGCCCAGGGAGTGTGACACCTGAGAGTGCACCGCCGGCCCGGGGAATGTGTGCACCCGAGAGTGCACCGCCGGCCCGGGGAATGTACACCCGAGAGTGCACCGCCGGCCCGGAATAATGTGTGCACCCGAGAGTGCACCGCCGGCTCGGGGAATGTACACCCGAGAGTGCACCGCCGGCCCGGGGAATGTACACCCGAGAGTGCACCGCCGGCCCGGGGAATGTACACCCGAGAGTGCACCGCCGGCCCGGGGAATGTACACTCGAGAGTGCACCGCCGGCCCGGGGAGTGTGACACCCGAGAGTGAACCGCCGGCCCGGGGAATGTACACCCGAGAGTGAACCGCCGGCCCGGGGAATGTACACCCGAGAGTGCACCGCCGGCCCGGGGAGTGTGACACCCGAGAGTGCACCGCCGGCCCGGGGAATGTGACACCCGAGAGTGCACCGCCGGCCCGGGGAATGTACACCCGAGTGTGCACCGCCGGCCCGGGGAATGTACACCCGAGAGTGCACCGCCGGCCCGGGGAGTGTGACACCCGAGAGTGCACCGCCGGCCCGGGGAATGTGACACCCGAGAGTGCACCGCCGGCCCGGGGAATGTGACACCCGAGAGTGCACCGCCGGCCCCGGGGAATGTACACCCGAGAGTGCACCGCCGGCCCGGGGAGTGTGACACCCGAGAGTGCACCGCCGGCCCGGGGAATGTAATACCCGAGAGTGCACCGCCGGCCCGGGGAATGTACACCCGAGTGTGCACTGCTGGCCAAGATATGTACACCCCCAGACCACACCATGGAGTGGAGATAAGGTGGACAACTTCCCACCCACTCTATGGTTGTCCACAAAAACAGCCCATTACATAAATTTGCTGTTAACCCTAAATGTGCTGGAGGAAAATCTTTGGGTTTTACTTCTTCACTGACGACATTAAGCATAGTGAAATATATCTCCACTCCAGCACTTTACCACTCAGTTTGTCACATATCCCCCCCGCCCAAAGCAGGGTTTTTGGCACCTTGATTCGCTAAACAGGAGTCGGCTGTATATTTTCCAGCACAGCAGTACATTATGTGAGGCCACCTACGGTTAGGTCTATATTTGGACAGAGACAGCATTTTTCTAATTTTGGTTCTAGACATTACCACAATGAATTTTAAACAAAACAATTCAGATGCAGTTGAAGTTCAGACTTTCCGCTTTCATTTGAGGGTATCCACATTAACATTAGATGAAGGGTTTAGGAGTTTCAGCTCTTTAACATGTGCCACCCTGTTTTTAAAGGGACCAAAAGTAATTGGACAATTGACTCCAAGGCTATTTCATGGACAGGTGTGAGCAATCCCTTCATTATGTCATTCTCAAGCAGATAAAAGGCCTGGAGTTGATTTGAGGTGTGGTGCATGCATTTGGAAGGTTTTGCTGTGGAGGAAACATGCGGTCAAAGGAGCTCTCCATGCAGGTGAAACAAGCCATCCTTAAGCTGCAAAAACAGAAAAAACCCATCCGAGAAATTGCTACAACATTAGGAGTGGCAAAATCTACAGTTTGGTACATCCTGAGAAAGAAAAGCACTGGTGAACTCATCAATGCAAAAAGACCTGGGCGCCCACGGAAGACAACAGTGGTGGATGATCGCAGAATAGTCTCCATGGTGAAGAGAAACCCCTTCACAACAGCCAACCAAGTGAGCAACACTCTCCAGGAGGTAGGCGTATCTATATCCAAATCTACCATAAAGAGAAGACTGCATGAAAGTAAATACAGAGGGTTCACTGCACGGTGCAAGCCACTCATAAGCATCAAGAATCAAAAGGCTAGACTGGACCTTGCTAAAAAACATCTAAAAAGCCAGCACAGTTCTGGAAGAACATTCTTTGGACAGATGAAACCAAGATCAACCTCTACCAGAATGATGGAAAGAGAAAAGTATGGTGAAGACGTGGTACAGCTCATGATCCAAAGCATACCACATCATCTCTAAAACACGGCGGAGGCAATGTGATGGCTTGGGCATGCATGGCTGCCAGTGGCACTGGATCACTAGTGCTTATTGATGATGTGACACAGGACAGAAGCAGCCGAATGAATTCTGAGATATTCAGAGCCATACTGTGTGCTCAGATCCAGCCAAATGCAGCCAAACTGATTGGTCGTCGTTTCATACTACAGATGGACAATGACCCAAAACATAAAGCCAACGCAACCCAGGAGATTATTAAAGCAAAGAAGTAGAATATTCTTGAATGGCCAAGTCAGTCACCTGACCTCAACCCAATTGAGCATGCATTTCACTTGTTAAAGACTAAACTTCAGACAGAAAGGCCCACAAACAATCAGCAACTGAAAACCACCGCAGTGAAGGCCTGGCAGAGCATCAAAAAGGA
The DNA here is from genome assembly GCF_039654945.1 of Dendrobates tinctorius. Classification (NCBI taxonomy): domain Eukaryota; kingdom Metazoa; phylum Chordata; class Amphibia; order Anura; family Dendrobatidae; genus Dendrobates; species Dendrobates tinctorius. The sequence continues at coordinate 11,754,967 of NW_027361706.1, read as the reverse complement.
GGAAACACAGCGTCTGGTGATGTCCATGAGTTCAAGACTTCAGGCAGTCATTGCCAACATAGGGTTTTCAACCAAGTACTAGAAATGAACATTTTAGGCCTCTTTCACACTTCAGTTTTTTACAATCAGTCACAATCCGCCAGGTTTTGAAAAAAACGGATCCGCAATTTTCTTTTGAGGATCCGTTTTTTTCCCCATTGACTTCCGTTATTGGCGGATTGTGACGGATTGCTGTCCGTTGCATCCGTTTTTTTTGCGGATCCGTCAAAAGTTCCTGTCCGTTACCATCCTCAAAGATTTCAAAACGGAGCTTGCAACGTTTTTTTCTGTGGCGGATCCTCCAGACACTCATTTAACCCGAAATTCTTTCTGGGTGCCGGCCAGAAAAAAATTCTCTCTCTCCTCTCTCTCTCTCTCCTTTTCCAGGCTGCGATTCCTTTAAAATTCTTCATTTGTCGGATCCGTCAAAAAAACGGACGGGTGCCATCCGTTGTCATCAGTACTAAAACGGATCCGCCATCCGTCCTTTTGGCGGATTTTGACTAATGCAAAAAACTGAAGTGTGAAAGAGGCCTAAGTTACAATTATTTAATCTGTCCAATTACTTTTGGCCCCTTTAAAAACAGGGTGGCACATGTTAAGGAGCTGAAACTCCTAAACCCTTCATCCAATTTTAATGTGGATACCCTCAAATGAAAGCTGAAAGTCTGAACTTCAACTGCATCTGAATTGTTTTGTCTAAAATTCATTGTGGTAATGTCTAGAACCAAAATTAGAAAAATGTCTCTGTCCAAATATATATGGACCTAACTGTATGTATTCTCAAAGCCAGGTGTACTTTACTCAAGGCCAGCAGAGTGTTACTTGGCGCCGGCAGTGTATAACCAAGGCAGGGTATTGTCAAGGTCGAGTGTACATTACTCTGCACCGGCTGTGTTTTCTTGGGGTCAGGTGTACATTCTTGGCACAGGCAGAGTATTCTCGAGGTGGCAGTATACAGTATTCAGTGTGCACTGTAATCCCGAAGTCCAGAATAATTTACACCCTAGCACTGTACACCAGGAGCCAGGGAATGTACACCCAGCCCAGAATAATGTACACCCGAGTACTGTACGCCTGACCCAGAATGATGTTCAATCAAGCACTATACTCCCGTCCCGGAATAATGTACACCCAAGTACTGTACACCCGGCCTGGCATAAGGTACACGAAAGCACTGTACACCCAGTGCGGAATAATGTACACCTATGCACTACACCAGAAGCCGGGGAATGTACACCTGGTCCAGAACAATGTACACCCGCATACTGTACGCCCGACCCCGAATAATATTCAATCAAGCACTGTACACTCGTCCCGGAATAATGTACACCTGTGTACTGTACACCCAGCCTGGCATAAGGTACATCCGAGCACTGTACACCCGCTCCGAAATAATATACACCTGAGCACTGTACACCTTGCCCGGAATAATGTACACCCGAGCACTGTACACCAGGAGCCGGGGAATGTGCACCCGAGTCCTGTACACCCGGTCTGGAATAATGTACACCTGAGCACTGTACACCCTGTCTGGAATAATGTGCACCTGAGCACTGTACACCCTGCCCAGAATAATGTACACACGAGCACTGTACACCCTGCCCGGAATAATGTACACCTGAGCACTGTACACCCTGCCCAGAATAATGTACACCCAAGCACTGTACACCCTCCCCAGAATAATGTACACCCGAGCACTGTACACCCTGCCCGGAATAATGTACACCTGAGCACTGTACACCCGGTCTGGAATAATGTACACCTGAGCACTGTACACCCGGTCCGGAATAATGTCCACCTGAGCACTGTACACCTGGTCAGGAATAATGTACACCCGAGCACTGTACACCCTGCCTGGAATAATGTACACCTGAGCACAGTACACCCGGTCTGGAATAATGTACACCTGAGAACAGTACACCCGGTCTGGAATAATGTACACCTGAGCACAGTACATCCAGTCTGGAATAATGTACACCTGAGCACTGTTCACCCGATCCGGAATAATGTACACCTGAGCACTGTACACCTGGTCAGGAGTAATGTACACCTGAGCACTTTACACCCTCCCCGGAATAATGTACACCCGAGCACTGTACACCAGGAGCCGGGGAATGTACACCCGGTCGGGAATAATGTACACCTGAGCACTGTACACCCGGTCCGGAATAATGTACACCTGAGTACTGTACACCCGGTCCGGAATAATGTACACCTGAGTACTGTACACCCGGTCCGGAATAATGTACACCCGAGCACTGTGCACCCGGTCCGGAATAATGTACTCCTGAGCACTGTACACCCGGTCCGGAATAATGTACACCTGAGTACTGTACACCCGGTCCGGAATAATGTGCACCTGAGTACTGTACACCCGGTCCGGAATAATGTGCACCTGAGCACTGTACACCCGGCCCGGAATAATGTACAGCCGAGCACTGTACACCCTGCCCAGAATAATGTACACCTGAATACTGTACAACTGGCCCGGAATAATGTACACCCGAGCACTGTGCACCCGGTCCGGAATAATGTACTCCTGAGCACTGTACACCCGGTCCGGAATAATGTACACCTGAGTACTGTACACCCGGTCCGGAATAATGTGCACCTGAGTACTGTACACCCGGTCCGGAATAATGTGCACCTGAGCACTGTACACCCGGCCCGGAATAATGTACAGCCGAGCACTGTACACCCTGCCCAGAATAATGTACACCTGAATACTGTACAACTGGCCCGGAATAATGTACACCCGAGCACTGTACACTTGGCCCAAAATAATGTACACCCGGAATAATGTACTCCCGAGCACTGTACACCCTGCCCGGAATAATGTACACCCGAGCATGGTACACCTGGCCCGGAATAATGTACACCCGGAATAATGTACTCCCGAGCACTGTACACCCTGCCCGGAATAATGTACACCGGAGCACTTTACACCTGGCCTGAAATAATGTACACCCGAGCACTGTATACCCTGCCCAAATTACAGTACATCCTGCCTGGAGTAATGTATATCCTGACTAGAGTACTGTACACCCAGGTCAGAGAATACACAGTCGATCCATGTAATATACACCCAGTGCCGCAAATAAACACCTGGCCCGGAAAATGCTCTTCTGGACTGGAGTTATGTACACTGAAAGCTGAGAATAAACACCCGAACCTGAGTAATATACACCTGGCCCTGAAAATAGAAGCTTCTCTTCTATCATGGCATCCTGTATCCTTGGCATCGCCAATATCAATCAGGCCTCCTGATGAACTGCGACAACGGGGAAACGCGTTAGGACACATCCTGTCTACGATAAGTCTGATTTTTATTACAACCATTTGAAACCAAGTATATAGTGTGTATTTGATTCCTGAGCTTACCATCATATTATAGGCCAGGAAATGAGGGGGCCATACATACCAGGATAGGGATGAGTGGTGCCATGCATACCAGGATAGGGATGAGGGGACCATACATACCAGGATAGGGATGCCGGGTGCCATGCATACCAGGATAGGGATGAGGGGACCATACATACCAGGATAGGGATGAGTGGTGCCATGCATACCAGGATAGGGATGAGGGCCATGCATACCAGGATAGGGATGAGGGCCATGCATACCAGGATAGGGATGAGGGGTGCCATACATACCAGGATAGGGATGAGGGGTGCCATACATACCAGGATAGGGATGAGGGGTGCCATACATACCAGGATAGGGATGAGGGGTGCCATACATACCAGGATAGGGATGAGGGGTGCCATGCATACCAGGATAGGGATGAGGGGACCATACATACCAGGATAGGGATGAGAGCCATGCATACCAGGATAGGGATGAGGAGCCATGTGTACCAGGATAGGGATGAGGGGACCATACCTACCAGGATAGGGATGAGGGGTGCCATACATACCAGGATAGGGATGAGGGGACCATACATACCAGGATAGGGATGAGTGGTGCCATGCATACCAGGATAGGGATGAGGGCCATGCATACCAGGATAGGGATGAGGGCCATGCATACCAGGATAGGGATGAGGGGTGCCATACATACCAGGATAGGGATGAGGGGTGCCATACATACCAGGATAGGGATGAGGGGTGCCATACATACCAGGATAGGGATGAGGGGTGCCATACATACCAGGATAGGGATGAGGGGACCATACCAGGATAGGGATGAGTGGTGCCATGCATACCAGGATAGGGATGAGGGCCATGCATACCAGGATAGGGATGAGGGGTGCCATACATACCAGGATAGGGATGAGGGGTGCCATACATACCAGGATAGGGATGAGGGGTGCCATACATACCAGGATAGGGATGAGGGGACCATACATACCAGGATAGGGATGAGTGGTGCCATGCATACCAGGATAGGGATGAGGGCCATGCATACCAGGATAGGGATGAGGGCCATGCATACCAGGATAGGGATGAGGGCCATGCATACCAGGATAGGGATGAGGGGGCCATACATACCAGGATAGGGATGAGTGGTGCCATGCATGCCAGGATAGGGATGAGTGGTGCCATGCATACCAGGATTGGGATGAGGGGACCATACATACCAGGATAGGGATGAGGGCCATGCATACCAGGATAGGGATGAAGGGACCATACATACCAGGATAGGGATGAGGGCCATGCATACCAGAATAGGGATGAGGGGTGCCATACATACCAGGATAGGGATGAGGGGATCATACATACCAGGATAGGGATGAGTGGTGCCATGCATACCAGGATAGGGATGAGGGCCATGCATACCAGGATAGGGATGAGGGCCATGCATACCAGGATAGGGATGAGGGCCATGCATACCAGGATAGGGATGAGGGGGCCATACATACCAGGATAGGGATGAGTGGTGCCATGCATGCCAGGATAGGGATGAGTGGTGCCATGCATACCAGGATTGGGATGAGGGGACCATACATACCAGGATAGGGATGAGGGCCATGCATACCAGGATAGGGATGAAGGGACCATACATACCAGGATAGGGATGAGGGCCATGCATACCAGAATAGGGATGAGGGGTGCCATACATACCAGGATAGGGATGAGGGGACCATACATACCAGGATAGGGATGAGGGGTGCCATGCATACCAGGATAGGGATGAGGGGACCATACATTCCCGGATAGGGATGAGGGCCATGCATACCAGGATAGGGATGAGGGGTGCCATGCATTCCAGGATAGGGATGGGGGCCAACCAGGATAGGGATGAGGGGGCCATACATACCAGGATAGGGATGAGTGGTGCCATGCATGCCAGGATAGGGATGAGAGGTGCCATGCATACCAGGATAGGGATGAGTGGTGCCATGCATACCAGGATAGGGATGAGGGGACCATACATACCAGGATAGGGATGAGGGCCATGCATACCAGGATAGGGATGAGGGGACCATACATACCAGAATAGGGATGAGGGCCATGCATACCAGAATAGGGATGAGGGGTGCCATACATACCAGGATAGGGATGAGGGGACCATACATACCAGGATAGGGATGAGGGGTGCCATGCATACCAGGATAGGGATGAGGGGTGCCATACATACCAGGATAGGGATGAGGGGTGCCATGCATACCAGGATAGGGATGAGGGGACCATACATACCAGGATAGGGATGAGAGCCATGCATACCAGGATAGGGATGAGGAGCCATGTGTACCAGGATAGGGATGAGGGGACCATACTTACCAGGATAGGGATGAGGGGTGCCATACATACCAGGATAGGGATGAGGGGACCATACATACCAGGATAGGGATGAGTGGTGCCATGCATACCAGGATAGGGATGAGGGCCATGCATACCAGGATAGGGATGAGGGCCATGCATACCAGGATAGGGATGAGGGGTGCCATACATACCAGGATAGGGATGAGGGGACCATACATTCCAGGATAGGGATGAGGGCCATGCATACCAGGATAGGGATGAGGGGTGCCATACATACCAGGATAGGGATGAGGGGTGCCATACATACCAGGATAGGGATGAGGGGTGCCATACATACCAGGATAGGGATGAGGGGACCATACATTCCAGGATAGGGATGAGGGCCATGCATACCAGGATAGGGATGAGGGGTGCCATACATACCAGGATAGGGATGAGGGGTGCCATACATACCAGGATAGGGATGAGGGGTGCCATGCATACCAGGATAGGGATGAGGGGACCATACATTCCAGGATAGGGATGAGGGCCATGCATACCAGGATAGGGATGAGGGGTGCCATGCATACCAGGATAGGGATGGGGGCCAACCAGGATAGGGATGAGGGGGCCATACATACCAGGATAGGGATGAGTGGTGCCATGCATGCCAGGATAGGGATGAGAGGTGCCATGCATACCAGGATAGGGATGAGTGGTGCCATGCATACCAGGATAGGGATGAGGCGACCATACATATCAGGACAGGGATGAGGGCCATGCATACCAGGATAGGGATGAGGGGACCATACATACCAGGATAGGGATGAGGGCCATGCATACCAGAATAGGGATGAGGGGTGCCATACATACCAGGATAGGGATGAGTGGTGCCATGCATACCAGGATAGGGATGAGGGGTGCCATACATACCAGGATAGGGATGAGGGGTGCCATGCATACCAGGATAGGGATGAGGGCCATGCATACCAGGATAGGGATGAGGGGTGCCATACATACCAGGATAGGGATGAGTGGTGCCATGCATACCAGGATAGGGATGAGGGGTGCCATGCATACCAGGATAGGGATGAGGGGTGCCATGTATACCAGGATAGGGATGAGGGGTGCCATGCATACCAGGATAGGGATGAGGGGACCATACATACCAGGATAGGGATGAGTGGTGCCATGCATACCAGGATAGGGATGAGTGGTGCCATGCATACCAGGATAGGGATGAGGGGTGCCATGCATACCAGGATAGGGATGAGGGCCATGCATACCAGGATAGGGATGAGGGGTGCCATGCATACCAGGATAGGGATGAGGGCCATGCATACCAGGATAGGGATGAGGGCCATGCATACCAGGATAGGGATGAGGGGACCATACATACCAGGATAGGGATGAGGGGTGCCATGCATACCAGGATAGGGATGAGGGGTGCCATACATACCAGGATAGGGATGAGGGGACCATACATACCAGGATAGGGATGAGGGCCATGCATACCAGGATAGGGATGAGGGGGCCATACATACCAGGATAGGGATGAGGGGACCATACATACCAGGATAGGGATGAGCGGTGCCATGCATACCAGGATAGGGATAAGGGGTGCCATACATACCAGGATAGGGATGAGGGCCATGCATACCAGGATAGGGATGAGGGGGGCCATACATACCAGGATAGGGATGAGGGGTGCCATGCATACCAGGATAGGGATGAGGGGTGCCATACATACCAGGATAGGGATGAGGGGTGCCATGCATACCAGGATAGGGATGAGGGGTGCCATGCATACCAGGATAGGGATGAGCAGTGCCATGCATACCAGGATAGGGATGAGGGTTACCAGGATAGGGATGAGTGGTGCCATGCATACCAGGATAGGGATGAGGGGTGCCATACATACCAGGATAGGGATGAGGTGCCATGCATACCAGGATAGGGATGAGGGGACCATACATACCAGGATAGGGATGAGTGGTGCCATGCATACCAGGATAGGGATGAGTGGTGCCATGCATACCAGGATAGGGATGAGGGGTGCCATGTATACCAGGATAGGGATGAGCAGTGCCATGCATACCAGGATAGGGATGAGGGATACCAGGATAGGGATGAGTAGTGCCATGCATACCAGGATAGGGATGAGGGGTGCCATACATACCAGGATAGGGATGAGGTGCCATGCATACCAGGATAGGGATGATGGGACCATACATACCAGGATAGGGATGAGTGGTGCCATGCATACCAGGATAGGGATGAGGGGTGCCATGCATACCAGGATAGGGATGAGGGGTGCCATGTATACCAGGATAGGGATGAGGGGTGCCATGCATACCAGGATAGGGATGAGGGGACCATACATACCAGGATAGGGATGAGTGGTGCCATGCATACCAGGATAGGGATGAGTGGTGCCATGCATACCAGGATAGGGATGAGGGGTGCCATGCATACCAGGATAGGGATGAGGGGTGCCATGCATACCAGGATAGGGATGAGGGGTGCCATGCATACCAGGATAGGGATGAGGGGTGCCATGCATACCAGGATAGGGATGAGGGGTGCCATGCATACCAGGATAGGGATGAGGGCCATGCATACCAGGATAGGGATGAGGGGACCATACATACCAGGATAGGGATGACGGGTGCCATGCATACCAGGATAGGGATGAGGGGTGCCATACATACCAGGATAGGGATGAGGGCCATGCATACCAGGATAGGGATGAGGGGACCATACATACCAGGATAGGGATGAGGGGGCCATACATACCAGGATAGGGATGAGGGGTGCCATGCATACCAGGATAGGGATGAGGGGTGCCATACATACCAGGATAGGGATGAGGGGGCCATACATACCAGGATAGGGATGAGGGGGCCATACATACCAGGATAGGGATGAGTGGTGCCATGCATACCAGGATAGGGATGAGGGGTGCCATACATACCAGGATAGGGATGAGGTGCCATGCATACCAGGATAGGGATGAGGGGACCATACATACCAGGATAGGGATGAGTGGTGCCATGCATACCAGGATAGGGATGAGTGGTGCCATGCATACCAGGATAGGGATGAGGGGTGCCATGTATACCAGGATAGGGATGAGCAGTGCCATGCATACCAGGATAGGGATGAGGGATACCAGGATAGGGATGAGTAGTGCCATGCATACCTGGATAGGGATGAGGGGTGCCATACATACCAGGATAGGGATGAGGTGCCATGCATACCAGGATAGGGATGAGGGGACCATACATACCAGGATAGGGATGAGTGGTGCCATGCATACCAGGATAGGGATGAGGGGTGCCATGCATACCAGGATAGGGATGAGGGGTGCCATGTATACCAGGATAGGGATGAGGGGTGCCATGCATACCAGGATAGGGATGAGGGGACCATACATACCAGGATAGGGATGAGTGGTGCCATGCATACCAGGATAGGGATGAGTGGTGCCATGCATACCAGGATAGGGATGAGGGGTGCCATGCATACCAGGATAGGGATGAGGGGTGCCATGCATACCAGGATAGGGATGAGGGGTGCCATGCATACCAGGATAGGGATGAGGGCCATGCATACCAGGATAGGGATGAGGGCCATGCATACCAGGATAGGGATGAGGGGACCATACATACCAGGATAGGGATGACGGGTGCCATGCATACCAGGATAGGGATGAGGGGTGCCATACATACCAGGATAGGGATGAGGGCCATGCATACCAGGATAGGGATGAGGGGACCATACATACCAGGATAGGGATGAGGGGGCCATACATACCAGGATAGGGATGAGGGGTGCCATGCATACCAGGATAGGGATGAGGGGTGCCATACATACCAGGATAGGGATGAGGGGGCCATACATACCAGGATAGGGATGAGGGGGCCATACATACCAGGATAGGGATGAGGGATGCCATACATACCAGGATAGGGATGAGGGGTGCCATGCATACCAGTATAGGAGGGGGGCAGCACATACCAGGATGGGAGACCATATACCAATAAAAATGCCTGCCACCCGGGCATAGAACGGGTTCAATAGCTACTAATATTATAGGCCAGGAAAAGTGCTTATTCAACAAAAAAATTTTTTTCAGAGAAGTTGTCATAGGGCCGGATGTGTTTTTAGAATGTCTATCATTAATATATTTGTGTGATCTACGGAATACCTGCAGGGTATTTTTTTTTTGTTAATCTGCCATTTGAAAATATTATTGATTTGTTTTTCATCTCTTATCTCTCATCTATATGTTTTCCTACCTGCTCTCATAGTGTCATCCAGGGAAGTGAGGGATAGTACTCGTTGAGTGGGGGCATCAAAAAATCATACTCTTAGGGTGCCAACCTCCATTGCTAGGCAGGTTAAGGGTTAGGATTACTGTAGGGTTTATGTAGGACATTTGGTGTATGTTTACATTTTGGTATTGAACCAATTGGCTACACTGGGTAGGTGTCTTTTAATAATTGAATTTAATAAAAAGAAAATTTTAAACGGTTATACTGTATGTTCACAGAAATTTAATTTTTCCTAGTCTGTATATGACCTTGTCACACAAAATTAGAAATGGGACACTCTGGTTACAGGATATAACTATTTTGGCAACCAAAAAAGTATAATGTACATATACAGTGCCTTGCTAAAGTATTCGGCCCCCTGGAACTTTTCAACCTTTTCCCACATATCATGCTTCAAACATAAAGATACCAAATGTAAATTTTTGGTGAAGAATCATCAACAAGTGGGACACAATTGTGAAGTTGAAAGAAATTTATTGGTTATTTTAAATTTTTGTGGAAATACAAAAACTGAAAAGTGGGGCGTGCAATATTATTCGGCCCCTTTAACTTAATACTTTGTTGCGCCACCTTCTGCTGTGATTGCAGCTGCAAGTCGCTTGGGGTATGTCTCTATCAGTTTTGTACATTGAGAGACTGAAATTCTTGCCCATTCTTCCTCGGCAAACAGCTCAAGCGCAGTGAGGTTTGATGGAGATCATTTGTGTCATGATTCATACTGCATCATGACAGGTAAAAAGCACAGGTAACCTTTTTTTTTTTTTCCTTAAGCTGTTTGCTTAAGTTTGGTTTTGCCCCCGGTGGCCATTAGGATTATTACACAGTGGTGTCTTTTGTTTTAGTTTGCCCCCGGTGGTGGTGAGCGTTATTGCACATGATTATAAAGCAGGTGTGATTGCTCGCTCTTACCTATAAAAGAGTGTCAGGTGTTGCAATCACTGTTGGTGATAGTGTTCATTTCAACCATCCTTGGTGGCGGAAGGATCTAGAAAGAGGTCCTGGCAGCTCAGTCAGAGCCCTGGTGTGGAAGGAGTCAGAGGGGATTTCCTTGCAGCTCTGACAGAGCTTGGTGGCAGCTATTCAGGAGGAAAGCTGCATTCTGGTGGTGGACTCTGTTGCTGGGAGCAAGAGCAACAGAGCAAAGCTAAGTGGTGTTTCCCTGTTTGTATTTTTCCCTGGTGTGTATTAGTACAGCGGTCGGGCCAGTGCCTGCATCACCCAGCTCCCTAGCAAGGGATAGGTGTAGGGTGTCAGGTATCCTGATCGGCGCCCGGTGCGGAACCGGCCTAGGGAACGTTAGGAGTGTGAAGGACACTGACTCAGGGGAGTGCAGGAGGTCTCCACGTCCCCGTTCCCTATCGCAGGGCCCACTGTTGTAACTGTTTCCCCTTCCCCCCGTGTCTTGTTGTTTTAGTTACCGGCCTGCAGGCTGTGTCACACAGGACAGTTTCACATGCCGTGTCTTGTTGTTTCAGTTACCGGCCTGCTGGTCGCGTCACACAGGACGGGTCCACCTGACAGTTTGTGAACAGCAGTTTTCAGCTCTTTCCACAGATTCTCGATTGGATTCAGGTCTGGACTTTGACTTGGACATTCTAACACCTGGATACGATTATTTTTTAACCATTCCATTGTAGATTTTGCTTTATGTTTGGGATCATTGTCTTGTTGGAAGACAAATCTCCGTCCCAGTCTCAGGTCTTTTGCAGACTCCAACAGGTTTTCTTCAAGAATGGTCCTGTATTTGGCTCCATCCATCTTCCCATCAATTTTAACCATCTTCCCTGTCCCTGCTGAAGAAAAGCAGGCCCAAACCGTGGTGCTGCCACCACCATGTTTGACAGTGGGGATGGTGTGTTCAGGGTGATGAGCTGTGTTGCCTTTATGCCAAACATATCGTTTGGCATTGTTGCCAAAAAGTTCAATTTTGGTTTCATCTAACCAGAGCACCTTCTTCCACATGTTTGGTCTGTCTCCTAGGTGGCTTGTTGCGAACTTTAAACAACACTTTTTATGGATATCTTTGAGAAATGGTTTTCTTCTTGCCACTCTTCCATAAAGGCCAGATTTGTGCAGTGTACGACTGATTGTCCTATGGACAGACTATCCCACCTCAGCTGTAGATCTCTTCAGTTCATACAGAGTGATCATGGGCCTCTTGGCTGCATCTCTGATCAGTCTTCTCCTTGTTTGAGATGAAAGTTTAGAGGGACGGCTGGGTCTTGGTAGATTTGCAGTGGTGTGATACTCCTTCCATTTCAATATGATCGCTTGCACAGTGCTCCTTGGGATGTTTAAAGTTTTGGAAATCATTTTATATCCAAATCCGGCTTTAAACTTCTCCACAACAGTATCACGGACCTGCCTGTTGTATTCCTTGGCTTCATGATGCTCTCTGTGCTTCAAACAGAACCCTGAGACTATCACAGAGCAGGTGCATTTATACAGAGACTTGATTACACACAGGTGGATTATATTTATCATTAGTCATTTAGGACAACATTGGATCATTCAGAGATCCACAATGAACTTCTGGAGTGAGTTTGCTGCACTGAAAGTAAAGGGGCCGAATAATATTGCACGCCCCACTTTTTCAGTTTTTGAATTTCCACAAAAATTTAAAATAACCAATAATTTTCATTCAACTTCACAATTGTGTCCCAGTTGTTGTTGATTCTTCACCAAAAATTTACATTTGGTATCTTTATGTTTGAAGCATGATATGTGGGAAAAGGTTGAAAAGTTCCAGGGGACCGAATACTTTTGCAAGGCACTGTATACTTTACGCTTTTATTTTATAAAACAAACAGTGTTTACCAAGTACCCTATGTCCTTTTCGAAACATGGTAAGGTTTTAATACTAGAGGTTGGGACTGTCTCGACTGGGTGCACCTTGGCGCTGATGGGATGGCTTTTATGCTTTTTTTTTTTAAATCAAAAACAGTATTTACTATGTATATACGGTATGTTATTTATATGCACTATTGCTTTTTACCTATAGCAGGGTATATGTTCATTTTGTTTCTATCTTAGGTTTTGATCATTTCCCTTACAGCCACGTTTTTTGGCAACGCTTTGGAGGTGTCATGATCTCAGTGCGGGTTTGACTCGCACACGTGGGGTTAATGTCTGGAACCAGTGCTGATGACTGGCATTTCTGGGGTTAAAGGTTGTGATCCCGGTGCAGGCTTACCTGCACACCTGGGGCTATGATTGTGGCCACTCCCTGGTTCTGGGGGAGGCTTCTTATAGCCTCAGGACGCTCCCATCCCCATCAGTTATACTTTCGCCCTTGGCATTGTGTGGTGACCCCTGAGTGTGTTAGTGCTGTGTTCTGGTTACTTGATTCTCTGTGTATGACTCGGTCTGTTTCCTGGATATCGCTTTGGATTCTGCCTGGTACCTTCTATGTCTGTTTGGTTTTGATCTCTGCTTGGCCCTGATTATCCGCTCTGTCTCCTCCCTGGTACTGTACTGTGATCCTGTGTATGACCTTTGGCTTTGTCTGATCTCCCGTCTGTTTATCCCTCCTGTACCTCGCTGGTCTGTACTGTGCATAACCTCTGCTTTGCTTGGACTCTGAGTTCTCTTCCTTCTCTGTGTGCAGGACGCTAAGCCCCGCCCCCTTGCAGTCACATGACCATTCACATGACCATAGGTCCTATGCTGGCTTCCTAAACTTCAGCATCCACAGGTCCTGTGCATCGGTACTTTCTGGCTGTACCTGACCCCGGTACCCCTACATTGCGGGTGAGTCACTGCTCAGCGGAGGCTGCACGCCGGCGCTGACACTCAGGACACGCGCACTGGCTCAGTGAGCAAGTACAGTGCTGTGTTCCTGACATTATAACTGACCATTTCAGTTTTTTTTTTTTCTTCGGAAAAAAAAAAAAAGTGTGTGTTATCCTCATGGATCCCATACAAGCCTTGTCTGGTCAGGTCAAGCACCTGACCCAAATGTTCCATAAGCTCAATGTGGAACAACGCACGATGGCCCAGACCCAGCAACAGTTGGTGGTTACTGTGCAGGAGGCTGTCGATGCAGGGGCTCCTAGTGCTGGGGATAGGGATGTGTCGTTAGCGTCCCCCGAATCTCCAGTCAAATTGCCAGACTTTTTCTCAGGAGACAAAAAGGAGTTCAGGTCTTTCAGAGAAGGATGCAAGCTTTTTTTTTCTCTAAGGCCCCGCTCCTCCGGGGATGAGTTCCAGAGGGTGGGAGTCATTATTTCCCTACTTCGGGGGGCTCCGCAAGCATGGGCTTTCTCTCTGTCTTCCTCTGCTCCTGAACGTATGTCAGTGAACGCATTCTTTGAGGCCCTCGGGCACATTTATGATGAACCTGACCGAGTGCGATTGGCAGAGGATATGTTGATGAGTGTCTGTCAGGGGAAACATTCAGCTGAGTGGTTTTGTTCTGAGTTCCGCCGCTGAGCGGCAGAGGTCTCTTGGAGCGACGCCGCACTCCGAGGACTCTTTCGCAGAGGCTTGTCCGAGCGGCTGCAGGATGCTTTGGCGTTACATCCCCCACCTAACTCTCTCGAGGACGCCATGACCCAGGCCGTCCGGATGGACCGCAGGCTGCGGGCCAGAGGGGTGATGCAGGTGGATACTCCATTATTCCCCAGTGAAAAAGAGACTGCCCCTGAGCCCATGGATGTAGGCGCCCTCTCCCTGAAGGATACGGAGAGGAAACGCCGGAAGGACAAGCAGTTATGCTTTTACTGCGGTAAAACGGGACATTGGAAAAGGGAGTGCCCGAATTGCCCGTCTTCAAACCCGGTCGGCGGGAAACGACTAGGTCTGGGTAGTCAACGGGGAGGCTGCTCAGACCCTCAGGTACCATTTTCCTCGTTTTCTAAAGTGTTACTGCCTGTGGAACTGTTTGTGGACGGTAGTTCTTTTTCCTCTACAGCCTTCGTCGACTGCGGATCATCTATTAACCTCATTGACTCCCAATTGGTCACACACTGCAAGATAGGGACAGTTAGGCTCAAGGTTCCGATCAAGGTGATGGCCATTGACTCATCTCCCCTCACTAAGGAGGGAATTCGCTTTATGTCTGATGTGTTTTCGCTCAGAGTGGGCGCTATTCATGTGGAAAACATAAGTTGTTTTGTGCTGGACAATCTACCTGCAGGGTTGGTGTTGGGCATGCCCTGGTTACAACGCCATAACCCAGTTATTAACTGGAAAACAGGGGAGATTGTTCAATGGGGGTTTAATGATTTTGAGTTATGTGATAAATCCGCACTGCTGGTTGAACCTGTTAAATCTGTCTCTGTATCATCTGTCGAGCTGGAAGGTATTCCGGAATACCTGAAGGACTTCGAAGATGTATTCTCCGAAAGCGAGGCCGAGACGTTACCGCCACATAGACCCTTTGACTGCGCTATTGAGCTGGTCCCGGAGGCTAAATTACCCAAAGCCCGTCTGTTTAATTTGTCTGGTCCTGAGCGCTTGGCTATGAAGGAGTACATTACTGAAAGTCTGCGCAAAGGACACATACGTCCTTCAGTCTCACCTGTAGCGGCAGGTTTCTTTTTTGTAAAGAAAAAAGATGGCGGGTTACGTCCCTGTCTCGACTTCCGGGAGCTTAATCAAATTACTGTACGGAATACGTACCCCCTTCCGTTGATTCCCGATTTACGTAACCAGCTATCAGGGGCAAAGTGGTTTTCTAAACTTGACCTTCGGGGGGCATATAATTTGATAAGGGTCCGGGAGGGGGATGAATGGAAAACCGCGTTCCTCACGACTGAGGGACTATTTGAAAATTTAGTCATGCCGTTTGGTCTTACCAACGCCCCTGCCATATTTCAGAATTTCATCAACGTGGTATTCTCGGATCTCATTGGTCGTTTTGTCGTTATCTACTTAGATGATATTTTGACATATTCCCCCGACAAGTATTCTCATTTGGAACATGTACGAACTGTGCTCCAAAGGCTTAGAGAAAATCATTTGTATGCCAAATTGGAGAAATGTGTATTCTGTGTACAAGAGTTGTCCTTTTTGGGGTTAATTGTATCCGGTGAGGGTTTTCGCATGGACCCCAAGAAGGTGCAGGCCATTGCGGATTGGGTGCAACCCCGAGATCTTAAGGGTCTTCAGCGCTTCTTGGGGTTCGCCAATTATTACCGCAAATTTATCCGGGGGTTTTCGCAAGTGGTCAAACCTCTCACGGATCTAACATGCAAAGGTGCGGATGTGAGAAATTGGTCCTCGCTCGCAAAAGAGGCCTTTGCAACGCTGAAAAAATGTTTTATGTCTGCTCCTGTGTTAGTGCAGCCAGATCCGTCCAAACCATTCGTCGTGGAAGTGGACGCCTCTGAGGTGGGGGTGGGGGCGGTGTTGTCCCAAGGGCCTGCCACTCTAACCAACCTCAGGCCATGTGCTTTCTTTTCCAAGAAGTTCTCTGCTGCGGAAAGAAATTACAACGTAGGCAATAGAGAGCTTCTTGCGGTCAAATTGGCGTTTGAAGAATGGAGGCACTTTTTGGAGGGGGCCAGTCACCCGGTTACGGTGATCACGGATCACAAAAATCTGTCGTACATTGAGTCTGCTAAAAGACTAACGCCCAGAGAGGCCCGTTGGTCACTTTTTTTTTCCCGTTTTCAGTTTACGATTACATTTCGTCCACGGTCTAAGAATGTCAAGGCTGACGCCTTATCACGCAGTTTTCAGCCGGTGTCGCCCCCTGAGCCACCGTCCTCCATTCTTCACCCTGGGGTTGTGATAGCAGAGGTCTCATCTGAATTGGAACGGGAGATTCTGGGGGCCCAGTCGCAGGCCTCGGCGGCCAAGCCGGAGGGGAAGTTGTTTGTCCCAGAGCAACTTCACCTGAAACTCTTGCAGGAGTTCCATGAATCCAAGCTGAGTGCTCACCCTGGTATTTCAGCCACACGTCTGGCGGTGGCTAGGATCTTTTGGTGGCCTACCCTTGGTTCGGACATAAAAAAATTCATTGCTGGTTGTGGGGTCTGCGCTCGTTCTAAAAGCTCTCATAGCCGGCCGGCAGGGGAGCTGATACCCTTGGCAGTGCCCGAAAGGCCATGGACTCATTTATCCATGGATTTTGTTACCAATCTCCCTCCATCTAAGGGTAATACAGTGGTATGGGTAGTGGTGGACAGGTTTTCTAAGCAGGCTCATTTCGTACCCCTGTCCGCACTACCGTCAGCTGAGACGTTGTCCAGGTTGTTTGTGCAGCATGTGATCCGGTTGCATGGGGTACCCCTGAATGTGGTGTCTGATCGTGGTGTGCAGTTTGTGGCTAAGTTTTGGCGTGCTTTCTGCAAAAAATTAGGTATGTCTCTGTCCTTTTCGTCTGCATACCATCCTGAGCGCACTAACCAGTCCCTGGAACAGATCCTCAGGTGTCTAACCTCTGCTAGACAGAATGACTGGTGCGATGCACTGCCGTTGGCTGAATTTGCCTTCAATAGTCGGGTGAGTCAATCCACTGGTAGGTCCCCTTTCTTGATTAACTATGGGTTCAGTCCTCATTTTGGTGAGTTTTCTCGTCTGGATTCGGGGTGTCCCGGGGCTGAGGATTCTGTTCAGCGGTTAAAAGATACATGGGCAGAAGTCCAGCGGCGTATATCTAGGTCTCAAGGCAGGTATAAGTTTTTCGCGGACAGGAAACGAACACCTGGTCCCATGTTTCGGGTGGTAGAGAAAGTTTGGCTCTCCACGCGAAACATTAAGTTAAAGATTCCGTCAGCCAAGTTGGGACCCAAATTCATTGGCCCGTACAAGATTGGTCAAAAAAATCAATCCAGTGGCGTATAGGCTGTGCCTTCCACCCTCTTTCAAGATCCCTAACGTCTTCCACAAATCTCTACTGAAACCTTTTGAAGCAGTACGGGGAGACTCCGAGTCTGCTGCTCCTCCGGTTTTGGTCGAGGGGCAGGTGGAGTACGAGGTTGGTCATATCGTAGATTCCAGGTTGGTACGGCGGTCGGTACAGTACCTGGTTCATTGGAAGGGGTATGGACCGGAGGACAGGTCCTGGGTACCAGCCCGGTTGATGCATGCTGATCGCCTGGTGCGGGCTTTCCATGCTAAGTACCCGGGCAAGCCTGGGGGTCCAGAGGCCCCCCGTTGAGAGGGGGGTACTGTCATGATCTCAGTGCGGGTTTGACTCGCACACGTGGGGTTAATGTTTGGAACCAGTGCTGATGACTGGCATTTCTGGGGTTAAAGGTTGTGATCCCGGTGCAGGCTTACCTGCACACCTGGGGCTATGATTGTGGCCTCTCCCTGGTTCTGGGGGAGGCTTCTTATAGCCTCAGGACGCTCCCATCCCCCATCAGTTATACTTTCGCCCTTGGCATTGTGTGGTGACCCCTGAGTGTGTCAGTGCTGTGTTCTGGTTACTTGATTCCCTGTGTATGACTCGGTCTGTTCCCTGGATATCGCTTTGGATTCTGCCTGGTACCTTATATGTCTGTTTGGTTTTGATCTCTGCTTGGCCCTGATTATCCGCTCTGTCTCCTCCCTGGTACTGTACTGTGATCCTGTGTATGACCTTTGGCTTTGTCTGACTTCCCGTCTGTTTATCTCTCCTGCACCTCGCTGGTCTGTACTGTGCATAACCTCTGCTTTGCTTGGACTCTGAGTTCTCTTCCTTCTCTGTGTGCAGGACGCTAAGCCCCGCCCCCTTGCAGTCACATGACCATTCACATGACCATAGGTCCTATGCTGGCTTCCTAAACTTCAGCATCCACAGGTCCTGTGCATCGGTACTTTCTGGCTGTACCTGACCCCGGTACCCCTACATTGCGGGTGAGTCACTGCTCATCGGAGGCTGCACGCCGGCGCTGACACTCAGGACACGCGCACTGGCTCAGTGAGCAAGTACAGTGCGGTGTTCCTGACAGGAGGCTGTTCGAAAAGGTGCGGCAGGCTAGTGGGAACCAGGTGCCATCTTCAAAGGGCTTTCCTACCTTCTTCAACCAGAGGCCTCTTAATAGACATTTTGCTGGTGGTTAAGACCATTTGTGTCCAATCTTAGCTTTTTTCAGTTTGCCTGGAGGTGAAGATAGATCGATGTATAAGATGGATATTATTCCTTTAGTGTTGACCTCAAGTCTGGAGATTCCAGTGAAGTTCTTGTCCTGCCCGCATTACCTTACAATGTCCGCATTATAAGCTTTGCTGATTTCACAAGCTTTCAGAGTCTGTTAACTTGCAGACGGTTGAGAAGATCTTTGAGGGGTCTTTAAGGGTTTTATGGTCTTATCAATTGAGGAATTGCCAAACCTCTAGAAAACCTATTCACCGGACAAACTCAGCTTAAAGTTTTGGTTCCGAAATATGTTTGAAGCCAGCTAATGGGCACACATCCAAGTCTGCCCATAAGGGTGGAGAATGACAGAGAATGTCCAGCCTTTTACTTGGAGAAGACCAGGAGGTCCATTGGAAAATTGGGCTTGTTGTGTCTTCTATCTCAACCTATCCAGGGGTAAGATGGACCAAGATGACTTGTGACGGCCTAGTCCCGCTGCCTCCTCATGGACCTTATTTAAACCTTTATCATTTAAAACTTTTGATCATAGTTCTTTCTAATTCACTGGTCTGATATACAGTAGTGTGCAAGTGTGGAAAAAAATTTCAAAATAAATTTACTTAAACAAACGGAAGTGTTACCAGTTTATTTTTTATCAATTAGCAAAGTGCAATGTGAATGAACAAAAGGAAAATCTAAATGGCATCAATATTTGCTGTGACCGCCTTTTGCTTTCAGAACAATCACTTCTTGTACGTACACTTTGGGAAGGAATTCGGCATTGAGGTTGTTCCAAACATCTCTGAGAACTAAGCACAGATCTTCTGTGGATGTTGCTTGTGCAAATCCTTCTGTCTCTTCATGTAATCTCAGGTAGACTTGATGATGTTGAGATGTTCAGAGATTTGTGGGGCCATGTCAAGTGATTGGCTAGATCAGGGAACCCGACAAAATACAGTTTGGAAAACACTTGGAAAAAAATCCAAACCCAACACTGACAGCCTGATACACCCCTGCCATCCATAGGGCGGCTGAGCTGTCACTTACAGCACTGACAGCCCAACACACCCCTGCTATCCATAGGGTGGCTGAGCTGTCACTCACAGCACTGACAGCCTGACACTCCCCTGCTATCCATAGGGCGGCTGAGCTGTCACTCACAGCACTGACAGCCTGACACGCCCCTGCTATCCATAGGGCGGCTGAGCTGTCACTCACAGCACTGACAGCCTGACACGCCCCTGCTATCCATAGGGCGGCTGAGCTATCACTCACAGCACTGACAGCCTGACACGCCCCTGCTATCCATAGGGCGGCTGAGCTATCACTCACAGCACTGACAGCCTGACACACTCCTGCTATCCATAGGCGGCTGAGCTGTCACTCACAGCACTGACAGCCTGACACACCCCTGCTATCCATAGGGCGGATGAGCTGTCACTCACAGCACTGACAGCCTGACACGCCCCTGCTATCCATAGGGCGGCTGAGCTGTCACTCACAGCACTGACAGCCTGACACGCCCCTGCTATCCATAGGGCGGCTGAGCTATCACTCACAGCACTGACAGCCTGACACGCCCCTGCTATCCATAGGGCGGCTGAGCTATCACTCACAGCACTGACAGCCTGACACACTCCTGCTATCCATAGGCGGCTGAGCTGTCACTCACAGCACTGACAGCCTGACACACCCCTGCTATCCATAGGGCGGATGAGCTGTCACTCACAGCACTGACAGCCTGACACGCCCCTGCTATCCATAGGGCGGCTGAGCTGTCACTCACAGCACTGACAGCCTGACACACTCCTGCTATCCATAGGCGGCTGAGCTGTCACTCACAGCACTGACAGCCTGACACACCCCTGCTATCCATAGGCGGCTGAGCTGTCACAGCACTGACAGCCTGACACACCCCTGCTATCCATAGGCGGCTGAGCTGTCACAGCACTGACAGCCTGACACACCCCTGCTATCCATAGGGCAGTTGAGCTGTCACCCACAGCACTGACAGCCTGACATTCCCATACTATCCATAGGGCAGCTGAGCTGACACAGCACTGACAGCCTGACATTCCCATACTATCCATAGGGCAGCTGAGCTGTCACTCACAGAACTGACAGCCTGACATGCCCCTGCTACCCATAGGGCGGCTGAGCTGTCACTGACAACCTGACATGCCCCTGCTACCCATAGGGCGGCTGAGCTGTCACTGACAGCCTGACACACCCCTGCTATCCATAGGGCGGCTGAGCTGTCACTCACAGCACTGACAGCCTGACACGCCCCTGCTATCCATAGAGCGTCTGAGCTATCACTCACAGCACTGACAGCCTGACGCCCCTGCTATCCATAAGGCGGCTGAGCTGTCACTCACAGCACTGACAGCCTGACACGCCCCTGCTATCCATAGGGCGGATGAGCTGTCACTCACAGCACTGACAGCCTGACACGCCCCTGCTATCCATAGGGCGGCTGAGCTATCACTCACAGCACTGACAGCCTGACGCCCCTGCTATCCATAAGGCGGCTGAGCTGTCACTCACAGCACTGACAGCCTGACACGCCCCTGCTATCCATAGGGCGGATGAGCTGTCACTCACAGCACTGACAGCCTGACACGCCCCTGCTATCCATAGGGCGGCTGAGCTATCACTCACAGCACTGACAGCCTGACACACTCCTGCTATCCATAGGCGGCTGAGCTGTCACTCACAGCACTGACAGCCTGACACACCCCTGCTATCCATAGGCGGCTGAGCTGTCACAGCACTGACAGCCTGACACACCCCTGCTATCCATAGGCGGCTGAGCTGTCACAGCACTGACAGCCTGACACACCCCTGCTATCCATAGGGCAGTTGAGCTGTCACCCACAGCACTGACAGCCTGACATTCCCATACTATCCATAGGGCAGCTGAGCTGACACAGCACTGACAGCCTGACATTCCCATACTATCCATAGGGCAGCTGAGCTGTCACTCACAGAACTGACAGCCTGACATGCCCCTGCTACCCATAGGGCGGCTGAGCTGTCACTGACAGCCTGACATGCCCCTGCTACCCATAGGGCGGCTGAGCTGTCACTGACAGCCTGACACGCCCCTGCTATCCATAGGGCGGCTGAGCTGTCACTCACAGCACTGACAGCCTGACACGCCCCTGCTATCCATAGGGCGGATGAGCTGTCACTCACAGCACTGACAGCCTGACACGCCCCTGCTATCCATAGGGCGGCTGAGCTATCACTCACAGCACTGACAGCCTGACACACTCCTGCTATCCATAGGCGGCTGAGCTGTCACTCACAGCACTGACAGCCTGACACACCCCTGCTATCCATAGGCGGCTGAGCTGTCACAGCACTGACAGCCTGACACACCCCTGCTATCCATAGGTGGCTGAGCTGTCACAGCACTGACAGCCTGACACACCCCTGCTATCCATAGGGCAGTTGAGCTGTCACCCACAGCACTGACAGCCTGACATTCCCATACTATCCATAGGGCAGCTGAGCTGACACAGCACTGACAGCCTGACATTCCCATACTATCCATAGGGCAGCTGAGCTGTCACTCACAGAACTGACAGCCTGACATGCCCCTGCTACCCATAGGGCGGCTGAGCTGTCACTGACAGCCTGACATGCCCCTGCTACCCATAGGGCGGCTGAGCTGTCACTGACAGCCTGACACACCCCTGCTATCCATAGGGCGGCTGAGCTATTACAGCAGCCTTAGGAGACAGCAGATGGCAGAATCGTGACCGTATCCAATGTATGATCATTTTGGTGCATCTTTGAATATAACACTTGTCTATATCAATTGTTCCAATTTTTACTTTATTTTCGTCAGTTTTCTGATCTAACAATGTTTTTCTATAAAACATGCGGAAATCTCGCTTCAGTAGAGGGGTAATATATTCCCGGTGTAGCTCTTGACCTTCAGTTCCTAGTAGATGCCGCTAGAATGCCTGCATGTGTTATGCCTATGTGACTAGCGTGCAGCTTCTGGTTAATTAGTGACTCTGTGCTCATAAACCCTCTGTATAATGCATGTGACGTCTTTCCCACCAGAAGACATTATGGACCATACATAAGACCAAACATAAGGATAGAACATCCATAAGACACAGCACATACATACAAATAGAACTTTCTGTATATAGATGATGTGTCCGCGGACAGACACAGGGTACGGCACACTTCTGTGCCCCGTAATGACACCGTGGAGCTAACGCACACTGACGTGGGGCATTTCTGTCTATGAAGCTTCAGCATTGATTGACGGGCGACTTCCAGCTTCAGGACTGCAATCATTAGTTGCTGTGGAAACCTCCTTTTAATAAGATTTAGATCATTTTTCCTTCAGTCCTATCTCACTTTCATGATGCAGCCTGAGAGATCTACTTCTGTATGATTGCCGTGAAATTGTGCATCACTGTTAAAATGGACGCCACTTCGACTAAGGGCAAGGTGCAATAAGATCCATTTTATTAAATGGTTTCTATCACCAGGTTTTTGCCAAGTAATCTGAGAGCAGCATAACGTAGAGACAGAGACCCTGATTCCAGTGATATGTCACTTACTTGGCTGCTTGTTGTAATTTTGATGAAATCACAGTTTTATCAGCAGGAGATTATCACTAAGGGACTAGTAAACCTGCTGCCATGTAGTCCTCCATATTCATGAGCTCTGTATAACCCCGCCCCACCACTCTTTGGCTGATTTCTGCCTATGCACAGTGTACACAGAAAGCGGCCAATCAGTGGTGTGGACGGGGTTATACAGGGCTCAGCATTCAGAGAACTGCTAGATCAGCGGCAGAGAAAATGGTGATTTTAGCAAAATGACAGCAAGTAGCACAGTAAGCGATACATTGCTGGAATCAAGGTCTCTGACCCTACATTATGCTGCTCTCATATGGATTTGCGAAAACCTGGTTACAGATTCTCTTTAAGTAGCACAGCCACAAAAAAATTTTGAAGTTGCTTATGGCCAAGAAAGATATCTTGTACCAAAGAAAGTCTCAGAATACATAAAGAAACATTAGTAGACCAAACTGGAGTTATTCTCCAGGGCTCGCTGAGAATTTAGCCATGTCTGGCTGCTATTTTCCTCTCCTTGGTCTGTAGGTGTGACCAGGCAGCTATAAAATCACTGTTAGTTGGGTATGAGAATTTCTTTCATGTTCTGGCAGAGGTCTATTCACAGAGAACATCAAGGAACATCTCTATTCTCACTGTCTATTGTGTATGACTGGGTGGTTCCCTTTAAATTATTTTTTCAGGGATATATCTAGTGGCTCTTGAAGAGGTATTCTCAAGTTATTAAATTGCTTTACTTGGTGGGCATGAAAATAAGCAAATTTGCAATCGACTTGCTTTTTCTATTTTCTGTAATGCTCCTGCAATGAGAGCTTTTATCTTTCATAGTGTACAGCTGGTTTCCATGGAAGTCGGCCAATAGTGTCTGCCATGACCCTGGCCGAAAGTTCACAGTAGTTACATTTTAAGACAGAAGTTAACTCCTAACATTCCAGCCACCTCTCTCCAGCCCATTGATTTCTATACAATTAACTGCTCACCTCTCTATTTTTCTCAGCTCCTGACAAACTGCAGCTATAACATTTGCAATATCGCCATCCTGCAGCATCGGGTTCTTCAAAGTGCAAAGTAGTCACATTTTAGGACAGAAGTTACATTCCAGCCACCTCTTTCCAGCCCATTGATTTGTATACAATTAGCTGCTCACCTCTATTTTTCTCAGCTCCTGACAAACTGCAGCTATAACATTTGCAATATCGCCATCCTGCAGCATCAGATTCTTCAAAGTGCAAAGTAGTCATATTTTAGGACAGAAGTTAACTCCTAACATTCCAGCCACCTCTCTCCAGCCCATTGATTTCTATACAATTAGCTGCTCACCTCTCTATTTTTCTCAGCTCCTGACAAACCGCAGCTATAACATTTGCAATATCGCCATCCTGCAGCATCAGATTCTTCAAAGTGCAAAGTAGTCACATTTTAGGACAGAAGTTAACTCCTAACATTCCAGCCACCTCTCTCCAGCCCATTGATTTCTATACAATTAGCTGCTCACCTCTCTATTTTTCTCAGCTCCTGGCAAACCGCAGCTATAACATTTGCAATATTGCCATCCTGCAGCATCAGATTCTTCAAAGTGCAAAGTAGTCACATTTTAGGACAGAAGTTAACTCCTAACATTCCAGCCACCTCTTTCCAGCCCATTGATTTCTATACAATTAGCTGCTCACCTCTCTATTTTTCTCAGCTCCTGACAAATTGCAGCTATAACATTTGCAGTAACGCCATCCTGCAGCATCAGGTTCTTCCATACACAGCAGCGTGGGAGGTATCCTGAGCTTCACTCACCAGAGCTGGCACTGGAGGAGAGCCTGCCCTGCCAGAAACTAGGAAGTAAGGAGACCGCAAACCTCTGAATTGCTCAAGAGACAACTTGAGAACACCCCATTAAAGTGTACCTGTAGTTTCAACTCACGTTTCATAATATGCTGTTGTGTGTATATGACCTTAACGGGGTCTGTGACTGCAATGTTCTGAATCCCACCAGCGCGAGCACTGTGCGCTGCAGGGATTTGTGGTTTCAGACCCTGGACCGGAGGTTATGTATGAGTTATACATACTCCTGGTCAGTGGGCGCAGTCTTGCTCTCCATACACTTGTACTGAGTGAGGCTGCATCCCATCTAGTGACACGGCCGTGCAGTGCGTGTGGCTGCTTAGAGGGTGCGGTGTTGTGAGTTCATTTTCCCCTTCGTCACTGAGGTCTGGTGAACTCCCTATTCTGGTAAAGGAAGGTAATGAGCCTGATTATCAGGCACCTGAGACTAATGAGGATGACTGGCTGAGTGGAGTCACTGACTGGATATAAGGCTGCCGACGCCCTTCTGCCCTGCGGGTGATTTCTCTGTGGACTTCTAGGACACCAGTCTGATTCCTGCTTCCCTAAAGCTAAGTTTTCTGCTTTGCCTGTTTGCATTTATGTTTTGTTTTTGTTTTCCTTGCTTTTCTGGATTCTGCCATTCCCTGCTGGGATCAGCTGAATCTCCTTTTGCCTGTTGCTCTGTCTTCAGAATATTCCTGAGTACTGACATAGCTTTTTTTGAAGCCTAGCGTCTTCAGGGCCTTTTTCACTGTCAGTCTGTTGGCTCTTATTTTCATAGGGGTTTTTCACAGATTGCAGACAGCAGCCTTCCTTTCCTTTCCTATCTAGGTAGTTTGGGCCCCGTCTTTGCTCAGTCTATCTTTCTGTCTGTGTTAGTGTTTTCATCTTGCTTTACCGTCACTATTTGTTAGGGGCTGCCTATTGCTTTGGGGTCTGCTCTGGGGCAGTTTAGATTTCCCCTTTCTTTAGGCCTATTTAATTCTCCGGCTGTGATCGAGGGGTCTAGGGCATCGTAGGAACCCCCCACGGCTACTGTTAGTTGTTGTGATAGGATCAGGGGTCTGCAATCCAATAGCTGCCAACCTCTCTGGTTTTCTGGACTTAGATAGCAGTTCTGTTTTTGCCTCCTACGGTGACTCAATCATAACAGAATCACCCGCCATACCGCAGATCCTAGGGTACTCAATAGCAGGAAAGAATTGTGTTTAAAAAAAAAAAAAGTGTGTATATTCTTTCCTCTATATCTCTGAGGCCGTAGGGGGAATTTTTTTTTCTCTCAATGGAGATAAAGCAATTGTCTGATCGTGTGGAGCAGCTCGCTGCGGAAGTGCTGGGAATTTCCGCCTACCTTGCTCGTTCGCATGCTGTTGAACCAAAGATCCCTACACCTGATGTATTTTTTGGGGATCGATCTAAATTTTTGAGTTTCAAAAATAATTGTAAATTATTTTTTGCCTTGAAGCTTAACTCGTCAGGGAGCTCCGCGCAGCAGGTTAAAATTGTCATCTCTTTGCTGCGTGGCGATCCCCAGGATTGGGCGTTTTCTTTGAAACCAGATGATCCTATTCTGACTAATGTGAACGCATTCTTTCAAGCTTTGGGGTTGTTGTATGACGAACCTAATGCTATTGATCAGGCTGAAAAGACCCTGTTGGCATTAAACCAGGGTCGAGATTCTGCAGAGTTGTACTGTCAAAAGTTCCGAAAGTGGGCGGTCCTTACTACCTGGAATGATAATGCCTTGGCTGCTCTCTTTCGGAAGGGTTTGTCAGAAGCCGTAAAAGATACTATAGTGGGATTTCCTGTTCCCTCTGGTCTGGACGATTCTATGTCATTAGCCATTCAGGTTGATCGGCGTTTACATGAACGCAGGATTGCACGAGAGGTGTTGCCACCGGTTGAACAGACGTCTGAACCTATGCAATGTGATAGAGTTTTGTCTAAGGCGCAACGTCAGGAGTTCAGAAGGCGTAATAAGCTGTGTTTTTTCTGTGGAGATGCCTCGCATATTATTTCTGTTTCTCCTAAACGAGAGAAACGCTTTGCACACGTTTTCTGTTGGTGGTGTTCAACCTAAGTTTCTTCTGGCAATTACTCTGATCTGCTCCCTGTCCACATTTTCCGCCAAGGCTTTTGTGGATTCGGGAGCAGCGCTAAACTTAATGGACTTGGATTTTGCTAAACGTTGTGGATTTCCGATGACACCTCTGCAGACGCCTATCCCTTTGAGGGGGATTGATGCTACTCCTTTGGCTAAAAATAAACCTCAATTTTGGACCCAGGTGGTCATGCGTTTCACCCCAGACCATCAAGAAAATTGCAGATTTTTAGTGTTGCATGGTCTGCATGATGCTGTTGTTCTGGGGTTTCCCTGGTTGCAAATTCATAATCCAGTTTTGGATTGGAAGTCTGTGTCTGTGGTGAGTTGGGGTTGTCGGTGTGCCTTTAGTGAGGCTCCGGTTTTTTCCACCTCTCCTCAGTCGCATGATGTTCCTGACTATTTGGCGGACTTTTATGATGTATTTAGTGAGAATGAGTCTGCGTCCTTGCCTCCTCATAGGAGTTATGACTGTGCTATTGAACTAAGCCCGGGGTGTAAATTTCCCAAGGGTCGGCTCTTCAATTTATCTGTACCCGAGCACGAGGCTATGCGGTCCTATATTAAGGAGGCGTTGGAGAAGGGTCATATTAGACCATCCTCTTCACCCTTAGGTGCCGTTTTTTTTTTGTGGCCAAAAAGGATGGTTCCTTAAGGCCTTGTATTGATTATCGTGCCCTCAATAAAATTACTATTAAATATCAGTATCCGTTACCCCTGATTTCGGATCTATTCTCTAGAGTTAGAGGTGCTTGCTGGTTTACCAAGCTTGACCTCAGGGGGGCATATAATCTTATCCGTATTAAGCAGGGGGATGAATGGAAGACGGCGTTTAATACTCCGGAGGGACATTTTGAGTACCTGGTGATGCCTTTTGGGCTCACTAATGCCCCTTCTGTCTTCCAGTGCTTCATGAACGATATTTTCTGAGACTTTGTCGATAAATTTTTGATTATCTATCTGCATGATATTTTGATCTTCTCCAAGGATTGGGATTCTCATGTGGAACATATTCGGACTGTGTTCCGGATCTTGAGGGAGAATTCCCTGTATGTCAAAGGATCGAAATGCCTTTTTGGAGTACAGAGGATTTCATTTTTGGGATTTATTTTGTCTCCGTCAACTATTGAAATGGACCCGGCCAAGGTACAGGCCATTTATGATTGGGTTCAGCCCACTTCTTTGAAGGCCCTCCAGAAGTTTTTGGGTTTTGCTAATTTTTATCGGAAATTTATAGCAAAATTTTCTAGTATTGCCAAGCCATTGACTGATCTGACTAAGAAGGGTGCTGATGTGTTGAATTGGTCTCCGGAGGCTGTTGCTTCCTTTCAGGAGCTGAAGCGAAGATTTACCTCCGCCCCGATTTTGCGGCAACCTGATGTCTCACTCCCGTTCCAGGTAGAGGTGGATGCTTCTGAGATTGGTGCAGGAGCTGTTTTGTCCCAAAAGGATCCTGTAACATCTAAAATGAATCCCTGTGCTTTCTTTTCCCGAAAGTTCTCTCCATCTGAACGCAACTATGATGTGGGGAATCGGGAACTGTTGGCCATGAAATGGGCATTTGAGGAGTGGAGACATTGGTTGGAGGGAGCTAAACATCAAGTTGTGGTCCTCACTGACCACAAGAATTTGGTTTACCTAGAGTCGGCTAAATACTTGAACCCTAGACAGGCTAGGTGGGCCTTGTTTTTTACACGTTTTGATTTTGTGGTCTCTTTTCTTCCTGGAACTAAGAATGTCAAGGCAGACGCCCTCTCTAGGAGTTTCTTTGCTGATTCTCCTGTGGTGACCAAGCCTGCTACCATCTTAGGCGAAGGGGTAGTTCTTTCTGCCATCTCGCCCGATTTGAGACTTGCTCTGCAAGAGTTCCAGGAAGACAAACCTCAGCGTTGTCCCAGTGGAAAGTTGTATGTTCCTGACCAGTGGAAGAAGAGAGTGATGTCTAAAGTTCATTGCTCTGCATTGGCTGGTCATCCAGGTATTTTTGGTACTAGAGATCTGGTGAGTCGCTCTTTTTGGTGGCCCACCTTGTCTCGTGATGTCAGGAATTTTGTGCAGTCCTGTGGGACGTGCTCCCGGTCTAAATCTTGTTCTCGCTCTAGTGGGTTGTTGATGCCTTTGCCGGTCCCCAGGAGGCCATGGACCCATATTTCAATGGATTTCATCTTTGATATGCCGGTCTCTCAAAGAATGACTGTTATTTAGGTGATTTGTGATAGGTTCTCTAAGATGGTTCATCTTGTACCACTCCCTAAGTTGCCATCTTTCTCTGAGTTGGTGCCCCTGTTTTTGCAACAGGTGGTTCGCTTGCACGGGATTCCTGAGAACATTGTATCTGACAGAGGAGTTCAGTTTGTGTCTAGATTTTGGAGGACGTTCTGTTCCAAGTTGGGAATTCAGTTGTCCTTCTCCTCTGCTTTTCACCCTCAGACCAATGGGCAGACAGAGAGAACAAACCAGACCTTGGAGTCGTATTTGAAATGTTTTATTTCCGCTGATCAGGATGATTGGGTTTCATTTTTGCCCTTGGACGAATTTGCTTTAAATAATAGAGCTAGTTCTGCCACTTTGATGTCACCTTTTTTTTGTAACTTTGGGTTTCATCCTCGATTTTCTTCAGGGCAGGTGGAGCCTTCTGCCTGCCCAGGTGTTGACACTGTGGTGGAGAGAATGCACCAGATCTGGGACCAAGTGGTGGATAAGTTATCTCTCTCCCAGGAAAAGGCCCAGCGGTTTTCCAATCGACATAGGACCATTGGTCCCCAGTTTAAGGTTGGTGATATGGTGTGGTTATCATCAAAAAATATTGCTATGAAGGTGGCTTCTCCTAAGTTTAAGCCTAGATTTATTGGACCTTACAAGATTTTGGAGATTATTAATCCGGTCTCTTTTCGTTTGGCTCTTCCTGTCACATTTAAAATCCATAATGTGTTCCATAAGTCCTTGTTGAAGAGGTTTGTTGAACCAGTTGTTCCTGGGGTGGCACCTCCAGACCCTGTATTGGTTGAAGGTAACATGGAATATGAGGTAGAGAAAATACTGGATTCCCGTCTGGCTAGACGGAGACTCCAGTATTTGGTTAAGTGGAAGGGTTATGGTCAGGAGGATAATTCCTGGGTCTCTGCCTCTGATATTCATGCCAAAAGATTGGTGCGTGCCTTTCATTGGGCTCACCCTGATCGCCCTGGTGGCGTGTTTGAGGGTTCGGTGACCCCTCCTCAAGGGGGAGGTACTGTTGTGAGTTCATTTTCCCCTTCGTCACTGAGGTCTGGTGAACTCCCTATTCTGGTAAAGGAAGGTAATGAGCCTGATTATCAGGCACCTGAGACTAATGAGGATGACTGGCTGAGTGGAGTCACTGACTGGACATAAGGCTGCCGACGCCCTTCTGCCCTGCGGGTGATTTCTCTGGACTTCTAGGACACCAGTCTGATTCCTGCTTCCCTAAAGCTAAGTTTTCTGCTTTGCCTGTTTGCATTTATGTTTTGTTTTTGTTTTCCTTGCTTTTCTGGATTCTGCCATTCCCTGCTGGGATCAGCTGAATCTCCTTTTGCCGGTTGCTCTGTCTTCAGAATATTCCTGAGTACTGACATAGCTTTTTTGAAGCCTAGCGTCTTCAGGGCCTTTTTCACTGTCAGTCTGTTGGCTCTTATTGTCATAGGGTTTTTCACGGATTGCAGACAGCAGCCTTCCTTTCCTTTCCTATCTAGGTAGTTTGGGCCCCGTCTTTGCTCAGTCTATCTTTCTGTCTGTGTTAGTGTTTTCATCTTGCTTCACCGTCATTATTTGTTGGGGGCTGCCTATTGCTTTGGGGTCTGCTCTGGGGCAGTTTAGATTTCCCCTTTCTTTCTTTAGGCCTATTTAATTCTCCGGCTGTGATCGAGGGGTCTAGGGCATCGTAGGAACCCCCCACGGCTACTGTTAGTTGTTGTGATAGGATCAGGGGTCTGCAATCCGATAGCTGCCAACCTCTCTGGTTTTCTGGACTTAGCTAGCAGTTCTGTTTTTGCCTCCTACGGTGACTCAATCATAACAGTGCGGCCTTGGTCCATACAAGTGTATGAAGATCGAGGCCGTGCCCTCTGGCCAGGAATATGTATAACTCATACATACCCTCCGGATCCAGGGTGAGAATCGGCAAATCCCTGCAGCGCACAGTGCATCTGAGAGCAGCAAAATGTAGGGGCAGAAAGCCTGATTCCAGTAATGTGTCACTTACTAAGCTGTGTGTGTAGTTTCAATATAATTGGTTTTTATCAGCAGGAGATTATCAATGCAGGACTAGGTGTCACTTGCAAGCCAGTCCAGCTACACTGTAACTCCACCCCCATCAATGATTGCTCACAGTGCACACTGGAAGCTGACAATCAGGGACGTGGGCAGGGCTATGCAAATCAGCATTCTGATCATTGCTACATCTGCAGCAGAGAAAGCAGGGATTTTATCAAAGCTGCACCAAGCAATCCAGTAAGTGACATCACTGGAATCAGGGGCTCTGCCCCTACATCATTCTGCTCTCAGATTAAGTAGCAAAAAAATCTGGCTGACAGATTCCCTTTAATTTTCAAGAATTTATTGCCAATTTTATAACATAAAAAAGTTTTCTGTTTGAACTCCACTAAAAGTTTTTCTGTTTTAACTACACACCTCTTGGGGGGAAGAGAGAATAGATTTTTGACTTTTTACAATTTTACGGACAGGAGTCAGTGTCTCGCAGTCAGTTAACTTGACATCACGAGTGCTTCTGCGTCTGCGCTGGTGTGTTTGCGATGCCCTAGTTGCAGACCGTCGCCGGTAATGCTCAGTGGTATGTATCTGCTGAATGTAAATAGGAAAATATTAGATGGAAATTAACAGCTGGCGAGGGAGATGTGCTGCGTGAAGTAGGTCATAAAAGACGCTCCGGGCGACATTATTAGCATATTCAATACTTTATTGCTGAGATATACGATACACGGTCATTGTCTGGGATTATTTGCAAATAATGCTAAATCTACTTTTAAGAGGAAGACGTGTGTTATTATATAGGAGCATATCGTAGGTGACGTTTGTGAATGAGGGTAAAGTAATATTTACATGAAGCTAAACAGTGGGACCCCCTAAAGTGAATATTATTGGTGGGCCTTTGCACCCCAGTGTGACCCTGCTTGTACTCTTTCTGTTGGCAATAAATTCTTGAAAATTAAAGGGAATCTGTCAGCAGCTTTTTGATACGCAATCCGAGTGCAGCATGATGTAGGGGCAGAGCCCCTGATTCCTGCGATGCGTCACTTACTGGGCTGCTTGGTGCACTTTCGATAAAATCTCTGTCGGTGCAGGAGTTGTCTGTTTAACCCCTTAAATGCCTTTGTTGATTGCTGATATGGCATTTAAGTAGTTCCTTTCTAGCTGGGGGCTCCATTTAGTGGTCCTTTGGTCTCCTTCCCTATGGTCTTGCTATAGCAGTAGCTATGTTGTTACTCCCATGGTTCATAGAAGATTCCAGGCATCCTATGAGATTGTTAATTTCACAAAATGCCGCAATGCTTAAAGGGGGTTGTCCAGGATTAGAAAAACAAGACTGCTTCCGAAAAAAGCGCCACCTCTCACCATGGGTGCAGAGTATTGCAGTGCAGCTGCATTCACTTCATATGGGCAATACCAGATAGACCCCATAGCAGCCATGTTTTTTTTTACCAAGACAGAACAACCCCTTTAAAACGTAATTCTCATTTTCATAAGTGGGTAATGTTGGATGGGTCTTGTAAACCGCATGCAATTTTGCAATTAACCTTTTATTAACCCCTTCACTACCAAGGGTGGTTTGCACGTTAACTCCCGGGCCAATTTTTACAATTCTGACCACTGTCCCTTTATGAGGTCATAACTCTGAAAAACTTCCATGGATCACAGTAATTCTAACATTGTTTTCTCGTGACATATTGTACTTCATGTTAGTGGTAAAATTTCATTCAAATAACTTGCATTTATTTGTGAAAAAAATGGAAATTTGGTGAAAATTTTTACAATTTCGCAATTTTCCAACTTTGAATTTTTATGCCCTTAAATCACAGAGATATGGCACACAAAAAACTTGATAAGTGACATTTTCCACATGTTTACTTTACACCAGCACAATTTTGGAACCAAAATTTTTTTTTTGTTAGGAAGTTATAAGGGTTAAAAATTGACCAGCGATTTCTCATTTTTGCAACACCATTTTATTTTTACGGACCACATCACATTTGAAGCCACTTTGCGGGGTCTATATGATAGAAAATACCTAAAAGTGACACTATTCTAAAAACTGCACCCCTTAAGGTGCTCAAAACCACATTCAAGAAGTTTATTAACCCTTTAGGTGCGTCACAGGAATTTTTTGAATGTTTAAAAAAAATGAACATTTATCTTTTTTTCACAAAAATAATACTTCAGGTTCAATTTTTTTTATTTTACCAAGGGTAACAGGAGAAGTTGGACTGCAAACGTTATTGTGCAGTTTGTCCTGAGTACACTGATACCTGATATGTGGGGGGGAACCACTGTTTCGGTGCATGGCAGAGCTCAGAAGGGAAGGAGCGCCGTTTGACTTTTTCAATGCAAAATTGGCTGGAATTCAGATCGGACGCCATGTCACATTTGGAGAGCCCCTGATGTACCTAAACAGTGGAAACCCATCACAAGTGACCCCATTTTGGAAACTAGATCCCC
Organism: Dendrobates tinctorius; assembly: GCF_039654945.1. Taxonomy (NCBI): domain Eukaryota; kingdom Metazoa; phylum Chordata; class Amphibia; order Anura; family Dendrobatidae; genus Dendrobates; species Dendrobates tinctorius. The sequence goes on along the minus strand of NW_027361706.1, from coordinate 11,720,678 downwards.
CCAAGGAACTTATCTAGATGTGTGGTGAGCACTTTGAACCCCCAAGGGCTTCACAGAAGTTTATAATGCCCGGGCATGAAAATAAAAAAATCGTATTTTTTCCACAAACATGATCAATTAGACCCCAATTTTTTTATTTTCCCAAGGGTACCAGGAGAAATTGGACCCCAAAAGTTGTTGTCCAATTTGTCCTGAGTACGCTGATACCTCATATGTGGGAGAAAACTACTGTATTGGGCACACGTCAGGGCTCGGAAGAGAAGTAGTGACGTTTTGGAATGCAGACTTTGATGGAATGGTCTGCGGGTGTCATGTGCGTTTGGAGAGCCACTGATGTACCAAAACTATTGAAACTCCCCACAAAGGACCCCATTTTGGAAACTAGACCCCCCACGGAACTTATCTAGATGTGTGGTGAGCACTTTGAACCCCCAAGTGATTCACAGAAGTTTATAACGCCAGGGCGTGAAAATAAAAAAATCATTTTTTTCCACAAAAATGATATTTTTGCCCCCAATTTTTTATTTTCCTAAGGGTAACAGGAGAAATTGGACCCCAAAAGTTGTTTTGCAATTTGTCCTGAGTAGGCTGATACCCTATATGTGGGGGTAAAACACTGTTTGGGCGCATGGCAGAGCTTGGAAGGGAAGGAGCACCATTTGACTTTTTCAACTCAGAATTGGCTGGAATTGAGATCAGACGCCATGTTTCATTTGGAGAGCCCCTGATGTGCCCAAACAGTGGAAACCCCCAATTCTAACTCCAACCCGAACCCCAACACACCCCTAACCCTAATCTCAGCCCTAGCCCTAACCCTAATGGGAAAATGGAAATAAATACATTTTCTTTTAATTTTATTATTTTTCCCTAACTAAGGGGGTGATAACGGGGGGTTTGATTTACTATTTATGGTGGTTTTTATGTTTGGCAGCTGTCACACGCTAAAAGACGCTTTTTAATATAAAAATAGTTTTTGCATCACCACATATTGAGAGCTATAATTTTTCCGTAATTTGGCCCACAGAGTCATGTGAGGTCATATTTTTTGCGGGACGAGTTGACGTTTTTATTGGTACCATTTTCGGGCACGTGACATTTTTTGATCGCTTTTTATTCCGATTTTTGGGACGCAGAATGAACAAAAACCAGCGTTTCATGAATTTCTTTTGGGGGGGTGCGTTTACACCGTTCTGCATGCGGTAAAATTGATAAAGCGGTTTTATTCTTCGGGTCAGTACAGTTACAGCGATACCTCATTTATGTCATTTTTTATGTTTTGTCGGTTTTATGCAATGAAAACTATTTTATATAAAAAATAATTATTTTTGCATCGCTTTATTCTGCGAGCTATAACTTTTTTATTTTTTCGCTGATGACACTGTATGGCGGCTCGTTTTTTGCGGAACAAGATGACGTTTTCAGCGGTACCATGGATATTTACAGTCATGGCCAAAAGTATTGACACCCCTGCAATTCTGTCAGATAATATTCAGTTTCTTCCTGAAAATGATTGCAAACACAAATTCTTTGGTATTATTATCTTCATTTAATTTGTCTTAAATGAAAAAACACAAAAGAGAATGAAGCAAAAAGCAAAACATTGATCATTTCACACAAAACTCCAAAAATGGGCCGGAAAAAGTATTGGCACCCTCAGCCTAATACTTGGTTGCACAACCTTTAGCCAAAATAACTGCGACCAACCGCTTCCGGTAACCATCAATGAGTTTCTTACAATGCTCTGCTGGAATTTTAGACCATTCTTCTTTGGCAAACTACTCCAGGTCCCTGATATTTGAAGGGTGCCTTCTCCAAACTGCCATTTTTAGATCTCTCTACAGGTGTTCTATGGGATTCAGGTCTGGACTCATTGCTGGCCACCTTAGAAGTCTCCAGTGCTTTCTCTCAAACCATTTTCTAGTGCTTTTTGAAGTGTGTTTTGGGTCATTGTCCTGCTGGAAGACCCATGACCTCTGAGGGAGACCCAGCTTTCTCACACTGGGCCCTAAATTATGCTGCAAAATTTGTTGGTAGTCTTCTGACTTCATAATGCCATGCACACGGTCAAGCAGTCCAGTGCCAGAGGCAGCAAAGCAACCCCAAAACATCAGGGAACCTCCGCCATGTTTGACTGTAGGGACCGTGTACTTTTCTTTGAATGCCTCTTTTTTCTCCTGTAAACTCTATGTTGATGCTTTTGCCCTAAAAGCTCTACTTTTGTCTCATCTGACCAGAGAACATTCTTCCAAAATGTTTTAGGCTTTTTCAGGTAAGTTTTGGCAAACTCCAGCCTGGCTTTTTTATGTCTCGGGGTAAGAAGTGGAGTCTTCCTGGGTCTCCTACCATACAGTCCCTTTTCATTCAGATGCCGACGGATAGTACGGGTTGACACCGTTGTACCCTCGGACTGCAGGGCAGCTTGAACTTGTTTGGATGTTAGTGGAGGTTCTTTATCCAACATCCGCACAATCTTGCGTTGAAATCTCTTGTCAATTTTTCTTTTCCGGCCACATCTAGGGAGGTTAGCCACAGTGCCATGGGCTTTAAACTTCTTGATGACACTGCGCACGGTAGACACAGGAACATTCAGGTCTTTGGAGATGGACTTGTAGCCTTGAGATTGCTCATGCTGCCTCACAATTTGGTTTCTCAAGTCCTCAGACAGTTCTTTGGTCTTCTTTCTTTTCTCCGTGCTCAATGTGGTACACACAAGGACACAGGACAGAGGTTGAGTCAACTTTAATCCATGTCAACTGGCTGCAAGTGTGATTTAGTTATTGCCAACACCTGTTAGGTGCCACAGGTAAGTTACAGGTGCTGTTAATTACACAAATTAGAGAAACATCACATGATTTTTCGAACAGTGCCAAAACTTTTGTCCACCCTCTTTTTTATGTTTGGTGTGGAATTATATCCAATTTGGCTTTAGGACAATTCTTTTTGTGTTTTTTCATTTAAGACAAATTAAATGAAGATAATAATACCAAAGAATTTGTGTTTGCAATCATTTTCAGGAAGAAACTGAGTATTATCTGACAGAATTGCAGGGGTGTCAATACTTTTGGCCATGACTGTATATGCGTCTTTTTGATCGCGCGTTATTGCACTTTTTGTTCGGCGGTATGATAATAAATCATTATTTTTTGCTTCGTTTTTTATTTTTAATTTTTAAAGGGTTTGCTAAAGGGGTTAACTAAAGGGACAGTTTTACAGGGCGGGTCGTTACGGACGCGGCGATACCAAATATGGTACTTTTTTTTTTCCAAAAAATAAATTTATTTGGGAATTTTTTTTTTTTCTAATTTATTTAGTGATTTTTTTTAAATTAATTTTACACTTCTTTTTTTTTTTTAACTTTATTAGGTTGTCCCAGGGGGGACATAGCTGTCATGTGACAGATCAATGATCTGTCATATCACAGATCACTGTGACAGATCAGGAATCTGTCACAGGCATAGACGCAGACTTCCTCATGCCTGCGCTTTGCAGGCACTGAGGAAGTCAGCTCCCTACAGGCCCCCGAAGGTCCCCGTCGCCATCTTGGCTCCGGGGACCTGTAGGGAAAGAGACCCCCGCAGCAGCGCTGCACATTGCATTGCTGTGGGGGGCTCAGGGAAGCACGGAGGGAGCCCCCTCCCTGCCGATGCTTCCCTTTAACCCCCGGTACACCGTGATTGTGTTTGATCGCGGTGTGCAAGGGGTTAACGTGTCGGGGGCGGTCCGTGACCGCCCCTGACATATTGTGCCGGGTGTCAGCTGTGATAATCAGCTGACACCCGGCCGCTGATCTCACTAGACGTACTATTCCGTCCTTGGGACTTAGGTCCCAGGTCACATGGACGGAATAGTACGTCCAATGTAGGTAAGGGGTTAAAATTTTCCGCCATTATTGATTTGTCAAGTCTGTGTGCACAAGTTGCGTTCTTGCCACAAAACCTGAAGGGATTCCTGATGGCAGCAAAGTGAATGAGAACCCTGAAGTCTTGTCCACACGTTGCTTATTTGTGACTCAGATCTGTAGTATGTTAATTCTTTCAGCGTTTTTTTTTCATCCATTGATTTAAAAGAAATCAGTGAAAAAAAGCTATAAAATCATAGGTCTAAAAATGATATTTGCTGCTTTTTTGTAGCATTTTTGCACGTGTTTTTAGACAGCAGTGAATGCCATAGAGATGGATAGTAATAACCTATTTGGCCTCAGTGTCAATATGAAGAAGCCAGTGCCCCCTGGACCTCCTGGGGGGCACATTCATATGGAGACTGTTCTACTGCATTGTTTTGTATTACACATGTTACAGTTATGCGTAGTTGTTTTTTTTATTTCGCACCTTGGTCGGCTCATTTGCACTTGCTTTATTCTCCCATACTGTTACACCTTGGCACACTATTTGCATTCAAATTGTTGTAAATTTTAGTAACAGCAATTCCCTATTATCTCTTTTTAAATGGTTTAATCTGTATATCCCTTTGAATTGATGGACCAATAAAGAATTTTTCCATTAACCATTGGAGAGGAGACTCTCTTTTTTTCTGTCTGATCTAGAGATAGACATATAGACAGAGTTTCAGACATTTAGACTTGTAATTGCACTCAACCCCCCACATATAATAAAATTGTGCCCTGTGGAGCTTATTGGAAAGCTTTTTATGATTAAATAAATTAAAAAAAAAAAAAACAACAACAACAACATGGGGTCCACCCTATTTTTGATAAGCATATATGTTAGTCCTTACAACACCTAAAAAAACATGGGTCACGCTCCGTCTAAAGCTTAAATTATTCAGAGCCCGAAAAAAATCAAGGAATGTGTAGAAAATATATCAAAATTTATTATTAATACCTCAAATAAAAAAGTATTTAATGGATGCTACTTGTCAGACTAGAGAAACTGAGCAGCAAGTTGACACATTCAATACAGGATAATGCCGTGATTATTAAGTTCAGTGGTCTCACAAAAATACATATAGTATCCAGAGTGAAATAAGGGGACAATGAAAATTACAACAACAAAAAAATGGCTAGTATCAAAAGCCTGGAATTAATCCCGTTGGAAAGGCAGACTAACCACCATGGAAGTAGATCATAGTGCCAATTACCAAAAAATATGATGCAAAAAATGGCATACCTTCCAAAACATTAAATGTTTGTACATTACTTTCAATTATGTATATCCAATGGAAAATCAACTTCACTGATACTAAACAAGAGGAAATGCCAAGTGATATTTACTCCAAAACACCCTGAATGCAATGGAACCACATACTGTATTATGTGCATAAATTGTACTGAGTACCTTGATGATGTGCCAAGGCTGCTGCGCCTACCCCGACACGCGTTTCCGACGATTCTTCCTATTTTTGATAACCAGCAAAGTTAAAGCAGACAGCTGTCAGATGATATTATCAGGCTGGGAAGGTCCATGGTTATTGAGGCATGATTTCTTAAGCCGTCTTGAGACTATGTCACTTGAATGACTAGGTTCCCCAGCGTCTTCTTCCCCTCTTTGCTCTTCCTGACTGACAGGTCTCATGTGAGTGTATAGGGAGAGACCTGCCTAGGTGATCGGGGTGGGAATAATCATCTGCGAATCTGTCTGAGACTAGTCATCTTAGGCCTGTTTCACACTTGCTTTTTTTTGCAGCGCGTTTTTCCCGCAAAAAAACGCATTGAAAAAACGCATACAAATGCATACAAACGCTGCGTTTTTTTCAAGCATTTTTATGCGCATGCAGGAAAAAAACGCAGCGTTTTTGTGCGTTTGTATGCGTTTTTTGTGCGTTTGCGTTTTTTTACAGATTTTGGAAAAACCCCCCAAAAAAGAAAAAAAAAACATTCAACAACACACAAGACCAATGGGACTTCATTGTGGGTGTGGTATGTTAATATATAGACCCTGTCTACAGTATTCTTCACATTTGCTTGATTCTTCTCGTGACCATGGATCTGCGCTGGAAGAGTTTTCACTTCAACTTGGATTTGGACATCGCGATGGCTCAGGCGTATGCAGTTGCTTGCCATGAACAAAGGAAGAGAGAGAGGGAGCGAAGACGGCAGCGGCGGCGTATGTGGATACATCCGATTGTTGAACTCCGGGAGAGCCGTGGGGCATACCACACCCTCTACAGCGAGCTCCAGGCAAACCCGGAGAAATTTATAGATTATATCCGGATGTCCCAAGAAAGTTTCAGGGATTTGCTTGCTCGTGTCCAACAATCTATCCGGAGACAGGACACACAGCTCCGTCGTGCGATTCCTCCTGAGGAACGGCTACTGGTGACATTACGGTATGTAATATTAAACCAAGGGGTGCGGTCTGATGTTTTTTTTTTAAATTTAGTATTCAAAACCTTGGGTAATTAGTTTTCGTGAATGTACTAATATTTTATTTTATAGTTTTTTAAAATAATATACATAAATATTAATTTTACTTCTTTGTCTGTTCACAGATTCCTGGCGACTGGAGAAACCCTATCTTCACTATACTTCCAGTACCGTATTGGAATCTCTACCTTGTCTGGAATTGTTGCTGACACCTGCCGGGCTCTCTGGAATGTTCCTTGTCCAGAATTTCTGCCCCTGCCCACCGCTGAAAAGTGGATGGAAATTGCTGACAAATTCTGGACAGTATGCAATTTTCCCAACTGTTTGGGAGCTGTTGATGGTAAACACATACGGATCATCAAACCCAAAAGAACGGGATCTGAGTACTATAATTACAAAAAGTACTTTTCAATAGTACTCATGGCCATTGCGGATGCCGGATGTATGTTTGTAGCAGTGGACATTGGAGCATTTGGCCGTGGTAATGACTCACAGGCTTTTAAAAACTCAGACATGGGCCGGAGGTTGTATGGCAACCAATTTAATTTCCCTATGCCACGGCCTCTTCCTCACACCGAAGCTCCGCCACTGCCCTTTGTAATGGTTGGCGATGAGGCTTTTCAAATGTGCGGAAACTTACTGAAACCCTACTCCAGCCGGGACTTGGACCACACCAAAAAAATATTTAATTACAGGCTGACCAGGGCCAGAAGAACTGTCGAGTGTGCTTTTGGGATTCTTGTCTCCAGATGGCGAATTCTGGGCACGGCCATTAATCTTAAACTTGAAACAGTCGATGAGGTGGTGAAGGCCTGTGTGGTTCTACATAACTTTGTGATGGCTAAAGAGCACCCGACCTTTGAACTGGACGATGATGCTCCTAACCCATTGCCTGAATTCACTCAGCACACTCTCAGGTCATCCGTTGAAGTTGGCCAAATGAGGGACCAATTTGCGGCCTACTTTATTTCTGATGTAGGACGGGTGCACTGGCAAGATGAAATGGTGTAATGTTTTTGTTTGTTTATGGTAATAAAAAACCTTATTTGATACCATTACTGAGTGCACTATATTTTTTAAAGTCCAATTAAATAAAAAACTTCCCATGTATAACTGAATTTTTTGATGTTCACACACCTGGGCAGGTAAATACACATATGAGTTAAAATGCAGCATTGCTAGTCTGCGTGAAATATATTGGAACGAGAAAAGCTGCAGGCCATGAATCAGGAAACCAATTTTTTTCAAGAGAAAATTGTCAAACTAGTTGAAAAAAAAGTATGTGATTTTTTTCAAAACCCAACCCTCAAAACCCAACCCCACCCAATGAAAGTCAATGGGGAATACAAGTCAGCATTGAGTGGATGAATGTAATCAGCTCAATTCCAACTTTTATTTAAAATTGTGGTAGTGTATAAATAGACAAGTTTCTAGAGTTATTACACTAGGCCTTGGAATGACTATACTAGGCCGTGGTATTTCACATATGAGTATAGTAGGCCTTGGGCCTACACTAGTATAGTCATGTGAAATACCACGGCCTAGTATAGTCATACCAAGGCCTACTGTAATAACTCGATTTTTACAACTAGGATCGTGTTTCACGAAAAACAAACTGGTGAAACTTGACAAGTTTCAACAGTTTGTTTTTCATGAAACCAGATTCTAGTTGTTAAAACTAGAGTTATTACACTAGGCCTTGGAATGACTATACTAGGCCGTGGTATTTCAAATATGAGTATAGTAGGCCTTGGGCCTACACTAGTATAGTCATGTGAAATACCACGGCCTAGTATAGTCATACCAAGGCCTACTGTAATAACTCGATTTTTACCAACTAGCATCTTGTTTCACAAAAAACAAACTGGTGAAACTTTTTAAGAAAGAAACTTATTTTTTAGACAAGTTTCAACTTTTTGTTTTTCATGAAACCAGATCCAAGTTGGTAAAACTCGAGTTATTACACTAGGCCTTGGTATGACTATACTAGTCCGTGTTATTTCACATATGACTATACTAGGCCTTGGGTTGGTTTTTAACATGTATTTACCCATCAGTGTGTGTGAGCGGCGCAAACAACATTAATGAAACTTTGTAATGGTGAACCACAAATGTAAATTTATTTTTAATCACAAAAATAAACCAAAAAATTATTTTTTCCGGCGTTTGGGGGCAGATGGTTTCAATTTGGGGGTGTGCAGGGAATATGCAACACTTGCAGTTGAAGACGGTGTTTGAGGGGAAGGGGAAACAAAACTTGTGGGGGAAGGTAGTCCAGTTAAGGGAATTAAACTAGGAACACTTGGAGGAGAGGAAATCTGTTCAGGTACATTTGTTGTAATGGCATGTCGCCGTAGGCTTGTGTGCCGGGACCGACTTTGGCCCAATGCCCGCCTTGATTGATTTCGCCTTGAACTTGGGGCAAATATTGAGTGTAGGTCCCCCGTCTGCTGGGGTGGCTGCTGCTGCTGCTGAGGTGGCTGCTGCTGCTGGGGTGGCTGCTGCTGCTGCTGAGGTGGCTGCTGCTGCTGCTGAGGTGGCTGCTGCTGAGGTGGCTGCTGCTGCTGCTCTTGGTTGGCAGTGCTCGTCCTTGCAGGAGGACTGGTGGCGGCAGTGATGGTCCAGGTTTGCGGAGTGGTGGTTGCAGGGCTACTACATGTTGTTGTAGCGGCAGGGCTGTTCCATGTTTGCCTAGTGGTGGCTGAGCTCCACGCATGCATGGGAGTGGCGGTGGTGCTCCAGACAGGAGCAGCGCTTGCCATGGTGGTGTCGGTGAAGTGACCAGCTGCACTCAGACTTGTGGTGGTGTAACGGTGGGTGTCCTGGCTTTGAATAGAGGTGTCCGTGCAGTGGTATGCAGCACAAGTCGGTAGTGAGGTGAAGCGAGTCAATGGTGGCACAGGTGGAAATGACACCACTGACTGCTGACCGTACCGATTATGCTGCATAGCCTGCAAGAAAGCATTGTTGCAGGCCTGCAGCACATTCAGCTGTTGCTCAGGACTAAGGTGTTCCGCCATGCCCTTTTCAATCTTACTAAAAAATGGTGTGCTGGTCTGTTGAGGTCGGCCTCCAGACGGTCAAGGCGCTGTTCTACAGAATTGAAGCGGTGTTCAAAGTGGTTAAAACCATGTTCCATGAGTGCAAAACCGCTTTCAACTCTGTCGGACAGCGACTTGAGGCTGGAATTAAAGGCCTCGCTCAAATGCATAAACTCGGGCAAGACATTCCTGTCCAAGGCCCTCTGCCTCTGGCGGGTAGTGCCCGCATAACCAGTGGCAGAGACCTGGGACAGGGGAACACCTGATGGCCCAGCTTCCTGGTCACCAGCTGTGTGTGTGGCTGACCTGCAAGGTGCTTCATAGCTGTCGGATGGCTGGGACGGGTCAGAGGACGTCCGAGGAAGGACCGCTCCAGGGCCAGGTTGCAGGGTGCTGCTCCAGGTGCTGTGGAAGAAAGGAAAATCATTACTACCATGCCTTTACAAGAAGCATCAGCTGTGGATTAGAAAAACACAGATTAATAAAAATAAAAACCCAAAATTTATAATACTTACGATCTCGTGGCAAGGACCGGTCTTAGGAACTGCAACGCGTGATAGTGACGGTATCTAGTTCTGGTCCTTGACGCAGATCCACTGCGAACCTGGCCCTCAGCACGAACATCACTGTTGAAGCGGTCCTTGATCGAACGCCAACGTGTTCGGACTTTGTCCACTGTTGGGAAAAAAAAAACAGTGCCGTCAAGGACAACAGTCACTGCGGCACAATATAGCAACACAATACTCAAAGCAGTCACTGTAGAGCCCGATGACACTGTTGGGTTTCCTGCTAGAATATACCTAGCACGAAACCCAACAGTGCCGTCAAGGACAACAGTCACTGCGGCACAATATAGCAATACAATACTCAAAGCAGTCACTGTAGAGCCCGATGACACTGTTGGGTTTCCTGCTAGAATATACCTAGCACGAAACCCAACAGTGCCGTCAAGGACAACAGTCACTGCGGCACAATATAGCAATACAATACTCAAAGCAGTCACTGTAGAGCCCGATGACACTGTTGGGTTTCCTGCTAGAATATACCTAGCACGAAACCCAACAGTGCCGTCAAGGACAACAGTCACTGCGGCACAATATAGCAACACAATACTCAAAGCAGTCACTGTAGAGCCCGATGACACTGTTGGGTTTCCTGCTAGAATATACCTAGCACGAAACCCAACAGTGCCGTCAAGGACAACAGTCACTGCGGCACAATATAGCAACACAATACTCAAAGCAGTCACTGTAGAGCCCGATGACACTGTTGGGTTTCCTGCTAGAATATACCTAGCACAAAACCCAACAGTGCCGTCAAGGACAACAGTCACTGCGGCACAATATAGCAACACAATACTCAAAGCAGTCACTGTAGAGCCCGATGACACTGTTGGGTTTCCTGCTAGAATATACCTAGCACGAAACCCAACAGTGCCGTCAAGGACAACAGTCACTGCGGCACAATATAGCAATACAATACTCAAAGCAGTCACTGTAGAGCCCGATGACACTGTTGGGTTTCCTGCTAGAATATACCTAGCACGAAACCCAACAGTGCCGTCAAGGACAACAGTCACTGCGGCACAATACAGAGCAGGGAAATACTCACTAAACGCCTTTTTGGAGGATGCTGTGGCGCTGTCCCAGCCATCCATCAACGCTGCGGCCACCTCATTCCATAGCCGCCGGGTCACCACATTGTCCTTGTACAGCCGGTCACGGCTGTCAAAAAACGGCGCACGCTCCTGGACCAGGCTGATGAGCTGCTCATTATCCAGGTAGACGTCTTCATCCCGTTGTGGAACCTAGACAAAACACATTCATTAGAATAATCAAATTTAAATTGAATAAAAAGTTACAAAAAAAAGAAATATAAAAAAGAGTAAAAATAGAAGATAAAAAATAAAGAACATTACAAATCATTTGATACATACATTCCGTATCACCACCGGGACTTGGCTTCGCTGCTCCTGCTCTTCGCCCTCGCTAGTCCCGTCCGCAGAAGATGATGATGATGATGTCTTAAAAAAGCTGAAAAAAACGTAAGAGATTTGGAGTAGCAGCAGATATACTTACCAGATGCACAAAAATAATCACCTCACGGTCTGCTTGCGCCAATTCCTGCCGCGATGGGGAATATTCGGATTCTGAAGACATACTGCATGTAAAAATAATAAAAATCATTAGTACATACATAATTTAAAAGGACAGGCATATAATGTAATATACTCACATTCTTGACGCTGATAGAAGATGGTTTCCTTGGTGACTGTCTGCTCTCCAATCTGTCAGTGTAGTAGTGGCAGAGTTTTGGCAGGCACCTCCTTTATATAGACTTTTTTTTTTTTGACTTTAGAAGTTTATAACTAGTACAACAAGTGGACACCACCAAAAAAACGCAGCGCTAAAAAAACGCATACATGCGCATGCCAGTGCGCACATATGCGCATCCATAGGCTATAATGGCCATTTTTAGCGCTAAACGTGCGCATACGTGCGCATGCGCTTTTTTGCAGGACCGAAAAATGCAACATGTAGCGTCTGTAAAATACAAACGCACACCTCAAAAAAACGCAGCGCATGAAAATCGCATACGTGCGCATGCCAGCGCGCAGGTATGCGCACCCATGTTAAATATAGGGGAAAAAAACGCATGCGCACGTATGCGTTTTTTTCAAGCGCAAAAAAACGCAAATGTGAAACCAGCCTTAGACTAATAGTCTCAAGCCTGCTTTTCAAGGTATGCTCTCTCTACATGGCTGCAAAGTAAACCTTGGCTGCAATAATGCAGCCGGTGTCTGATTTATGCTCCCCACAGTTCGAGCAGCATGATTCAGATTCTTTTTAAGACGTCTTATGCAAGTACTAGAAGAATACTAATAACCTGGTACGGGTCCCTAATGTACTTCTGTATATCCACAGCTTTATATGGTGGAAAGCTGAGGTCTATATTTACAAATGTACGTGGCGTCCTTTAGATGTTCCAATATTATGGGAAAACAGCCTACTAATCACATACATCCTAGTTCTGGATACAGGCTTTGTGGCCATTGTCTGGGATAAAATCCCATAATTAGAAAATATCGAGTGTCTCTTATTAACCCTTGACATAAGGATCAATACCGTACTGATGCCTCCAGCAGTGAACACTGTTTAAATGCCGAAACAATTAGCTACTTAACCACATTAAAGTAACGGGGAGTTCCCTAATTGCTGTTCAATCTTTACTTAATGATGCCAGAGCAAGGACCATAACACCATAAACTTCTTTTAAATTCGGTAATTAATGTTTCAGATCAAGAACATTAATCAGGTCATTTGGAGAAACCTGTTCTGGAACCCATCCAACAGTAAAATAAAGCAGATGTTCCGTGATGAAGAACAGGAAGAGAATGTGGATTATACCATAATGTTATCTTCCTCGGTTACCAGTGATCGCTCACCCGGGGAAAATAGAAAATTAAGAATTTTTTTTTTTTTACAATTACCCATATAAATTTACGGCAGTAACATAGAAATCTAGGTCCCATTTCATTATTTGTATTTTTTTTAAGTCACAACTTTTTAGTCTCGTGATATCCGTTGCCATTTTTTGTCATCAAATTTTTCAAAGTCAGAAACAGTCTTTTTTTACTGTCTTGAGTTTTTTATGCGCAAAAAGTTGCTTGTTTTGCAAAATGTTGAAAAAAAAAAGTGCCAAAAAAGGGGCGTACTAAAAAACGCACATAAAGAGTCAGCTGAAAACATCTGGAATTGCTAAACTACGCTCCTAAAGTGGAAAAAATAAAAGAGTGAGAGCACATTATAAATAGACTTAAAAAAAAGTGCAAATAGAATAATGATTTGGATGCAAATAAAAAAAGGAGCAAAAAAAACAAAAAAGGAACAATGAATTGGACCAGGGGTCCTGATTTATTGTTATATTGACACTTCTTTTTTGTTGCTTTTATAATGTTTTGGTTCTTTTTACTATATGCACCATATTCACCTTATTTGCGCCTTTTTAAGTCTTTTTTATATGCGTTCACCTGTTGTTTTTGTGTTTATCACTGTGTGGGGGGGAATTAGGGTCTCTAGATATTTTTGCCTGATTCTTCATTTACAACTTTTCAAAAGGTCAGAAATTTTTGTTGTAATTCTATTCCAGTCCCCTCCTGGAGTCATATTATTTATGCCAGGTATTTGGGTGCCATTTTTGCATGATTTTGCAAAACGTGCAACTTTGTTGTTTGCCCTATAAGTCACAAGAAGGTTGGACACAAAAAAAACAAAAAAAACATTTTTCACTGTTTGAAAATTTGTGAATTGCATGCTCAATTTTGAAGAATTTAGCGCAAAAAACAGCAACAATTACCACCAGGCAAGGTATAAAAGTGACTTATAAAATGCAAATAATGAATCGGGCCATGGTTTCTTAGGCTTGTTTCACATTTGCGTTGGGCAGAGCTGCGGAGGGCTGCGTAGTTCCTCCATCAAACCCCACCCAAAACCGCATCGCTTTCATTCAGCTCCGCCTACTTCTGCATGCATCCTGCGTACCTACCTTTAACATTGGTTACGCAGGCCATGCGGATGCGTCCGCATGCGTTTTGACGTTGCGCCGAACTGCGTCTAATGCAACATGTTGCATTTTGATGCGGTCGGTGCAGCGCCAAAACGACGCATGCGGACGCATCCACATGGCCTGCATACCCAATGTTAAACATAGGTACGCAGGCCGCATGCAGACGTAGGCAGAGCTGAATGGAAAAGGTACGGCAGTGGGCGGGGCTTGAAGGAGGCACTACGCAGCCCTCCGCAGCTCTGCCCTACGCAAATGTGAACCTAGCCTAAAAAAGAACCAGGAGAATAAGGGCTAATGGGCAGGAATTTAAAGGGGACCTGTCAGCAGTTTTGGCCAATATAATATGCGGCCATCACCTGTCAGGGCTTATATACAGCATTCTATAATGCTTTATATCTGCCCCCAACCCGACCTGGAAGAACTGAAAAATTAGTTTTAGTATAGTCACCTGCAAGGCGTTCCAGTCCGAGGGGCGTCGCTAATCTTGGTCCGGCGCCTCCCATCTTTATACGATTGCCGTCCTCCTGGTTGCTTCTTGTGGATGACGTGACCCTGCATCATCCACACAGGCTCCCTGGCATCGCGCTCCTGCACAGGCGTACTTCTCTGCCCTGTTGAGGGCAGAGCAAAGAACTGCAGTGCGCAGGTGCTGGGGCTCTTTGACCTTTTCTGGCGCCTGCGCACTGCAGTACTTTGCCCTGCCCTCAACAGGGCAGAGAAATACACCTGTGCAGAAGCGCGATGCCGGGGAGCCTGTGTGGATGATGCAGGGTCGCTTCATCCACAAGAAGCAACCAGGAGGACGGCGATCATAAGAAGATGGGAAGCGCCGGACCAAGACCAGCAACACCCAACGGACTGGACCACCCCACAGGTGAGTAATAATAAAACTTATTTTTCAGTTCTTCCAGGTCAGGTTGGGGGCTTATATACAGCCTTACAAAAGGCTGTATATAAGCCCTGAAAGGTGATGGCCGTATCTTACACTACCGTTCAAAAGTTTAGGGTCACTTAGAAATTTCCTTATTTTTGAAAGAAAAGCACAGTTTTTTCCAATGAAGCTAACATTAAATGATTCAGAAATACACTCTATACATTGTTATTGTGGTAAATGACTATTCTAGCTGCAAACATCTGGTTTGTAATGCAATATCTTCATAGGTGTATAGAGGCCCATTTCCAACAACAATCACTCCAGTGTTCTTATGGTGCTTTGTGTTTGCTAACTCTGTAAGAAGGCTAATGGATGGTTAGAATACCCTTGAAAACCCTTGTGCAAGTATGTTAGCACAGCTGAAAACAGTTTGGCTGATTAGAGAAGCTATAAACCTGACCTTCCTTTGAGCTAGTTGAGAATCTGAAGCATTACATTTGTTGGTTCCCTTAAGCTCTCAAAATGGCCAGAAAAAAAGAACTTTCATGTGAAACTCGACAGTCTAATCTTGTTCTTAGAAATGAAGGCTATTCCATGCGAGAAATGCATCAAAGCCAGTCTAAACAGGAACAGGAGGAGCACTGCCAGAGCCCTGCAAAATGACCTCCAGCAGGCCACAAATGTGCATGTGTCTGCATAAACGGTTATAAACCGACTCCATGAGGATGATCTGAGGGCCCGTTGTCCACAGAAGGGGGTTGAGCTCACATTCCAAAACCGTGCAGGATGCTTGGCATTTGCCTCAGAACACCAGGATTGGCAAATTCGCCACTGGCGCCCTGTGCGCTTCACAGATGAAAGCAGGTTCACACTGAGCACATGTGACAGAGTCTGGAGATGCTGTGGAGAGCGATCTTCTGCCTGCAACATCCTTCAGCATGACCGCTTTGGCAGTGGGTCAGTAATGGTGTGGGGTGGCATTTCTTTGGAGGGCCGCATAGCCCTCCATATGCTCACCAGAGGTAGCCTGACTGCCATTAGGTACCGAGATGAGATCCTCAGACCCCTTGTGAGGCCATATGCTGGTGCGGTTGGCCCTGGGTTCCTCCTAATGCAGGACAATGCCAGACTTCATGTGGCTGGAGTGTGTCAGCAGTTCCTGCAAGATGAAGGCATTGAAGCTATGGACTGGCCCGCCCGTTCCCCAGACCTGAATCCGATTGAGCACATCTTGGACATCATGTCTCGCTCCATCCACCAACGTAACATTGCACCACAGACTTCCAGGAGACCATCCGCCGACTCATCAGGAGCATGCCCAGGCGTTGTACAGTAGGGAGGTCATACAGGCAACATGGAGGCCACACACAATACTGAGCATCTTTTCCTTGTCATGAGGCATTTCCACTGAAGTTGGATCAGCCTGTAATTTGATTTTCCAATTTGATTTTGAGTATCATTCCATATCCAGACCTCCATGGAATATTCATTTTGATTTACATTGATAATTGTTATGTTTTATTGTTCTAAACACATTCCACTATGCAATGAATACAAATTTGCAACTGGAATATGTCATTCAGAGATATCTAGGATGTGGTATTTTAGTGTTCCCTTTATTTTTTTGAGCAGTGTATATATTTATTTTAGTTTTGTTTTATTTTTTGTGAGGGATATTGTGTAGCTATTATTTTTACTAATATTCAATCTATATTCATGTGTATATGTAAAATTCTTTTGTAAAACTATAATTTTGGAGGGGTATGGGGGAAAAGCTGACTGAGATAATTTGTTTGCTGAGTGTACAAATCTGATTACCCAAATAAGTCACCTTAAAGGCCCCGTTACTTTTAGCGATGCACCAGCGATCCCGACCACGATATGACCCGGTCAGGATCGCTGGTGCATCGCTAAATGGTCGCTAGTGAGCTGCCAAGCAGGCAGATCTCACCAGCGATGCAGCAGCGGTCGGCAGTCGTACTCACCTGTCAGACGCGGCGAGGGTGACCGTCTTCCGCCTGCGTCCATGGCTCGCTCGTCGGCGCCAGCAGGAAGCCGACGACGAGAAATGAACCAGGCCGATCTCGCGCGATCAGCGATAGCCAGCGGGGGGGCCGGTCGGAGGTGAGTATCACATGTAGCAATATCGCTAGTGATAACGCTGCTGCGTCACAAATTCGGTGACGCTTTAGCGATATCGCTATGTGTAAAGGGCCCTTAAGTGTAAATTATTATCTATAGATGTTTTTAATAAGGCCAACTCTGAGATCAGATTCTATCATAGAGGACAAAGTTATAGGGAGGGCAAAAGTGATTGCCAAGAGGTTTCTACCATTTAATTTCCTCTAGTTCTTCTCGGATACTCTCAACAGACAAGACTTAGAACTGGTAAGATTTACTAATATTTAGTCTTACAGGTTGTATGTGATCTCTTGCCTCCAGGAAGAAATCCAGTGTTCAAAAGTGTCCGTGTGTTGCCAGAGAGTAAGCGAGGTAAGCAGCAGGTGAATACTTCTGGTAATAACTTACTAGGAAACAAGAGAATCAGAACAGAATACATTTCAAATATAGTCCTCTGCCTTCATTTATAGGACTTGGGTAATACCCATATGGACACTCCTTACTTAATATCAAAATAAGAAAAATCTGTTCAAGAAAATTTGTACTAAAAAAGTTATTTTCTTTATTAAATCACAAAAAGGCACATAATTATACACAAAATTAGTATCACGACAACGTAATTTACATAGGGAAGGATGGAAAACACTGAATGTGGGTCTCAATTAATATAATAAGGTGGGCAGAGCATACAAAAATATATTATATAAAGTGCTGGTGCTTTAAATAGAAAGGTGCATTAATCTATGGCCCATGGCACAGTTTTCAATATTCTAAGCCCTCACATTAGGGATCAATAAAGTGCCATATAATGATATACCATATCGCGACTACCTAGATTATAAATACAAAAATGCTCTTACCCATAGTACCTACAGTAGTTGAGACACCACAAATGCAGCCCCAACGCGCGTTTCGCGTTGGCTTCTTTGGCGGGCGTTTTGCATGCTCAGCCCACCTTATTATATTAATTGAGACCCACTTTCTAGTGTTTTCCATCCCTCCCTATGTAAATTACTTTGTTGTGATACTAATTTTGCATATAATTATGTGCCTTTTTGTGATTTAATAAAGAAAAAATCTTTTTTAGTACAAATTTTCTTGGACTGTTACTCTAGGTTTTTCTTCTCTTGATGGTAATAACTTACTGTATTTCATGATTTGGTAAAAGATCAGACTCACCCAAACTCAAAATGCAGAACTTTTTTTTCTCTTAAAGAAGACATCAAGTGTCCTCTATCACACATGAGTTTGCTTTTAGATCCGGTTGACTTCGTTATGATCTATTGACAATTTTGATATATATCCTTCCAGTCGGGTGTTTGCCGTAACCCAAAACTTTTGCGCTCATGAATGCAGCAGACAGGCTAATCTTCCTGTCTAGCGATTATACAAATTATAAACAGGGTACTAGAGAGGAGTGAAGCTGTTCGATGCATATCAAAATTGAGTTGACTTTTATGAATTTCGCAGGTTGCAGCAAGTTCAGACAATTTGCCATTTGATTAGCGCAAATTGGCAAAAAGAAGTCTTTCCTTTTGTCACATTGCAGGAGATTGCATCAGCTATAGAAGGATGACATAACATTGGGGTGCGACCATGCAGGCTTCCCCATAATGACTTACAGCTGTAACATGACATGGCATAGAGCAACCAAACACTACACTCTGCGTATCCAATACAACAATAATATATACGGATTTAATCTTAAGCACATACAACAAAATAAATTCTGTAGAATCGGTAAAGAAACAATCGCCCCTTACTATAACAGTGAATGAGTATCTTAGAACAGTCGATTATGTAAGTACCCCTTAGGTGTCAAAGAAATGGTTAATCCTAGTTCTCTAAAACTCTAGAAAAATAACTGAAAAACAACTTGTAACCCATGACACCATTTAATTGTTATCATCTGTCTACGTGATAGGATAATTCTGCCAGTGGTCAGTTCCAAATCTCTCATAATAAATGTCTAAATATGTTGAGGCCAAATCCATTTCCTGGCCAACAGGATACGGTTCCACGAATTGTTAAATTAATAAAAGGGAAATGCCAAAAACTCTCGTCACCTCCAATTAAATTAAATATATCTTATAATACATGATACAGTTGACATCTTGTTATATAACTATCATTCTTGCCAATTATTGTGTCAGCTCTCCGCCATTTTTGTTAATTGTTACACAATATTACGGAATTGTCCATATTTGTTCATTTCCTCTTCTGATGAGCAATAAAAGATCTACCCTGACCCTCCCAATAAAGGAGATTTACTTGATAGACAAGCAACCTGTGTCTCTCGTTTTATTTCTCCCAATCCTAGGTACCTAGGCAAAAGCTCCTCCTGAGCTATACCCGAGGAGACATAGAAATCCCTTCTCCGGCAACTTGGAGGCCCCAGCGAGATATAATATTCCCCTTTGACTTTCATCTCAGACAGAACAATTGACCGCCTCTATCCTGAACAGAAAACCAGATCCCGGGCAAGTGAGCAGATTTGTTACTCACACAGTTTTCTCTCCGGGAAAAGAGGCATTCTGGAGTCAGTCTGTGGGGATTTCTAACGGGAAAAGCCCTCGGGTAAAAAAGGTAGATCAGATCTTCCATTTTGAACCATGAAGTAGGTTTATCCATTTTCCTCAGAAGTGATATCTCTGATTGTGTATAGCTATGCTCAATAAAGGATCTCCGTTTGTGGAAGAATTTGATTGTTGACTTTTTCTTTTATCTCTCTAAGTCTTAATATGTCATATACTAATAGGGTTTTTAGAGCATTTATCATTTCAGACAGTTGAGGTGCTTCTTTCTTTAACCAATATGTAAGTACGCACTTTTTGACTAGAAGAAGAGCTAAGCGTATTATTTAATAATAATAATAATAATAATAATCTTTATTTATATAGCGCCAACATATTCCGCAGCGCTTTACAGTTGAACAGTTTCAAACACAACAGTCATAAGTAACAACGTTAACAATACAATAATTAAAGCGAAATAAGACGACCCTGCTCGTGGAGCTTACAATCTACAATGAGGTGGGGGGGATACAAAGCACAGGTTTGTATTTACAATGATGTATTTACAATGACGGTCCAGCCATCTTCAGGGGGTGGGGGTTAGATGGAGATAGTGAATGGGCTACACACACACAAACATGACTTTGATTACTGAATGTGATAGGCCGCTCTGAACAAATGTGTTTTGAGCGAGCGCCTAAAACTATGCAAATTGTGGATGGTCCTAATATTTTGGGGTAGAGCATTCCAGAGGATTGGCGCAGCACGGGAGAAGTCTTGGAGTCGGGAGTGGGAGGTACGGATTAGGGCAGAAGTTAGTCGAAAGTCATTTGCAGAGCGCAGCGGTCGGTTAGGCCGATAGACAGAAATGAGGGAGGAGATGTAAGGGGGTGCCGCACTGTGGAGAGCTTTGTGGGTGAGAACAAGTACTTTGAATTGTACCCTGTAATGAATTGGCAGCCAGTGTAACGACTTTGCTATTATTCCACTATTATTTGAGTGGATACAATTCTATATATATTTTACATATATTTTGTACATAGACTCTTATATCTGTTAGATTTTTATTAACCTCATTATATGCCAGTGTAGTCTTAGATCTGAGAAATTTTATGTATCCAATGATATGGCCTCTAATCACTGACTTTGCAATATCCCAAAAGAGATGAGAATCTTCTATATGATCCCTGCTATCTAGATTATATTCCAACCACCGTTCCTTCAGTAGTTTTTTAATGTTTTCATCTTGTGTCAGAAAACTTGGGAATTTCCAAATAATATCTGATTCTTTTGGAAAAACATCAGTCTAAGTTATCGTCACCAGGGCACAATCTGAGATAACTAGATCTTCAACATCGACATGACTGATTTTGCTTAAAATAATTTCTACAGCCAAAAAAACAATCAATCCTAGACCAATTAGTATCGACATGGGACAAATGTGTATATTCCCTGCCCAGGGAGTAAGTGGGGCACCAGGCGTCTTTACCCCCCAAGGGTGGTTTGCACGTTAACTCCCGGGCCAATATTTACAATTCTGACCACTGTCCCTTTATGAGGTAATAACTCTGGAACGCTTCCATGAATCCCAGTGATTCTGACATTGTTTTCTCGTGACATATTGTACTTCATGTTAGTTGTAAAATTTCATTCATATAACTTGCATTTATTTGTGAAAAAAAACAAAAATTTGGCGAAAATTTTGAATATTTTGCAATTTTCCAACTTTTAATTTTTTTGCCCTTAAATCACAGAGATAAGGCACACAAAAAACTTAATAAATAACATTTCCCACATGTCTACTTTACATCAGAACAATTTGGGAACCAAAATTTTTTTGTTAGGAAGTTAAAAGGGTTAAAAATTGACCAGCGATTTCTCATTTTTACAACACCATTTTATTTTTAGGGACCACATCACATTTGAAGTCACGTTGAGGGGTCTATATGATAGAAAATACCCAAAAGTGACACCATTCTAAAAACTGCACCCCTCAAGGTGCTCAAAACCACATTCAAGAAGTTTATTAACCCTTCAGGTGCTTCACAGGAATTTTTTGAATGTTTAAAAAAATGAACATTTAACTTTTTTTCACAAAAAAGTAAATTCAGGTCCAATTTTTATAATTTTACCAAGGGTAACAGGAGAAATTGGACTGCAAAAGTTATCATGCAATTTGTCCCGAGTACGCGGATACCTGATATGTGGGGAGGACCACTGTTTCGGCGCATGGGAGAGCTGAGAAGGGAAGGAGCGCCGTTTGACTTTTTCAAAGCAAAATTGGCTGGAATTCAGGTCGGACGCCATGTCACGTTTGGAGAGCCCCTGATGTACCTAAACAGTGGAAACCCCCCACAAGTGACCCCATTTTGGAAGCTACACCCCCCCAAGGAACTTATCTAGATATGTGGTGAGAACTTGAACCCCTAAGGGCTTCACAGAAGTTTATAACGTACAGCGGTCCAATTGAAAAATCATTTTATCCACAAAAATGATCTTTTCACCTCCAATTTTTATTTTCCCAAGGGTAACAGGACCCCAAAAGTTGTTGTCCAATTTGTCCCGAGTACGCTGATATCCCATAGGTGGGAGAAAACTACTGTATGGGCACACGTCGGGGCTCGGAAGGGAAGTAGTGATGTTTTGGAATGCAGATTTTGATGGACTGATCTGTGGGCGTCATGTTGCCTTTGGAGAGCCCCTGATGTGCCTAAACTGTGGAAACCCCCCACAAGTGACCCCATTTTTGAAACTAGACCCCCCCACTTATCTAGATGTGTGGTGAGCACTTTGAACCCCCAAGTGCTTCACAGAAGTTTATACAGCCTGGACGTGTAAATAAAAAAATCATATTTTTTCCACAGACATGATCTTTTAGTCCCCATTTTTTTTATTTTCCCAAGGGTAACAGGAGAAATTGGACCCCAAAAGTTGTTCTACACTTTGTCCTGAGTAGGCTGATATCCCATATGTGGGAGAAAACTACTGTATGGGCACACGTCGGGGCTTGGAAGGGAAGTAGTGATGTTTTGGAATGCAGCCTTTGATGGAATGGTCTTCGGGTGTCATGTTGCGTTTGGAGAGCCTCTGATGTGCCTAAACTATTGAAACCCCCAACAAGTGACCCCATTTTGGAAACTAGACCCCCCAAGGAACTTAATTAGATGTGTGGTGAAAGCTTTGAACCCCAAAGTGCTTCACAGAAGTTTATAACGTAGAGCCATAAAAATAAAAAAATCATATTTTTTTCCACAAAAATGATATTTTTGCCCCCAATTTTTTATTTTCCCAAGGGTAACAGGAGAAATTGGACCCTAAAAGTTGTTGTGCAATTTGTCCTGAGTAGGCTGATACACCATATGTGGGGGTAAACCACTGTTTGGGTGCATGACAGAGCTTGGAAGGGAAGGAGCACCATTTGACTTTTTCAACGCAGAATTGGCTTGAATTGAGATCAGACGCCATGTTGCGTTTGGAGAGCACCTGATGTGCCTAAACAGTGGAAACCCCCCAATTCTAACTCCAACCCTAACCCCAACACATCCCTAACCCTAATCTCAGCCCTAACCGTAGCCCTAAAACCCTAGCACTAACCCTAACCCTAGACCTAACCCTAGCCCTAACCCAACCCCTAATGGGAAAATGGAAATAAATACATTTTTTTTATGTTATTATTTTTCCCTAACTAAGGGGGTGATAACGGGGGGGGTTTGATTTACTATTTATAGCGGGTTTTTATGTTTGGCAGCTGTCATACGCTAAAAAACGCTTTTTATTGTAAAAATAGTTTTTGCATCACCACATTTTGAGAGCTATAATTTTTCCATATTTTGACCCACCGAGTCATGTGATTTCTCATTTTTTGCAGGACGAGTTGACATTTTTATTGGTACCATTTTCGGGCACGTAACATTTTTTGATCGCTTTTTATTCCGATTTTTGGGATGGAGAATGAACAAAAACCAGCATTTCATGAATTTCTTTTGGGGGGGTGCGTTTACACCGTTCCGCGCGTGGTAAAATTGATAAAACGGTTTTATTCTTCTGGTCATTACGATTACAGTGATACCTCATTTATTTTTTTTTATGTTTTGGCGCTTTTATGCAAAGAAAACTATTTTATATAAAAAATAATTATTTTTGCGTCGCTTTATTCTGCGAGCTGTAACTTTTTTATTTTTTCGCTGATGATGCTGTGTGGCGGCTCGTTTTTTGCTGGACAAGATGATGTTTTCAGCGGTACCATGGATATTTATATGCGTCTTTTTGATCGCGCGTTATTGCACTTTTTGATCAGCAGTATGATGATAAAGCATTGTTTTTTGCTTTTGTTTTTTAAGGGGTTCGCTAAAGGGGTTAACTAGTGGGACAGATTTATAGGGCGGGTCGTTACGGACATGGCAATACTAAATATGTGTACTTTTACTGTTTTGTTTTTATTTTAAAAAAAATGAGTTTATTAGGGAATATTTTTATTTTTTTTATTTATTTAGGGATTTTTTATAAATTATTTTTACACGGATTTTTTTTTTTTTACTTTATTTTATTGTCTAGGGGGGGTCATTACTGTAATGTGTCAGATCACTGATCTGACAGTTTGCTCAGCACTGCTGCAGGCTTTCTCAGAGCCTGCTCTCAGAAGACAGGGAAGGAGACTCTCGGAGCAGCGCAGCATATCGTGCTGTTCCAGGGGTCTCAGGGAAGCACGCAGGAATACACCTCAATAAAATGGGAATAGTTGGTGGTATCAACTTCCTGTTTGTGGCACATTAGTATATGGGAGGGGGGGAACTTTTCAAGATGGGTGATGACCATGATGGCCATTTTGAAGTTGGCCATTTTGGATCCAACTTTATTTTTTCCAATGGGAAGAGGGTCATGTGACACATCAATCTGATTGAGAATTTCTCAAGAAAAACAATGGTGCGCTTGGTTTTAGCATAACTTTATTTTTTCATGACTTATTTACAAGTTTACGACCACTTATAAAAAGTGTTCAAAGTGCTGCCCATTGTGTTGGATTGTCAATGCAACCCTCTTCTCCCACTCTTGACACACTGATAGCAACACCGCAGAAAAAATGCTAGCACAGGCTTCCAGTATCTGTTGTTTCAGATGCTGCACATCTCATATCTTCACAGGATAGACAATTGTCTTCAGAAGACCCCAAAGATAAAAGTCTAAGGGGGTCAGATTGGGAGACCTTGGTGGCCATTCTACTGGCCCATGATGACTAATCCACTTTCCAGGAAACTGTTCATGTAGGAATGCTCGAACCTGTGACTATCAGAGTGTCAAGAGTGGGAGAAGAGGGTTGCATTGACAATCCTACACAATGGGCAGCACTTTGAACACATTTTATAAGTTGCCATAAACCTGTAAATAACTCATGAAAGAATAAAGTTACATTAAAACCAAGCACAACATTGTTTTTCTTGTTGCAATTCTCAAGTTTGATGTGTCACATGACCCTCTTCCCATTGAAAAAAATAAAGTTGGATCCAAAATGGCCGACTTCAAAATGGCCACCATGATCACCACCCATCTTGAAAAGTTTCCGCCCTCCTATATACTAATCTGCCACAAACAGGAAGTTGATATCACCAACCATTCCTATTTTATTTATGTGTATCCATATAAATGACCCACCCATTATAGACAGAGTCAATATTAGTAGTATTGACTTCACTTTTCTTCACAAACTTATGGGAAGTCTGTATGTATTATTTAAAAAATAAAAACAATAATTTCCGATGTCTTCTTATAGCTTCCACAAGAGCAATGTTTGTGTTCTTCCTCCAGGTAAAACACTTTAAGATTCGCCGGGAATTGTAATGAGAAGCGGTATCAGGATCCTGACAGCACCGGCGTACAGCCTCTGCTGAGCAGGGACTCACCCGCACTGTAGGGACCCCTGGGGACAAGAACAGCCAGAAAGTACAGATGCACAGGACCTGAACGCTGAAGGTTAGCAAGCCGGCACAGGACCTACGGTCATGTGACAGCAAGGGGACGGGGCTTAGAAGATAGAAAACTCAGAGTCAGGCAAACGGAGTTCATACACAGTACGGGCAAACGAGGTACAGGAGGGGTAAACAGACGGGTGGTCAGACAAAGCCAAAGGTCATACACAAGAGGGCGGTGCAGTACCAAAGGGACAAGCAGAGAGTAGTTAAGTCACAAGCATAGAGTCATACACGAGAGCGGTGCGGTACAAGAAGGGCAGGCAGAACTCGTAACGGACAGAACCGGATCACAACCAAACAAGCAACAAGTTATCAAGCACAAGGCACACGTACACAAGAGGTCAACTAACTCAGCCGAGGGCAGGAGTATAACTGACACCGGACCTAGGTCCAGTGAGCATTAAATAGCCGCCCTCTGCCAGAGAGAGGCAGAACAATTAACCCCCAGTCTGACCAGGACGGGTCAGAGCCAAACCCCGTCCTGGATCATGACAGTACCCTCCTCTCATTGGGGGGCCACCGGACCCCCAGGTCTCTCAGGGTACTTGGCATGAAAGGCCCGGACCAACCGATCCGCATGAACCGATCGAGCAGGAACCCACGAGCGTTCTTCCGGACCGTAGCCTTTCCAATGTACCAGATATTGAAGGGCATGACGGACCAACCTGGAGTTGACAATTCGTTCCACCTCGTACTCCGACTGCCCATCTACCAAAACCGGTGGCGGGGAAGCTGATGATCCCTCCCCAGCGGACCTCACAGGTTTCAAAAGGGCCTTATGGAAAACATTTGGGATCCGCAGAGATGGCGGGAGACGCAACCGAAAAGCCACCGGATTAACTGCTTCGGTAATTTCATAGGGACCTATAAACTTGGGTCCAAGCTTCGCCGGGGGGACCTTGAGCCTTATATTCTTGGTGGACAACCATACCTTATCCCCAATCTGAAACACCTATCCCGCGGATCGTTTTTTGTCCGCAAAAAATTTAAATTTGTCCTGGGCCTTCGTAATGTCACTCTGGATCTCCCGCAATACCTCCCCCAACCGCTGGATCGTCTCATCCGCCCCAGGACATCCAGAATTTAAACGGGAAAATTCTCCAAAATGAGGATGAAACCCATAATTGCAGAAAAAGGGAGATGTACCCGTAGACTGGTTAATGCGGTTGTTAAATGCAAACTCGGCCAATGGTAGCACAGAACACCAATAATCCTGTAGGGCTGAGGTCAAGCAGCGCAGAATTTGCTCCAGAGACTGATTGGTCCGCTCGGTCTGCCCATTAGTCTCTGGATGATAAGCGGATGAAAAGGACAGACCAATACCTAACCTCTTACAAAAAGCTCTCCAAAATCTGGAAACAAATTGCACTCCCCTATCAGACACCACATTCAGGGGTACCCCATGCAACCCCACCACATGCTCAATAAACAATCTGGACAATGTTTCCGCATTAGGTAGAGTTGCCAAAGGTACAAAATGTGCCTGCTTACTAAACCTGTCCACCACAACCCAGACGATGGTATTACCCTTGGAGGGGGGAAGGTTGGTGATGAAATCCATGGACAGATGAGTCCATGGTCTCTCAGGAATTGGCACTGGTACCAATTCCCCGGCCGGCCGGTTATGGGGGGTTTTTGCACGAGCACAAACATCACATGCAGACACATATTCCCCAACATCAGAGGCTAAAGAAGACCACCAGAATACTCTAGCAATGGCCTTCCGGGTGGCCGAGATCCCTGGATGTCCACCCAGAACTGAGTCATGGAACTCCCGGAGGACCTTGACACGAAACTGAGCTGGCACAAAAAGTTTATCCACCGGCTTAGCCGGAGGTGCAAGAGACTGGGCTTCCCGAATCTCCCATTCCAACATATTAGAAATACCTGCCACCACCACCTCAGGCTGAAGGATGGAGGATGGAGGTTCCGGGGGGACTCCGGATCTAGACTGCGTGACAAGGCATCCACTCTGACATTTTTAGATCCTGGCCGAAAAGTGATCGAGAATTTGAATCGGGAAAAAAAAGTGACCATCTAGCCTGTCTGGGAGTCAACCTTTTAGCTGACTCAATGTAAGCTAGGTTTTTGTGGTCCATAATTACGGTTATAGGATGGACAGCCCCCTCCAAAAAATGCCTCCATTCTTCAAAGGCCAACTTTACGGCAAGAAGTTCTCTATTCCCCACATCATAGTTTCTCTCCGCAGGGGAGAATTTCTTTGAGAAAAAGGCGCAAGGTCTCAAATTGGTCAAAGTGGAGGGTCCCTGGGACAATACCGCCCCCACCCCTGAGGCGTCCACCTCAACAATAAATGGTTCAGACGGGTCCGGTTGAATCAAACGGGGCAGACATGAAACACTTTTTCAAAAACTAAAATGCCGCTACCGCTGCGGTTGACCAATTCTTGATATCGGCCCCCTTTTGAGTCATGTCTGTGAGGGGTTTAACCACCTGTGAGAACCCCCTTATAAATTTACGATAATAATTGGCGAATCCTAAGAAACGCTGCAGAGCCTTCAAATCACAAGGTTGAACCCACTCGACAATGCAATGGCCTGCACCTTATTAGGATCCATGCGATACCCTTCAGCAGACACGATGAACCCCAAAAAAGACAGTTCCTGGACAAAAAATAGACATTTTTCTAGTTTAGCAAGAGACAGTTCTCCCGGAGCCTTTGGAGAACTGCCCGAACATGACCAATGTGAGCCTGTTTATCAGGAGAGTAGATCAATATGTCATCCAAATATACCACCATAAAACGTCCAATAAAATCTGAGAACACACAATTTATGACATTTTGGAAGATTGAGCATTGGTCAGGCCGAAAGGCATGACCAAATTTTCAAGCAACCCTTCAGTAGTGAAAAAAGCGGTTTTCCACTCATCCCTGTCCCGGACTCGGATAAGGTTATACGCTCCCCGTAGATCTAATTTCGAAAACTACTTAGCTCCGGATAACTGGTTGTATAAATCAGGAATAAGTGGAAGGGGATACGTATTCCTCACAGTTATCTTATTTAACTCACGAAAATTGAGGCAAGGGCGTAAACCACCATCTTTTTTCTTTGCAAAAAAGAACCCTGCCGCCACGGGAGAAACAGAAGGACGAATGTGTCCCTTACGGAGACTCGCGGAAATATATTCCTTCATCGCAGCCCGTTCTGGACCCGAAAGGTTATGCAAGCGGGCTTTGGGCAATTTAGCATCTGGAACTAGGTCAATGGCAAAATCAAATGGGCGGTGTGGTGGTAAAACCTCAGCCTCTTTTTCGGAGAAAACATCTGTGTAGTCTTTCAGGCACTCCGGAATACCTTCCAGAACCACGGACGACACAGACACAGTAACCAGACATTTTTCAGAACAATAGGGACCCCACTTAACAATGTCCCGAGATTCCCAATTAATCACAGGATTATGCAATTGTAGCCAGGGGAACCCCAACACCAGTCCCGCAGGCAGGTTGTCCATCACAAAACATGAAATATGTTCCTGGTGCAAGGAACTTACTTTAAGGAGAAACTCTTCAGTACGAAACATAACGTCGTTCTTAACCAGTGGTGTTTTGTCAATGGCAACAATGTGAATAGGAGTCTCCAACCTAACTGTCCCTAACTTACACCTGGACACCAAGTCAGAGTCAATAAAGTTCAATGACGATCCGCAATCCACGAAGGCAGAAATGGATGTGGAAGCACTCCCACAACAAAGTTCCACTTGCAACAACATTTTAAAGAAGGCAAAAAAGGGTACCTGAGAGCCTGGGTGACCTCCACGACAATCACCCGGGCTCAGTCGCTTGTTGGTTAGTGGACGGGAGTGGCAATCATTTTTCCAATGTCCAGAATCGCCACCGTGAGTACAGCATTTTCCCACGCTCTGTTGTCTCCTTTCTTTCTCTTTGAGGTCGATGGTTCCCATCTCCGTGATTTCCAATGTAGGACTGGCTCCCCTTCCTTGGGAAAACAACGGTGTCTCAATTTGCATCACTCCCCTGGCCCGTAGCCTGCGATCCATTCAGACGGCCTGTGTCATAGCCTCCTCCAGGGAATCAGGCGGAGGGTGGAGAGCCAAGGCATCTTTCAGATGTTCAGACAGGCCTCTACGGAACAAACCCCGGAGGGCGGCATCATTCCAGCAGCCCAGCGTCTGAACTCTGAGCAAAACCACTCGGCTGAGTGCTTCCCCTGACACATACTCATCACCATGTCCTCAGCCATACGCATCCGATCAGGCTCATCATAAATATGCCCCAGGGACTCAAAAAATGCATCCACAGTCATACGCTCAGGGGCCGTGGTCAGAAGGGAGAAAGCCCAGGCTTGGGGGGCTCCCCTTAACAGAGACATAATGACCCCCACTCTCTGACTTTCATCCCCAGAAGAGTGTGGTCTTAATGAAAAAAAAGCTTACAGCTCTCCTTGAAAACTCTGAATTTTTTTATCTCCAGAAAAGGTATCCGGTAACTTAACTGGAGACTCAGGGGAAACTAATGTAACATCCCGAGCCCCGGATAAAAAAGTCCGCTGCACAGTGTCAGCGATCAGTTGCTGAGACTGAGCCAGGACTTGTTGTTCTCCAAGGAGTTTCTGAGACATCTGAGTCAGGTGCTTTACCTGCTCAGAAAGAGAGTGCATTGGATCCATCACAACACACAGGAGAAGGGGAGCAGAGAAAAAAATGGTATGGGACAGTTATAATATCAGGACCCTGACAGCGCCGGCGTACAGCCTCCGCTGAGCAAGGACTCACCCGCACTGTAGGGACCCCTGGGGACAAGAACAGCCAGAAAGTACAGATGCACAGGACCTGAACGCTGAAGGTTAGCAAGCCGGCACAGGACCTAAGGTCATGTGACAGCAAGGGGACGGGGCTTAGCGTCCTGCTTTCAGAGAAGATAGAAAACTCAGTCAGGCAAACGGAGTTCATACACAGTATGGGCAAACGAGGTACAGGAGGGTTAAACAGATGGGAGGTCAGACACAAGAGGGCGGTGCGGTACCAAAGGGACAAGCAGAGAGTAGTCGAGTCACAAGCAGAGAGTCATACACGAGAGAGCAGTGCGGTACAAGAAGGGCAGGCAGGACTCGTAACAGGGACAGAACCAGATCACAACCAAACAAGCAACAAGTTATCAAGCACAAGGCACACGTACACAAGAGGTCAACTAACTCAGCCGAGGGCAGGAGTATAACTGACACCGGACCTAGGTCCAGTGAGCATTAAATAGCCGCCCTCTGCCAGAGAGAGGCAGAACAATTAACCCCCAGTCTGACCAGGACGGGTCAGAGCGAAACCCCGTCCTGGATCATGACAAGCGGGTTTTCTTCTTTACTAGTTCAGTGCATATTCCACTAAAGACGCGTCTTTCTTTGTTACTTCCACCGAGTAGTCACTGAAAATTAACGCTCTACGTTCATCGGGCACCAGGGGTGGAGAGGATTTTCTGTACCTTTGTAAGATGTCCACTTTGTCTGCATAGCTCAGGTACTTCGCAGTACCAGGCCCGGGCTTATAAGCAGGAGATTCTTGTGGAGGTGGTGGTGGGCCGACTCTGTGAGCGCATTCCACCTTCAATGGTGTATTACTGCCCAGAGCGTTTGCTAGGTCTAGTGTGCATATACTTGTAAGCTGGCTACGGGTAATAGATTCTGGTAAACCCATGATCCTAAGATTGCTTCTCCGGGATATATTCTCCAGATCATCAAATGCAACAAGATCACATCTTTAATATGCATTTAATTCATTTATTTGCTGATATAAATTTATTCAGATAAAAGTAAAATTCTCTGTCAAATTGGCACCGGCCGCGCCTGCGCAGTAGCATCTATTGGATCACAAATCTTGGTGGAGACAATTTTTTTTTCTCTAGTAAACCGCCGGCGCCTGCCTGCTGAATGTGAATTTTTATTTTTCAAAACATATAGTCAGTGTTTAAAATAGGGGGCAGATCACTGAGGGATCAGTGACCTGACTTAAGCCATCGGTATGAAAAGCTAAGAAGAGCACCACATGAAGACCTCCCCACAGGCCCACCCGGAGTGGAAAGAGATGAAAAACATTCTCCACAAGAATTGGCCTGTACTAAAAACAGACCCAATTCTGGCAGCACAATTACCAAAAAATCTCCTTATGACGGCCAGGAGGAGTAGGAGTCTGAAGGACATGTTACTGAGGAGCCACTATACTGCCAAGGTGTCCAATCCCTTCACCTCTTCTGAAAGTAAACCGAGACGGGCTGTTCCCCCTGTGGGGACTGTCGGGCCTGTGAAAATATCATCAGGAGTACAGAATTTATGTCCTCTGGTGGGTCGTTATCTTGACATTTTAAGGTTTTTCATGGCTGTGATACGAAAAGTCTAAAGGTAAGGGGGATTGATTGTGTTAATGGGGGAATTAGAGGTGACAATTTAAAACAGATATTGGCACAATTAGAATGCCAATGGATCAATAATTTGGGATCCATGGCCCCCCAAATGCTTAACTGAAAAATGAAGCTTTCTCCCGTTTTTTTTAATAATCCATCAACATCAACAATGTCCATTGTATAGGGAATATTCAAGGTTCCTGATATCTCTGCGCTTTTATTTTAATTATGTGTGTTTCTTGTCTATTTGTAGCTGATACTGTATTGAAGATTTATCTTTTCCTTATGGCTATTCATGAAATGTATCTGTGATATGGGATTCTTGTGTGACCATCATATGAGGACCCCTCTGGTGTCAGGATGAACACTTATGAACACTTCATCTTGAACGCCATATTATTGGTTGACACAGTAATAATAGTGTTGTTCATGTACTCTTGTATATATAGCTATTTACATTTTTGCACATGTGCACCTTAATTATATGTTTTTTTTTAAATGCCGCACTTTATAATGCTATGGTATATTAGTGGATTCCAATACAATAATGTTGTCTTCTCTATTTGAGTATATTAAGCACATGTGCACTTTATTATACCTAATGTTACCCATTGTGTGACATACTTTCATTAATGTGACTAATGGTTATGAGTTTACACTGGCACTTGTAATATCTGTTGTTTTCATTATCTAATATGGTGATTTATTTTACCTCACTAATAATGGTAGACTCCATGGGACTCCTTAAACATGGCCGCCGGTTGTGAGTGCGCTCTGTGACCTGATCGCTGGTCCGTCCTTCCTGGAATCCAACTTGACAACGCACCTGTCTGTGACGCCACCGGGGCATTTCCCCGGACGTGCACTTTAGATATATCCATATGAGCCACCATTACACATTACCTCTCTTAGGAGAACTATATATAGAGAAGCTATGGATGTACTTGAGTTCTACTGATAACTTTTTGTCTGCTGTGGTTATTTCCCGTCTTTTGAGGTGATGTATGTTTATCTGCTGGATTTATAATATCCCTTATATACTTTCAATTGTTCCTCTGTTCTATGAGAGCCCAAGTACTGTGAGTGCTCCCCAGGTGACACTTGTTGTTTCTTTCTTGATGTACACCTTGTATATATTTTCTTTATTACTGATTTTGATGAAACAAAAAACATATATTTGTTTATATTTATGAAGTCAGCATTCAATTTTTTCTTCAGTTTAATTTATTATACCCTGGAGACCAGTGAACAAAAGCACAAGAGGGAGGGGCACAGACTGAGTCCAAGTCCTCCCTCTTGTACTTCTGATCACTAGGTCCCTCACAACAGTGAGGGCAGTAATGCTCTGACGGCGGTCCTGTCCACGCATAAAAGTATAAAATAAAGACTCAGACACATCATGGAAAGTTTAAATAGTGGGAAGTTTTATTATATATTATTTATTATATTATATGTATATATAATATATTTATTATATATATTTAATATGTATTAATATATTATATATTTAACATATTATATTATATATTTATTATATTATATTTATATATTATATTATATATTTAATATATATTATATATTTAACATATTATATATTTATTATATGATATTATATATTTATTATATTAAATTATATTATTATTTATTATATTATATTTAATAAAGATATTAATATATTATATATTTAACATATTATCTTTATATTATGTATTTATTATATTATATATTTATTATATTAAACTATATTATTACTATTTATCATTTATTATATGCTGGTTACCTTCCATCACTCACAAAGAGCATACAGCAACACTCAGGACAGGAGAAACCCCCAGTGGTGGAAACCTGTAGGGAAACCATGGCTGCTGCACTACTGCCCTTCCTCTGGGCATACTAAGGGAGGTCACCACTATAAATACAGGTGTGAAAAAATAACAATTATGTGTAAAGTCTATAGTGTGCCTATGAGTACAGTATACGGGGTGTCTGTATGTTGCCTATGTACAGTGGGGTGGGCTTTTCCTGTGTGTGACTATTCAGCATAGTAACATAGTATTTAAGGTTGAAGGGAGACATTAAGTCCATCTAGTTCAACCTATAGCCTAACATGTTGATCCAGAGGAAGGCAAAAAAACTCCATGTGGCAAACAGCGCCACATTGGGGAAAAAAATTCCTTCCTGACTCCACATACGGCAATCAGACTAGCTCCCTGGATCAACGCCCTATCAAGGAATCTAGTCTATATCCCCTGTACACCATACCAGCATACTTCTCTACTTTCTCCAGTTCTTCATCCGTCACGTCTTCTTCTAGGACCGGCAGCCATGTTCCCCTTCCAGCCATGTCCTTCTCCTTGTAGGTCCTGCAGCTCTGTTTCCAGGCGTTAGTGGATATTCCTCTCTCTCTTCCATGCCCAGTGGTCAGAATCTTCTGCCATGATCTAGAATAAAATAAGTGATTATAATCAGAGTGTAAAGGGCATATGTCACCATTAATCATAATTCGATTTGCATATATTTTAGACCTGATGATACTGGTGTGATGACTGAAAATCCATGGCAGAATGACTTTCTAATCACTTACTTGACATTAAAACAGGCATTTCGTGAGACCAGCTCTGGCTGCACTTATAAAATGCTCTGCCTAATATCAGGATTTAGGCAAATAGTGGCAAACATAACACATGTATGAGGGAAATAACAATAAGTATAGGGCAATTGCCGCCTACCACTCAAACATGTGTATTTTTAATGGATAAGTATAGGGCCAACTGCAGAAAAGCATGCTGAGAAAACACTGAAAGCAGTCATAGGGTCCCATTAAAATTCAATACTTTATTAAATGCAAAGAATATTAAAACGGGTATGGTACAACGGTAGGGGCAGGGAATATTGCACACACCAAGTGGTCACACAAGAAAAAATGGACATCCGGGCCAAACTGCTCTGCAACTACACATATATACTATTGAACATGTAGGAAGATACGGGCTGCATTGCACATAATTAATCACATGATATCAGGAAAAGATCTAATTGGCACCTACTAGAAACCACCTGTCATGATAATATGAATATACAAGTACTAAGCTAAGAGCATGTGCTCATATTAAAGGACAACCGTGAGGAAGGAGCTTGCTTGCTCCGAAACGCGCGTCGGGGAAGGGCTGCCGGTCCTGCTCCTCTGCTTACACCTCCTGCTACATCCAGGTAACAACACTTTATTTATGATGCTTGATTTTTAGGCTGCTGTGTGCTAGTATTTTTGCCTGTATTGCACCCGCAATGGCTATGGGTCATCATACTATGCATGCACTTTTGTCATGGACGGGTGTCCTTTAATATGAGCACTTGCTCTTAGCTTAGTACTTGTATATTCATATTATCATGACAGGTGGTTTCTAGTAGGTGCCAATTAGATCTTTTCCTGATATCATTTTATTAATTATCTGCAATGCAGCCCGTATCTTCCTACATGTTCAATAGTATATATGTGTAGTTGCAGAGCAGTTTGGTCCGGATGCCCATTTTTTCTTGTGTCACCACTTGGTGTGTGCAATATTCCCTGCCCCTACCTTTGTACCATACCCGTTTTAATATTCTTTGCATTTAATAAAGTATTGAATTTTAATGGCACCCTATGACTGCTTTCAGTGTTTTCTCAGCTAATATCAGGATTACACGACCATTTTGACGTGGCTTTTCAGACTAAGTACAAGCGCCTCATCAGGTCTAAGGGATTTATTTAAGCATACTCTTTATACTGTGATATCGATTTACAGATCAGCTTTATATTATTATTGTTTCTATTGCTCACCAGATCACACGTGTCCCGATCCACCCAAGCCCGGAATCCCATCCTGGTGAGCAGAACATTGCGGCATTGTAGCAGTCGGTCCTTCTTCATCCTCCACGTCCATCCAAGGGCCCAGCGGTAGATCTCCTGTCGATATCGCACCTCTTCTTGCTCAAACTGGTTGGCTAAAAACCTTGGAGAGAAGAGAAATGAAACCAGATAAATTACAATCCACTTCAGAAGAAAATACAGACAACAAGAACAAATGCCATTATCATGTATTTAGCCGAGTGGCCGAAAAGAGATTTTGGTTTTACAATAAAATAAAACAATGTTATTTATAGACGTGAATGTGTAATAATAAAAGAGACTCACAGAGCTGGAAAGAAGAAGGTTCCATATTCTGAAGATGGCAGTCCTGCTTTCCGGAAGTAAGCGACGACCATGGCGAGGAGATACTGGAGGGAGGAGAAGCCGAGGTAGAGGGATATATAACACAGCACATATCTGTCAGTAGATTCCTAGGTTTGGTCATATCTGGCCACTATTACAGAAGAATAAGCCCTTTATTTCCCTATGATGGATCTTCTCATATCTGGAGGATTTCTTATCCTTCACTACAATAATACCTTGTCCGAAATCTTTAGACAGCTGTCCCTGGCTAGAAAACACCTGATGTGTTCTTCTTCTACAAAAATGAGGAAAATAGTATTATTTCACTATGAACTTTGTAATGAAATCCTTTTTAATGCTATTAATTCTAAATTAAAGGGGTTGTAGGGCTCCTCATCAATGATGGATTATCCTCAGGATCGCTCATCAGTGTCAGATTGGTGGAGATTTGGCGCCTGACACCCACTGATCAGATACTGAAGAATTGTCCTAAAGACATGCCATCAGTATTGAGGTGACACCAAAGCCCCGACACTGCTCACCACCACATAGTGACCGCTCCTGTCTGCTGTATCATACTAGGTGTGATTATAAGAGGAGGTAGAACACTTCCCTACATGTTTCTCCACCATAATACACATAAAATAGATTAATATAAAAATACATGGCATATAATCTAACACTTTGTGTCTGGAAACCTTGGAAGATGCAATGAGTCTCACCAAGGAGTGCGGTGAAAGCTGCCCGCTCTTCCGGCTGGGGGATGTCATCTTCTGTCTTCCTCCTCTTGGCCTCTTCCTGGGCGGCAGACCGTGAACTGTAATAGAAGAGGTAGATATTATATTATTAGGCCTCACGCTCATGGCCGTACTGCGGCTACACATAACTCACATCCTGATGGGTGTTCTCCTCATGGGGATCTGACATTAGTTTGGAGCTGTACATGGGATACATATGTGTAGTGGTGATGTGTAATGGTCACTATGGACTTTCCGGTGTAAGTGTATGGATTGTGATGACCGCAGTGATGGAACCTCATCTACTTACCACTCCTCTTCATACTGGGCAATCAGTTCTCTCTTCCGCTTCCTCATGGCCATTCTTACTCTTCTTCCTGGAAACTACCATATAGAAAAAGGAAAACCTGAGTATGCAGAGGATGGCGCTTTCTATAGGATCTCTAGTAGAGTAATGCTATCCACCTAATGTGTAACCAAAAACGTAACTACCACGGCCTGCATTACATGTGTTGCCGTATTGCAGCTTTTTTATTTGATTGGTATTTAGTTGTAATACCCAACATGGCCCACTGACAGAAGTGGCGCTGTAGCTAGTAAACAAAGCAAACCCTATTTTCTTCTTACAGCACCACTCCAGCGTTTTGTTTGTACTGCTGAAGAGGCGCTTTAAATGTAAGCCGCCTGACCACATTCTTATACCGACGGTGCTCCGCTCCTGTGGCGCCATCTCGTGCCCGTAACTTCTGACTGGCTGCAAGTGAGAAGTTACGTCACAAGATCTCAATGCAAGTCTATGAGCGCCAGAACTAGGCTCTCATACAGATGTATCGAAAAGTGACCTCTGCGCCGCTCCATGAAACACTGGCGCTGATGGTAGGTCACTTTTCACCAGAGACTAATAGGAGCAACAATGGAAAAGGATTAAAGTAGCGACAGATGAGGATGAGGCAGGGGCCAGGAGAATCACATATAAGGCACCACTCCTGCGGTGCACTAACGAGAAAGAGAACCGCTGGAGTGGTGCTTAAAAAATATATATATATATAATCGGTCATCTATGTCTAACCAGATTGATTTTATGCCCTATGGTAAGAGAAGACTACACATATCTACACTATACTGACTGCACTGTGACCCGCCATATAAACCTCTGCATATATCCGCTACCTCCCTGTATAGTAACTGATGAGCCAGTAACATATTCTTCATATCTCCACTATATGTATTATATAACTATTATATACAGGCTAATAATGGCCATGCACTTCTAAATATTGGATCTGGGAATTTCTAGGAGAAATATGTGGCCCCGTATTTTTCAGATTAATCTTTACACATCATTATCCACATTGTAAATATTTTCTCAGAATCCCCATATTTTATCCCATTTATCCGTTATCACCCCGTTATCTATATTTGGGTCTTTATGGTGAAATCATTTCCTTTTTTCTATGTGTTGCTTCCAGTATAGATCCCAACTGTCAGTATCCGGGATGAGATAAGTCGGCAGTTTACTCCTCACACAATGATTCTCACCTCTGTAGAGCGGCCGGCGGCGGCTGTCTCTCCCAATCAGCAGGTAACGATCCGGGTATCAATGCAAAAAGTGTCGCTTCTAGGAATCAATAAGGAGCCGGTCTCTTCTCTAATAGAGCAATCGCAGACTGGCACCAACTGACGTTTTTTTTCTTTCTTTGAATTCAAATCCTGCGATGTGATTGGTTGATGGATGAGACACATGATGCATGCGGCGCTAAATTTAAAGAGACAGCGCATTCTAGTAATGTTATAAGGAGATGCAGTGTATGACTTTTATCTCTATCTTTGTAGTTTTCCTCTTTATTCCAATTAGTGTTGTTTGGGGACGTTGTCATGTTATTCCATTTATTAACTGATGTTTGGGAAATGACAGCAGTGAAAACCCCATGTAATAATGATGATACTAAAGTCATGTGATGAGAGAAGTGTGATGTGCAACATGTTCACTAGATCGTCCAATGTGTATGGAGTAAGAGAGTAAAGTTTTTGGTAAGGGGAATGTAATTTACAATTTATTTTACTAGTTCTTTGTGGATGTAAAAAAAAGTTTTTTGGTGTATTTTTCCCCCAATATTGGCATAAAAAATATAAAAATGCCATGAAAGTTAGGCCCAATATATTACAAAAGAGGAGAGAAAGTAGGGTTGTCCATCTGTAACAACAATTTATTTTTGTATGTTTTCAAGCAATATTGCCAAAAATGTAAAAATTACATAAAAGTTAGGCCCCATCTGTTAGAAAAAAGGCAAGAGGGGTTGTCTACCTTTGGGGGACATTTTTTTTGTATTTTATCGAAATGCATGTGTTTGGGGCTGAAAATCATTTTTGCATTTGGGTTTCATTACAAATTTTGCACCGTTTGGCTTTTACAGGCTCTTGGTTTCTCTATACATTCAACTTTGATGAGGTCTGTGGTCATGAATCATGAATAGAGCTCAGAAAAAGACAGGGAAAAGAGTTACAAACCCTCCATCGGGCCCTCATAGCGGGTTGACTGATGGATTCTCAGTTAACTCATTCTGCAGCCTGCATTAGACAGTGCAGCACAGAGGCTATAGAATGCAAAAGATGCAAAAATTTTAATGAAACACAACTGCAAAAATTATTTTTTAACACCGATTATATAGAAAAATTGTCCCCAAAGGTGGACAACCCCTTTGACCTCCAAAAAAAAGAAAACAATGTAGAGCTGTTAAATCCTCATGTACAAAAAAAAATGTGCCTGGTCATGAACAGGGGAAAATGGCCTGGTTTGAAATGAGTTAAGAATATTTTGGCCCAACTTTAAGTCTAAGGATAACATTTTTCCTTGTGGAGAGTGACAAGCCAAGCCTGTAATGTCAGTGTGAGGAGACTTATAAGCCATGCATGCTACTGACTAGAACTCTAGTGCCACCTATTGAAAGCAGCGATCCTAAACGTCAATAATCGAGCCTTGCAGTATTGCTTAGCACAAAAGCCAAACCAGGATCTCAGTTTGCAGACACAGTGTTACTGAGTTGTTGCCCCTCATCAGTGCAAAGTATGAGATCTGATTTGGCTGGGTGAAAGGCTCTAGACAGGTGTCTGAGGGGTAGCATTTCTCCTTGTGGAGCGTGACAAGCCAAACCTAGCATGTCAGAGTGAGGAGACTTATAAGCCATGCATGCTCCTCTGGGAAATCCATTCACCTCATCATACAGGATTAGGTTATATGGGATTGTAGTCTGTTATCATGGAGATTCATAGGTCTGATGGGGAGCTGTCGACACAAAATAGTTGGGTTTTAAAATCAATATTTATTTTTTATTTGAGACGCAGCATTAAAATATAATAATGATATTGATATTGGGTTATAGAATTTCTAATCATACAGTTCCCGAATATAATTCTTGAGGTTGCTCCACACTAGATCTTTACTTATAAAAAAAATTCTGTGAATTATCCAGTAATGAGCCAACTTTTCACACTTTTTATAATGTGGCAATGTGATGCACAGAGCTGTAAAACCACAGGGAACGGCAGCCTGGCCGGTATTGTCTGATTTTTCTTGGTTTGGGCAAGTTTCATGTCGGTATGTTTCCTACTATGAAGTAGGGTTTTCTTTGAGTAATTACCTCTACTGACCTCAGAACGGTTCACGCCTTGTTAGAAAGGGAATTAATTCACACTTAATCTGAGATCCAAGAAGATGTGATTTTGCAAGGAGAAAAATAAAAAAATCCCATTAACTTAAGAAAGCAAGAAGGTCAGCGGCCTGCAGAGGAAAATTGGTAAATCTACTTTTGAGTAGAAGTCAGAAGGTTTTTTGTCTTTCCATCTGGTCTTAGTATCTTGCAAATTGAGATTCTGGTTTTGGCTTTTATCCTAAGTCATGTAACAAGGCTCGTTAAAGGGTCGACATTGACTGTTAGGATTGCTACTTCTAGGTGGCACTAGAGTTCTAGTCCTCTTCCTCTCTGAAGAGACAATTTGAATCTGGTCTTAGCAAATTTGTTTTCATATGATGAAAAAGATTTGCAGTACCCTGGTCCTAGTCCATGGCCACTAGACAATAGTCCTGCCTCATACCTGACGGGATCCCCACCTCCTCTTGATTTCGTAGGCTCAGCGCTGGGGTCTATTAGTCAGAAGAGGCGCCTGGATTCCGGCAAGTACCGTAAGAGAAGGTTCTCCAGACTCTTGTCAGGTGGACACGGACTTCCGACTTAGCAGCTAGGTCAAGATCCTGCAAATCTTTGTCATCGTCTCTACTCCCTTAGAAGAAAAAGAGACCCATGCCTCACTATGTGGTACCCAGGGGAACGACCACCAGACTATTTTTTCAACCCCTACCTTCCAAAATAACGTTCTTGGCAAATTGAAATCCAACATGGCCAAATATTTTTCTCCCGACGCTCATCCCAGATCGTACAACAATAAACTATTGGCCTATCAATTTCATGATCTACCACAAAGTAAGAAAGAAACGCACCTACAATATTCCCAATAAATATTTCCAGGAAATTTTTAGCAGACAAATGCTAATACACATGGAAGCAGTGGACATGGATCTTCTCGTTTTCTGGAGGAGGTTTATAATTCAGCAGTTGTTAGAAGATCCTTTATGAAAATGTGTTAAAATACGATCTTATCCAAAACTCTCTGCCAGTTGACTTTTTGCAACATCAAACTTTGATGCTACAGACTTAATTCCTTCATTTTGCGGGCTACATACATTTTTCGATTTTTCAGTATTAAGGTCTCTCGATAATTTTTAGACAGCACATCAAGCATTTTGTTTGGCTCCCTTGGGCACACCACAAGGATCAGTTGTGAATATTAATCCATTTACAGGAAAAATATATCTTTGTACATTGCAAGCCAGTAGATAGAAAAAATAATTAGGATTGAGTCATCCAGTTTAATGTTTTCACATGATAACACATAGCAACTTTTGAAACTACTCAGGTCCCTTCATCAGGCTGCCAGTACAAACATGACAATTTGTGAGAAGCACAGAGCAGGAATGAATGTGTCACATGGCTCAGTGGTTAGCACTGCAGCAGGAATTTTGGCCCCCTCCCCTATACAGATCTTCTCCAGATCTTTTTGTAATTGCAAACACTGTATGTAATATTCCAACACAGTTAAAACATATTGTAGAGCATGGAGCCATAGGTTCTTCATCTTCCCACTGTCAGCTTTGAAATCCACAACCGGTGTCAGGACGTAATCTTTTGTAATCTTTAAACTCCTTTAAAGAAAATGTGCTCTATTGGTTGGCTGTGATAAAAATATCATAAAATGTCATAAAGTGCATGATGATAAATGATAACATACAAGTCCAATTTCCAATGAAAAAAATGGCATCTCCGGTAAAAGACTTTTACCGAAAACGCCAGTTTTCTCTCTGCAAATTGGACTTTGTGTGTCTACCCCGGCCGACGGGCTTGCTGAACTTATGGTGGTGGAGACATTATAGTGGTGAGCGAACAAATCCTTATTCCTCTATTAATATAAGGTGACATACAAGTATTTTACTGGAATAAGCAAAATGTAATCAAGCAATGAAAATTGTTATAAAACATGGAGCAGAAGCTGATTCAGAGCATTCAGGACTTTCAGCATGTCCTTCAAAAAAAAACAAAAGCCACTGGTGAGTGCAGGTCCTTCAGCTGTCCTCTTCTGTCAAGTTGTTTGGAATTATTTATGGCGTTTCTTAGATCTATCTCTGGGGCAGTTGGATGCAGGGAAGGAGCGAGACAAGGTGTTAGATGTTCAGGGGCAACAAAGATTTCACTGTGCCCATGGCCTGACCTTGACTTTTAATACCCATACATACAGTATATAAATATAAATATATATATATATATTTATACAGTGATTATATATGTAAGGATCATTACAAGGTTCCTCTACATTTTCTACATTATAGCAACCATGATCCTTCTTTGTGTGATTTATCCGGAGTCTATGGATAGTAGAGTGCGTTGAGTTGTGCCGCTACATTAGCATGCCCTGCAGGTTCTTCTCGGGGTCCGCACTTTCTCTTATTGTAAACTCCACCGCTCTCACACTCGCGCTTCATCATGAAATTGTTGCTTGGAGACCAGGGTTACTCAGAATTCTGATTGTTTCGTCGAAAACTATGAAACTGCATCTTATTTGCACCGATAGTGATTTCCATGTTCGATGTGGTTACTGTGCTCACCGTAATGATATGAAGCTAATAAGAGAAACATTAAAGTGAATTTTCCTTATCATTGTTTAAAGTGGGGTTT
This sequence comes from Dendrobates tinctorius, assembly GCF_039654945.1. Classification (NCBI taxonomy): domain Eukaryota; kingdom Metazoa; phylum Chordata; class Amphibia; order Anura; family Dendrobatidae; genus Dendrobates; species Dendrobates tinctorius. The sequence goes on along the minus strand of NW_027361706.1, from coordinate 11,677,695 downwards.
TTTTTCCACCAAAGTAAGGTTTATTTCACATTAATTTGGCAATAAATGCTTAATTTATGCACCAGGAAAGCTTCCGATGCATCTGTATGAGCTGAACTGGACCCCCACCACTTATTACTATAACTGGTAGGGGTCGGAGAGCTTAGACACACATTGATCATAGGTATCATAGCAAGAAAATGACAATACCCCACCACCAGTGCTGCAATGAAGACTTCCAATTCATCAGTCACTAAATCATGTGTGACCTACAAATCGATTTACAGGACCAGGTCCAGCAACCACGTTAGCAATCTGTGGGCCTTTGAAGGGAGCCACAAGAAGCACCTGATGGCTTCCCCGGCTTCTCTTTTGATTAGCCGCCCTGGTGCAACTGGTGGGAAGAACTGTGTTGTTGTGCCATACCTGATATTCAAAAGAAGAGCCGCGGATGCTGGCAGGTAGGAGGCGGTTCATTGAGCTCTTGTCTTGCAGCCACAGTTCGCCGACACAGCCACTGGACTTGGTCCTGCAAATCATTTTCCACCATCTCTAGTGCCTGGGCCTGTGGTCGCTGCAGGATCAGGAGGACACTCGTAGTACTTGTGCTGAAGTGGCGAGGCATTCAGCAGGTATATAATAATTTATTTTATAACCCCCTTAAATTGGTTTTCCAGGACTTATTTTTTTTGCTATGTTGCTAAGATCTTTCAGGCAGGTAGCTGCAAATGACCTACCCAGCACCAATCTCTGCCAGCTCAGAGTGGTTACGGACCACTCCTGCTGGCGATTATGCTGCTTCATCTGACCTCATGTCAAAAGAGCAGCTCTTTTTCTTCCAGGCTGCTTTGTCAACAGGGCGTCACTGCCAACGTCATGCTGATTAACAGCCAGCTCCCTGCAGTTTGACAGCAGGGAGTCAGCTACTAATCGTCATGACATCGGCAGAGACGTCCCTTCAAAAGAGTGGAAGAAAAGAAACTTCTCTCTCAACGTGATACAAAGTCCAGGCCAAGGAGCAAAAAAATAGGTGATGCAGTAAAACAGTCCTTTCTTTATTCAATGCAAGTAGTACATGGATGCAGGGGAGCAGGTGCAGTGGAGGACAACATTTTGCGTCGATCAGACGTTTCAAGGGTTCTCTGTCAACGTGATGTCACTGGAAGCCACAGGGGCGGTCCGACACTCTGCACCGGCAGAGATCGGCACCAGGGAGAGCAGGCAGATACCTGACTGTAAATTCTTACCCCCATAGGAAAAAATAAGCAAAGTCCCAGATAACCTGTTTCAGTCTTCATTTACACGAATACAAGGCACAGAAACTTACAAAATTTCCCTTGCTGAAAATTGAAAATGTCTCCAAATTGGAGCAGCTTAATTTTTTAAGCCATTTAGTGATCACAAAACCTAAAGGGATTTACCTATATTATATGTTCAGATACGTAGCAGAGCGAAGTATGCCAAAAGGCACCTCACAGAAGCAGATCTGAGTGGTTTACAATCTTCAGTAGTGGCGTGGACACACAATACCACCACCTGAATAAGGCCTTACAGTGAGCCCTCAGTGGTGTCCACCACTTAACCATAGTAACATGACTCGAATGGGAGCAGAGGCAAAGAAAGATGAAGAACCCGAGGCTGGAGCTGGGATCGGTGGATACCATATTTATTATATATGGTGTAGATATGCCATAAATGTCCATGATGGGAGACACCCTAGTAGCAGGTCATATTTGTATCACCCTTTTGGTTGAAGAAGCTTCAAATTAAACTATTAAATATGTAATTATGTAAAATAATAACATACCAGGAAATCAACTTGTCTGTAGATCTAAGCTTTCCTATAGCTCTCCCAAAATCAGTGCTTAGCTATACTGTGCTATCTACATAGTACCAGATGGGTCACTTGATTCCATCTGCTCCACTATTAAGTGCCAAGATTATGTATGATAATATGTTCAGATGGATGCTCACACTGACAACTGGGTTTATCACAGACTTTAGTTGATCAGTCACTAGCAAGCCAATATTGGGTCCGATTTCTCATGTATAGTGTAGGGAATCGCGCTCTGAGATAGGCATTCAGTAGCGTTCACACAGGCAATGTGGTTTGGTCCAAACTTGAAGTTTTATTACTTTCTTAAAACTCCAAGCAATTTAAAACCAAAAACAGCCTGTTGTCTACAGCTCCAACACAGACTACTCAGCTTTCCTAGCTGACAACTGCAGTTTCAATTCATACCAAGTTTTCTCTTTCCCAGCTTCAGCTCACGTTTTGGCCGGTCACTCACCAGCTTCATCACACTCCACAGACACACGGTGAACCCATTTCCTGCCTTTGCTGCACACCCCCACCCCACCCAAAGCCAGCGGTTGGGCACAATCTGCCAACAGACAGAGCCTACATGGCTTTAAATTGACAAGATTGGAATGCCTGGCCAATTTGGGAAAATGATTATTGGCTCCTAGGGCATCATCATTTACACATTTCACAAAAGACTCTGCTACCTACAGATTATATGCAATGTTCTGCTACCTACAGATTACACAAAAGAGCTCTGCTTTATGCATATTACAGACATTTATTGCCTACAACATGCAGTCAGTCCAATACTACAAACACAAAACACTTGCACAAGTACCATATTGCTTTGCAGACACACAGTCTCACACCGCTCTTCTACACATGCACTGATGCTATTCTGTGCTCAGCACACTGCATCCTCCTCTCTAGTCAGTACAGTGAAAGTAAATTCATCATTTACATCATGTGACTTTGATATCATCGCCGACTCTGAACTCCTGGGTGCTACTTCTTTACCTCATAAGTCCCAGAACAAAGGAAAATCTCGACCGATAACAATAGCATGCAACAAGTCCTTGACCACTCCCACTTGGTGGGACAAGAAACCACAATCTGTGCATATGTCCACCTGGACCTTGGTGTAGTTCTTCGGTTGTTCATGGTAACTCCTTACCCCTACCCCCCTACCATTCACTAGCATATACAGAAGTGTGACCCTCATTAAACTCACTGAATCCACAAGTCCCATCATGTGGACACCATTCACAGTCACCTAACATTCCTGAGGCCCCTCGCCGACACTGTACCCCTTGAACCCAGCTCTGACCTCTGTTGGGTCTTTGTGTGCCCATTAGATGTGGACTTGGACCACTTCTTTTGGGTATCCCAGAAAGATGACCTCAGACTCCCTGGAGTACTGAGGGAGTTCTCCACAGCCAAGTATTTTCCACAAACAATCAACGTTCTGGGGATCTCTCTGGTCAACCCAGCTTTGCACTGATTTTTGTAGTGAGTGGATAAATCGCTCTACTAGCACTCTTTCCACCATCTGCACCGGAGAGCAGGTCTTAGGTTGCAGCCATTTTTTGCACAAGATGTAAAAGGTTGAATATCTGGGATCAGGGCAGGTCTTCCCTTTGGTAGCACCAGAGATGTACCTGTTGTGCCTTGACTGCCAGGGTTACGCTCAAACATGCCTTCAGCTTAACATACCTCTTGCCATCTTGCAGGGCAAGATCGTAGTACACTTTCTGCGGTTACCTAGAATGATGGAGCTAAGATATTTGTCCATTGCTCTTGGGGTAGTTTCTCCATGTCTGTCATCCTGTCAAAGTCAGCAAAGCCTCAGCATTGCACTACAGAGTCATTTTTGCCAGGCCCTTCCTTACTGTTCTCCTCACATGTATACCATCACTATGGTTGGTGGAAAGTTCTGTCTCCCTGGCTTAGACAGCTTCTGTCAGGAGAGCCATCTGCTGCTGCACCTGAATCAATTGCTTAAAAATTTCTTCCTATTACAATTTGCATATTCTCGCCAGCACATTCCCTCTTTCCAGAAACAATGCTTGAGTGGACCAAGGATCTGGAATGAGCATTCCTATGAGCATTCATTTGGCTGACCTTCAGCCTATGTAAAAGGGGGATGTCCACTTCTTCGAGACCAGTTATTAAGGGACCCCGCGTGACATAAAAGAAAAATCATACCTACGGAACCCTCACCTCTTTTTCATACAGTTACCTGTTTTCCCCATTGGTCTCCTGATTTTCCTTTTGCAGTGGGCGGCATCAAGTTACCGTGCAGCCAATTGGCTACCACTGATTGGCTGCAGTGTTCATCTGGCAGAAAATGAAGCAAGTGGGGAACACCAGCAGCCATATATTTAATTTTTTTTTTTACACCATCCTGAGCCCATTTAGTTTCTCAAAGAATTGTATGTATATATACCACCTTCCGTATCCATTGCGTCTGCATGGACTGTCATTCATGTACTAGGAGTAATGGTCTTGTGACAAAGTCACTGGTAAAATGCTGGAGGGGAGATATGTTTCGCTGCACTTAATGGCGTCAGTGATTATAAAACCCAGAGATTTTCCTACCGCACATGGTGCAGTGAAGGGTTAACAGCTAATTTTTATAGTGGGCTGAGATTTATGTGGCATCCATAGAGCAGGTGGGAGGATGTCCACCTTATCTCCACCCCAGGGTGTGGTCTGGGGCTTAAGTAGCTGGCCGCGAGACTCAGTAGGGGTTCAGTGTCTAGAGAGAAACTATTTTATTTTGTTCTCCTTTTTTGCCCAGAGGGCTGTATTTGTTTTATTACACCTTGGTTTATGCTGCTCATAATAAACCAAAGGAAGTTCTTAACGAGACAGTGTTCCTGTGACTACCTCCGTGTACAGCCGAGTGAGCCTATCTACCACAGTTTGTTAGAACTGCTAAGAAAAAGTGTATTATTAAACCTTGGCACATTAAATCTATAGTAACCTTCAATACCTGTCTTGCTGAACTGCGCCATCATAATCTGAATGACTATTTCCAATCCTATTTTTAAAAAAAATCCCATTCTACGTCATAATTTATTTTTCTTGAAGAGACAGATTCCAAGATCGAGACTCTCCTCTATTATTTAGAAACTGATTCTTGATAATTTAATGGCGGTCCATAGATTTGAACGGCGATCCCATGAGAATATGAAATTTGGCTATCTGAACCAGACATTACCTTTAATAGTAGCGTATTTTATGCTGCACAAAAATTTCTCATAGATCTTATTAAATGTGCTGTCCCCCAAAATATTCCTTAGGGTGGTTTCACATTAGCGTTTCACATTTAGCCCCTTTCGCACCTCCTCCGGTAGCTCCGCCTACCGGCGCATGACGCTGCATGCATTCTGCGTCCCCTAACTTTATCACTGGGGACGCAGGCCGTGCGCAGTATGCGTTTGGCGGCGCATGCGTCCTTTTGACGGTGCGCCGACCAGCGCCAAACGCAACCTGTTGCAATTTGGTTGCGCTCGGCGCACTGTCAAAAGGACGCATGTGCCGCCAAACGCATACTGCGCACGGCCTGCGTCCCCAGTGATAAAGATAAGTGATGCAGGATGCATGCAGCGTCATGCACTGGTAGGTGGAGCTACCGGAGGAGGCGCATCAGGGGGCGGGGCTTAGCGGCAGCCATGCGCAGGCCGTCGCTGCGCCCTGAAATTCTAATGTGAAACCACCCTTAGTGATCTGGTCGTTCAAGTTCTCTGTAAAGGGGGTTTTACACATAGCGATATCGCTAGCAATATCGCTAAAGCATCACCTATGTGTGATCGCGTGAGATCGCGCAGCTCCATTTCTTGTCGGGCGCTTCCTGCTGGGCTTCCTGCTGGCGCCGACGAGCGACGCGTGGACGCGGACGGGAGGACGTCAGGATTGCTGCGTCTGAAATGTAAGTAACGACCGCTGTATTGCTGCTGCATCGCTGTGAGATCTTCCTGTGTGGCAACTCACTAGCGACCATTTAGCGATGCACCAGCGATCCAGACCGGGTCATATGGTTGTCGGGATCGCTGGTGCATCGCTAAATGTAAAGGGGCCTTTAGACCTAAGGATTTTGGTCTTGTATTGTACTCGCTGAAAGGAAATGGGGTTGTCATCAATATAATTAACCAAGCAGCATGGAGTAAGAGCTTTTAATGTCAGTCGCTAAATTATTCAATACCTGTCATGCTAATCCTTGACCCCCACTGTGAGCTGTTAACTAGTTTTATGTGATTCCGCTTATCAGTTCATTGAGATAAACGCACTGCAAAAATCTCATGGCCAGAAGATGCTTCCCAGCTCATTCACAAGTTGCTAATCTACACTATTAAAATACTATGACCTTCAAATAATTGTTGTTCCGAAACATATATGTCTCTATGTACATGATTTCACTTAAAAAAAAAGTTAAAAAAGTTAAAAAGTAAGTGTCGTTTAATTTGTTTTTTCATCAATCAATAGTAACATGAAAATAACACATGAAAATAAGAAACTTTTTAATATATCTTATTACAAAAATCTGCTTCTTTCTCCGCCGGTAATTCTTTTTCAAAATTCTCATTTCATGGGTAAAATATGTCATCGGGGTGTACAAATCTTCCCATTACTGAGAGAGGTTATGACAATTGGTGCTCATAAAGTTCTATGGAGAACTGTAGCTAGTACTTGCTTTAGAATGTCTTTAGCTCCTCCCTCTTCTATAGAATTTTAAAAGAACAAACTGTCGTTTCCTATCTCAGTAATGGGAAAATCTGTCTTCAATATATAAAGATTTTACCACTGAATTGAGAGTGAAAGATCGATTTAGAACAGGGGTGGGTGATTGATTTTCCCAAAGGGCCACATGAGAGACCGTGACTGCAGGGGCCGAACAAATTGGTTAAAATGACTTCTGCTCAAGATTAATATTAACATAAATTAATTAATTAATTATTATTTTATTTTAATTTTAATTGTATCACTTAATATTGAGTAGAATTAAATATGCTGAAATCCCCCATAAATACCTTATTAGCCCACTCTTAGCACACCATTAAATACAGTATGAGCCATCAAAAAGCCTCCTAATATTCAGTATGAGCAGTCATATATAGTAGCCCCTTATATACAGACACACATCCCACACACCTATTCACCTCTCTCCCATTCCCCCCGGTTCCAGCCTGCGCCGATCTTTGCTGTGTGCAGTGACGCTCCGCTCAGCAGACACAGTGTAGAGACATCATCGTTTCTTCTGTCTCAGTTGGACACACTGATTGGTGGAGGAAGACGCTGGCGGCTCCCCTCCTCCACCATTGTATTCACTGCTATCTGCATCGTGAGAATGTAGATAGCAGTGAAATTAGGAAGCGGGGGGGCGGGGCATGGAGAGCAGCCAACCGCGGCCCACAGGACAGTCTTTTCAGCCCTTTGGCTATCTTAGTCCGCGGGTCAGACGATAACAACCAGAAGGCCAGATGTGGACTTTCTTGACACCATATTTGAAAACTCTCCTGGAATGTCTGGTTTATCTTTAAAAAAAAAAATTGGGAAAGTTAGAAAATTTGTTCAGTGCTGCAGAGAAGACCTGGAATCTCTAGAAAATAGCTATGTTGGTAGCATAGGCATATTTAGGTCCCACCTTCCAACCCTGCCTGTGAATAACCTAAATCCCTCTTAAAATTCCAACTTCAGACAACCGTATAAATCAGTCTGAGATCAGACCGCATTGCATCGACTGGCCGCGACTCTCCCAACCCAAGAGTCATATATTTCTATGCAGCTGTTAGGCTTGGGTCAGGAGAGCCCCGAATGGCCTGAGGATTGCAGTCCAATCTCGGATCAGTTAGTACAGATGTCTGAATGCACCCTTATGGTGCGCACAAACCAAGTGCCCATTTTTATTGGAGACTGCCCTGATTTGTCAGGATTTTATCTGTACAGTCGAGACAGTCCCAGCAAATTAAGAACTTTGTAATCAGATGGAGCCATGGCTATCCAGATGGACTTCTGGGGGGGGGGGGTAGGGGCATGGCCTAAAAGTGGGGGCATGGGTAGATAAAAACATTTCAGCGGCGAATTTCAAGTGCCACAACTTTTGAAAAGTTGTCCAGCGTGGTTAACATTATTGAGATTCAGAATGGAATCTATTTGGATAATTTTTATGGAGTTTCACCATTTTCCTCCAAAACCTACTTAGTTTAATTGACTTTCTGTTGACTTGACCCTATAGCATGTTTTATGGGGAATTCAGATTAGTAAAATGAGATTGTGAATTCCACTCTGGAGACAAGGACTGAAATCATATTCATCCCGAGGACAGGATCATGTAACATATGCACATAATTTCATTACAATTTCTCCCGATGATCCACCGTAACGAGGAACTGGTCCACGGCGCGCATTTCACACTAATCACTAATATGTCAAGGAAAGTGATATTCATCTCTTTTTTTTTTAGCGTGGCAGATGAAATTGTAATTCCCCAAACAGCTTTCTAAGCGTGGACTAAAATATTTCACTGGAAGACTGTGCATTTCTACATGTGAACATTTCACAAAAAGACACCTTCTGTAACCAGCGGGGTGACTGTTTCCAAGGAGACTCCAATCCTTCGACTCTTGGGAATAATTGGAATAATAGAAGCATGAAAATAGAATTTACGAGCGCAAGGGCAATGGGTAGCGAGCATTTGCATTAACTTTAACAAGCCTGGCTTGTAGGGATTGATATAGAATCAGCTTATGAGAGAGCAGTTTGGAAACATGTTTAATTAATGTCAACACAGTGTCGAATGTTAAAATCATCTCCGCCGAATGCGCTCGTAACGCGGCAAATCACAGAGCTATTCCCCGTAGAAATCAACACGCTGAAGGATGGCACGCTATTGTACGGAGACCACAACGCAACCTTACGGAATGAGATGAGATTGTAAGCTCTACTGGAGCTGATGAGTGTCGTTATCCCGCTGCTATTTAACGTGTCGGTGCCATGTGAATGTAAGCTAACAATAGTCAAATGAGGTTGAAAGTACAACCTGAGTCTTTCCAGAAAACCTCACCCCATGGTACTTTCTGTGAATATTCTTACAGGAAATGGAAGTCCTTGGTCAGTTTATTAAAAAATATTCATAGTCTGTAGTAAAAAAAAACATGCCTTACTTACAGGGAATGTCTTATGTGTTTAATTTTATTAGATGTAAAACTGTAAAAGAAAAATATTATTTTTTTAATATATTCATTTTTCCTTTTAAAAACTTTTGGGTGGTGCAGCCAAACTAAAAATGAATGACTGGCAATTGGCAAGAGAAACGACACCGATTAGTCTCAAGAAAGTGATGGAATAGAGCCCTTCCTTCACAGACTAGAGACTTGTAGATGAAATGTATACAGAACTTTATCTGCATGTACAGTATATAGCTGTAGTATATCCTACAACAAGCAATAAAATGTGTGAGAAAATACAACCACATTCTAATCGATGAGATGCCTCTGCTGGTCTTGTCTCTATCTATACAGCAAAGCTGGCAGATGAGTCGGAATAAGCTGGAAGAGTAGGTTTATTGTGACATGTTTAGAAGCCAGTGGAAAAACTGCCATATTTTAACATTTTCATGTGATTAACATCACCAAAATAAAAAATATATAATGAAAATTTAATTTTAATATGTAATTTTATAATAATACTTTTCCTTAAAGGATTTGTCTGAAACTAATATTGGTTTTCATCTTAAATATGTATTTATTTTAATTATTATATAGTTTTTCTTTTATGGCTAAATTAAAAAGTCCCTATCCTTCACTCTCTAATCTAACTGCTTTATTTTAGTTTATTTTTTTTGCCTATTTCTGTTTTGGTGATGCTTCATACATACTTGGTTACTGAAAAGGAACATCGTCAGGGGGCCGAGGCTATGGTCACTCACAAAGCCTTTGTCCCCACCCTGAAACCAAGTGTCATCAGTAACATTTTTTGTTCAGGAGTTAGGCTAGTCCCTGTTCTACTGAGCATGCGTTGGTTGTCAATTCCGATGTATGCTCAGTATGAGCTCCTTATTGTGCAATATCCTTCTCAGTGCACAGTGACAGTGCGCTTCCTCGCCGGCTTTAATTAGAAGAGTGCACACTGTAAGGAAAGAACAAAGCAAGCAAAAACTAGACCTTACCCAAAAGTGGCATCTATCTTGGGAGCAGGATTTGTTTCTGCTTGCTTTGTTCTTACCTTACAGTGTGCACTGTCAGTGCACTGTGTTGTCTGCTCGTCACCTCTAATTACAGCCAGCAAGGGAGTGAACTGTCACTGTGCACTGAGAGAAATATTGCACAGTAAGAATGGAGATTGTACAAAATAGTTAAGTAAAATAAAGCAGTTACTGTAGATTAGAGAGTGAAGCTTAGGGACTTTTTAATTAAACCATATTAGTATAATAGATTTTTAAAATATAAAGAGATATTTAGGATGAAAATCAATATTCATTTCGTACCACCCCTTTAAATACCTTTATCAATATATATTTTTTCTTGAAATCATCATAGGTAGCATTCTACAGGATATAAGGAGTGTGCATAGCTTTCATCTTTTGCAAAAGTATGAGTAGCTACAACTGCAACAAGACACTAGGAATGGAAACATTAACACAAACTGTAGTCCTGGGCACGGGGTATATTATAAGTAAAATGACAGAAGTTCTTTATGGAAATTGCTTCTCTCCTGTTGTAAGCAGCAATATCTTACAAGATCGCTTCCTATAAAACCACTGACGCTCCCCTTGTGCTGACACAATTGTAATAATCTGTAATAAACTGTAATAAGCTCTGAAATTGCTGACACAATGTACACCGTGTCCCACATGTCACAACAACACAAGCCAAGGCTGTCATCATCATTACCAGCCCTTACAGAAACAAAGTCCTGCCAAAGACATATGCAGTTGCAATCAAAGTCATTCATCCCCCGCTTTTTGCAAATTTGGTTTATTAGCAAAATGTACACATTTTCTGCTGTTTGCAAAAAAACAATGAAACGAGAACAATTTAAACAGCTCAACACAACGACTATAACAAGTTTCCAAATTCATCACAAAATTTCACTTTAGTGATTATTGCAGTCCTGGAATTATTCAACCCCTTCATGGAAAGCATATTTACTACTTAGTGGCGTACCGCTGGCTGTTATGACCTGCTGCAAACATGTTGCACAACTACCTGGTCTTGGAAATATGGATAGCTGGCACAAAAAGTGGGATGAATAGATGATTGAATGAATAAATAAATAAATAAAGCCTATTTTTTTTTTTTTATTTTAGAAAATAAGCTACTCACTTGTTAGTGTATAGAAAAAACGCAATGTCCTTAAGGCTGATCGCTTTGTCTTGAAAATGTAAGTAGCTGCCAATAAAGTGAATGAATAAATAAACAAGTAGAGTACGCTTATCTTACAAAAAGGGGGGGGGCGGGGGGGCAACCCCTTAAGGGTTAAAAGAGATTCTGCTAGACTTACTTATTAATGAATCCGACCATAAGTGCATCCAACCTTGGAACTGTTACTGGGATATTGGCTGGCACATGTCCCCTAATCCTGGTTTAAATATAATTACTAATAAAAAAAAAAAAAAATTTTGAATATCAGAAAAAAAGCCAAAAGGTACCAAGGAATAATGATAGATGGTTCGGGTGGAGGCCTCCAGGACATCTTGTTTTTTCTATACATTATCAAGTGAGTAGTCTAATATTAACCCTTGTCTTTCCCAGTATAGCGCGGTGTAATTACTATTTTAAGCTTGTCTCTTTTTAGCAGGTATTAGCACAGAACCTGTCAATCACCAGCAGCATCTGGGAACACCCAATTTTTTCTTCTGGGCCAAGTGGACTAGCGCCAGTGTGTCACTCTATTATGTTGCACAACTAGCCTCGGGCAGCGTCCCGGAGGAACCTTAGTCTATTCCTCATGGGCAAGAGGCTCCAGTTCACACTTTCAATGAGACTGAAGTAATCATTAACCCCTTCATGACCCAGCCTATTTTGACCTTAATGACCTGGCCATTTTTTGCAATTCTGACCAGTGTCCCTTTATGAGGTAATAACTCTGGAACGCTTCAACGCATCCTAGCGATTCTGAGATTGTTTTTTCGTGACATATTGGGCTTCATGTTAGTGGTAAATTTAGATCGATAATTTTTGCGTTTATTTGTGAAAAAATCAGAAATTTGGCGAAAATTTTGAAAATTTCGCAATTTTCAAATTTTGAATTTTTATTCTGTTAAACTAGAGAGTTATGTGACACAAAATAGTTACTAAATAACATTTCCCACATGACTACTTTACATCAGCACAATTTTGGAAGCAAAATATTTTTTTATTAGGAAGTTATAAGGGTTAAAAGTTGACCAGTGATTTCTCATTTTTACAACAAAATTTACAAAACCATTTTTTTTAGGGACCACCTCACATTTGAAGTCACTTTGAGGGGTCTATATGGCAGAAAATACCCAAAAGTGACACCATTCTAAAAACTGCACCCCTCAAGCTACTCAAAACTACATTCAAGAAGATTATTAACCCTTTAGGTGTTTCACAGGAAGTAAAGCAACATGGAAGGAAAAAAAGGACATTTTAATTTTTCCAACAAAAATTTTCTTTCAGCATCAATTTTTTCATTTTCACATGGGCAACAGGATAAAATGGATCCTAAAATTTGTTGGGCAATTTCCCCTGAGTACACCGATACCTCATATGTGGTCAAAAACCACTGTTTGGGCGCACGGCAGGGCTCAGAAGGGAAGGAGTGCCATTTGACTTTTTGAATGGAAAATATGCTGGAATATTTAGCGCTTGCCATGTCGCGTTTGGAGAGTCGCTGTGTGCCTAAACACTGGAGCTCCCCCACAAGTGACCCCATTTTGGAAACTAGACCCCCCAAGGAACTTATCTAGATGCAAAGTGATCACTTTGAACCCCCAGGTGCTTCTCAAATTGATCCGTAAAAAAAAAAAAGTACTTTTTTTCACAAAAATTATCTTTTAGCCTCAGTTTTTTCATTTTCACATGGGCAACAGGATAAAATGGATCCTAAAATTTGTTGGGCAATTTCTCCTGAGTACACCGATACCTCATATGTGGTCATAAACCACTGTTTGGGTGCACGGCAGGGCCCGGAAGGGAAGGAGCGCCATTTGACTTTTTAATGGAAAATTAGCTCCAATCTTTATCGGACACCATGTCGCGTTTGGAGATCCCCTGTGTGCCTAAACATTGGAGCTCCCCCACAAGTGACACCATTTTGGAAAATAGACCCCTTAAGGAACTTATCTAGATGTGTAGTGATCACTTTGAACCCCCAAGTGCTTCACAAAAGTTTATAACATAGAGCAGTGAAAATAAAAAATCATTTTTTTTCCTCAAAAATGATTTTTTAGCACGCTATTTTTTATTTTCACAAGGGTAACAGGAGAAATTGGACCCCAAAAGTTGTTGTCCAGTTTGTCCTGAGTATGCTGGTACCCCATATGTGGGGGGGGGGCACTGTTTGGGTGCACGGCAGGGCGCAGAAGGGAATGAGCGCCATTTGACTTTTTGAAATGAAAATTAGCTCCAATCGTTAGCGGACACCATGTCGTGTTTGGAGAGCCCCTGTGTGCCTTAACTTTGGAGCTCCCCCACAAATGACCCCATTTTGGAAACTAGACCCCCTAAGGAACTTATCTAGATGCATAGTGAGCACTTTGAACCCCCAGGTGATTCACAGAAGTTTATAATGCAGAGCAGTGAAAATAAAAAATCTTTTTTTTTCCTAAAAAAAAAATTTTTAGTTGGCAATTTTTTATTTTCACAAGGGTACTAGGATAAATTGGACCCCAAAAGTTGTTGTCCAGTTTGTCCTGAGTACGCTGGTACCCCATATGTGGGGGGGAACCACTGTTTGGGCACACGTTGGGGCTCAGCAGGGAAGTAGTGATATTTTGAAATGCTGACTTTGATGGAATGGTCTGCGGGCATCATGTTACATTTGCAGAGCCCTTGAGGTACCTAAACTGTGGAAACCCCCCACAAGTGACCCCATTTTGGAAACTAGACCCCCCAAGGAACTTATCTAGATGTGTGGTGAGCACCTTGAACCCCGAAGTGCTTCACAGAAGATTGTAACGCAGAGCCATGAAAATAAAAAAATCTTTTTTTTTCCTCAAAAAATGAATTTTTAGCTCGCAATTTTTTATTTTCACAAGGGTAACAGGAGAAATTGGACCCCAAAAGTTGTTGTCCAGTTTGTCCTGAGTATGCTGATACCCCATATGTGGGGAGGGACCATTGTTTGGGCACACGTCGGGGCTCGGAAGGGAAGTAGTGACGTTTTGAAATACCGACTTGATCGAATGGTCTGCGGGCATCATGTTACATTTGCAGAGCCCTTGATGTACCTAAACTGTGGAAACCCCCCACAAGTGACCCCATTTTGGAAACTAGACCCCCCAAGGAACTTATCTAGATGTGTGGTGAGCAGCACTTTGAACCCCCAAGTGCTTCACAGAAGTATATAACACAGAACCGTGAAAATAAAAAATCTTTTTTTTCCTCAAAAAATGATTTTTTAGCCCGCAATTTTTTATTTTCACAAGGGTAACAGGAGAAATTGGACCCCAAAAGTTGTTGGCCAGTTTGTCCTGAGTACGCTGGTACCCCATATGTGGGGAGGAACCATTGTTTGGGCACACGTCAAGGCTCGGAATGGAAGTAGTGACGTTTTGAAATGCAGACTTTGATGGAATAGTCTGCGGTCGTCATTACGTTTGCAGAGCCCCTGATGTGCCTAAACAGTGGAAACCCCCCACAAGTGACCCCATTTTGGAAACTAGACCTTCCAAGGAACTTATGTAAGATGTGTTGTGAGCACTTTGAACCCCTCAAGTGCTTCACAGAAGTTTATAATGCAGAGACGTGAAAATGAAAAAATCATTTTTTTCCACAAAAATAATATTTTAGCCCCAATTTTTTATTTTCCCAAGGGTAACACGAGAAATTAGTCCCCAAAAGTTGTTGTGCAATTTTTCCTGAGTACGCTGATACCTCATATGTTGGGGTAAACCACTGTTTGGGCACACGTCAGGGCTTGGAAGGGAGGGAGCACCGTTTGACTTTTTGAACGCAAAATTGGCTGGACCAATGGTTGCACCATGTCGCGTTTGGCGACCCCCTGATGTGCCTAAACAGTGGAAACCCCTCAATTCTAACTCCAACCCTAACCCCAACACACCCCTAACCACAGCCCTAACCCTAACACATCCCTAACCACAAGCCTAACCCTAATTCCAACGCTAACCCTAATTCCAACCCTAACCCTAATTCTAACCCTAATTCCAACCCTAACCCTAATTCCAACCCTAACCCTCTTTCCAATCCTAACCCTAACCCTCTTTCCAACCCTAACCCTAACCCTCTTTTCAACCCTAACCCTCTTTCCAACCCTAACCCTAACCCTCTTTCCAACCCTAACCCTCTTTCCAACCCTAACCCTCTTTCCAACCCTAACCCTAACCCTCTTTCCAACCCTAACCCTAACCCTCTTTCCAACCCTAACCCTAACCCTCTTTTCAACCCTAACCCTAACCCTCTTTTCAACCCTAACCCTAACCCTAATGGAAAAATAAAAATAAAAATATTTTCTTTATTTTATTAGTTCTGCCTACCTATGGGGGTGATAATCGGGGGGTTTATTTACTTTTTCTTTCATTTTGATCACTGTGAGAGTGATCAAAATGAAAGAATGGAATCTGCAGCCGGCAGATTCGGGCGGGCGCACTGCGCATGCGCCCGCCATTTTCTAAGATGGCGGCGCCCATGAACCGGACCCGCCGGACACCGGGAGCGACAGGGGGACTTAGAAGGTGCCGGGGGAGGTGAGAGGGGGTGAGGGGGGGATCGGAGGCTGGCGGGGAGCAGAGGGAATGGGAGGGGGGCAGATGATGACAGCGGCGGCAGATCGCCGCTGTCATTCAGTTGCGGGGGGGCGATCGCCGGTGGGGGGGTGGAATCGGTGTCTCCAGCCATGTCCGATGCTACAGCAGCATCGGCCATGGCTGGATTGTAATATTTCATCAATTTTCATTGATGAAATATTACTATCGCTCTGATTGGCTGTTTCACTTTTAACAGCCAATCAGAGCGATCGTAGCCACGTGGGGGCGAAGCCACGCCCCCTGTGGCGAAGAACAAAGCCCCCTGTATCTGCGGGTCGGGTGACCTTTCAGTGACCTAGGTCACCCGACCCGCAGGGGGGCTTTAAAGTCATGACGCCACATAGCGCCTACGTGGCGTCAAAGGTCTTGAAGGGGTTAAAAGTAACAGCCATGCTATTCAAAAAATATCATATAAGTGTTAAGTGGTGTAATTAGAATCCGATGGGCCTCGGTGCAAGATTTGGACATGGACTCCCCAGCCCCCCCCGCATGTTGGTCAGATGTCTGGGCCCTTGTAGAGTTCTACAGTTGTGACCAAAAGTATTGACACCCCTGTAATTCTGTCAGATAATACTCAGTTTCTTCCTGAAAATGATTGCAATCACAAATTCTTTGGAATTATTATCTTCATTTAATTTGTCTTAAATGAAAAAACACAAAAAGAATTGTCCTAAAGCCAAATTGGATATAATTCCACACCAAACATAAAAAATAGGGTGGACAAAAGTATTGGCACTGTTCGAAAAATCATGTAATGCTTCTCTAATTTGTATAATTAACAGCACCTGTAACTTAGCTGTGGCACCTAACAGGTGTTGGCAATAACTAAATCACACTTGCAGCCAGTTGACATGGATTAAAGTTGACTCAACCTCTGTCCTGTGTCCTTGTGTGCACCACATTGAGCATGGAGAAAAGAAAGAAGACCAAAGAACTGTCTGAGGACTTGAAAAACCAAACTGTGAGGAAGCATGAGCAATCTCAAGGCTACAAGTCCATCTCCAAAGACCTGAATGTTCCTGTGTCTACCGTGCGCAGTGTCATCAAGAAGTTTAAAGCCCATGGCATTGTGGCTAACCTCCCTAGATGTGGTTGGAAAAGAAAAATTGACAAGAGATTTCAACGCCAGATTGTGCGGATGTTGGATAAAGAACCTCGACTAACATCCAAACAAGTTCAAGCTGCCCTGCAGTCCGAGGGTACAAAAAGTGTCAACCCGTACTATCCGTCGGCGTCTGAATGAAAAAGGACTGTATGGTAGGAGACCCAGGAAGACCCCACTTCTTACCCCGAGACATAAAAAAGCCAGGCTGGAGTTACCTGAAAAAGCCTAAAATGTTTTGGAAGAATATTATCTGGTCAGATGAGACAAGAGTAGAGCGTTTTGGGCAAAGGCATCAACATAGAGTTTACAGGAGAAAAAAAGAGGCATTCAAAGAAAAGAACACAGTCCCTACAGTCAAACATGGTGGAGGTTCCCTGATGTTTTGGGGTTGTTTGCTGCCTCTGGCACTGGACTGCTTGACCGTGTGCATGGCATTATGAAGTCTGAAGACTACCAACAAATTTTGCAGCATAATGTAGGGCCTAGTGTGAGAAAGCTGGGTCTCCCTCAGAGGTCATGGGTCTTCCAGCAGGACAATGACCCAAAACACAGTTCAAAATGCACTAGAAAATGGTTTGAGAGAAAGCACTGGAGACTTCTAAGGTGGCCAGCAATGAGTCCAGACCTGAATCCCATAGATCACCTGTGGAGAGATCTAAAAATGGCAGTTTGGAGAAGGCACCCTTCTAATATCAGGGACCTGGAGCAGTTTGCCAAAGAAGAATGGTCTAAAATTCCAGCAGAGCATTGTAAGAAACTCATTGATGGTTACCGGAAGCGGTTGGTCGCAGTTATTTTGGCTAAAGGTTGTGCTACCAAGTATTAGGCTGAGGGTGCTAATACTTTTGTCTGGCCCATTTTTGGAGTTTTGTGTGAAATGATCAATGTTTTGCTTTTTGCTTCATTCTCTTTTGTGTTTTTTTCATTTAAGACAAATTAAATGAAGATAATAATACCAAAGAATTTGTGTTTGCAATCATTTTCAGGAAGAAACTGAGTATTATCTGACAGAATTGCAGGGGTGTCGATACTTTTGGCCACAACTGTAAATCTTTTAGGACAAACAAGTTGCACCCCCTCCCTCATTATGTAGTAATTCCCCCATCTTGGGCTTCTTCCTGATATGTGTTCCCCATCCTGGACCCATCGTAGTATATATGTCCCCCATTCTGGTATATATATCCCTCACCCTGCCTGATCCTGGTATATATATGTCCCTCATCCTGGTATGTATGTCCCCCATCCTGGTTTATATGTCCCTCACCCTGCCCGATCCTGGTATATATATATATATATATTCTCATCCTGGTAGATATGTCCCCCATATTTCCTCTGTTCATTAATGCATAGAAAATAAAATAAATCCTAGAATGTTAGAGTTGGAAGTGACCTCCAGGGTCATCGGTCCAACCCCCTGCTCAATGCAGGATTCAGCCTGTCCAGCCTCTGTTTGAAGATTTCCATTGAAGGAGAACTCACCACCTCTCGGGGCAGCCTGATCCACCCATTGATCACTCTCACTGTCAAAAAGTTTTTTCTAATATCTAATCTGTATCTTCTCTCGTTCAGTTTCAGTCCATTGCTTCTTGTGTTTCCATGTACAAATGATTATAAGGACGATCCCTCTACACTGTGACATCCCTTCAGATATTTGTAGACCGCGATAAATGTTTCTACTCACCTTCCCTTTGCTCCCCCGTTGTGCAGCATACACTTCTGAAGCTGGCAGCTGACTTCAGCGTGCAAGTGACAAGAGTGCATGACATTTTTAGGGGCTCTTGGGCTGCAAAGGGCCCATATATTGTTCTTGCATGGGGGTCCTTTTTAGTCTGTGTCCGACAGTGGTTTACTCCATAATGATGAGAAATCAAACAAATCTATATAAGTATTTTATTGAGGTACACAACTATTCAATCAAAAATTAAAAGCTCTTAGTTAAAAAACAATGAAATCAAGGGGAGGTCGATGAGAGACACAAAATAATGAATATAAGAAGACTATACCAGGGGTACCCACCGGATGGCAGACTACTACCAAGGAATGATAATAACAGGTATGTGTATGCACATATATACACAAAGTATACACAATGCAATTTTGAAAGTTATTTTATAGGAATTTTGGGCAATGTAATACACAAAATTAAATTAACAGTAAAGAGATAAAGATGCATTGTAGTCCGACATACCCAACGATAAAAATAAAATGTGTCGCCCCATCAACTTCCACCTCTGCGAAGAGAAAACACATTTTCTTCAAAGTCATACTAACATAACTCCAGCATATGACCTGAAACGCAACACATTCACCCTGTAAAACAGTGGCGTAGTGTGTGCTGCCAACACATAGGGAAAAGCCAGTAATAATGCCCCCTTTGGAAAATATTAAAAGCCATTAGTGTCTCCTTAAAAAGTAATGACGCCCATTGAGTGCCCCCAAAGTAATAATTCTAGCTTTGTGCCACTGTCACAAAAAATAATTAGGTTTGTACTCGCCTCATCCGGGCAGCCAAGTTCTCTTCTCCAGTGCGCACGGAGCAGGACGGATTGCTCAGTACAGTGACTTTATTATACTGTCTGGGCAGGGACGCTGCCATCTTGTAGGACATAGGCCTGCACCATGAAGAATGAGGAGAATGGCGCCTGTGGCTGCCTGCTCTACCAACTTTGTTAGCATCATGTTAACGCAGGTAAAGTTCAAAGTGGTGATCGCCCAGAGATACTTACAAGAATCCTCGGGGCTAGTGACGCCACTGCTTCTTTGAATTTTTTGTTTTGAAATCTTGTATCCCTAAAAATGTTGAGCCCAGAACGACCTCCTCTGTAGCCCCTTCCACACTATGTGACTACTCTTTATCTCTCTTTTAGGGCACGAACAAGCAATGTCTTTTTCAGGAGGGTACGCTCCATAATCCCCCTGAAAAAGCGCTCAACAAATATTAAAAAGAAGGAACATCGGCACTTTACTGTAAAAAAAACAAACACTTGCTTTACATATATTTAGTCTTTTGATTGCCTTTTAATGTTTGTTTGTTTTTTTAACATATGAAATGGTTAAAATAAGTGGCCAGACCATTCTTTGGGAGGCTTCCGTCGTGAAAAAAAACAAACAAACAAAAAAACAAGCTAAAAGATGCCAAAGAAGAGAGACTTCATGAACAACACAGTTGGCAGCAGAAAATTGAAACGGTTATGCTGGCGTCTAAAAATATGTTATGTACAGATTTTTGGGGGTCCAAATATAAAACACATGAAAAATTAACAATGCTTGATCGATGCTTTCTATTTATTTTTTATTTTAAAACCATTTTAATGTTCATATTTTCAGTCTTTTATGCGTTTTTTTCCACTTCAGGTTTTGTAAAGAAGAAAGTGCAGGTCAATTCTCTGAAGTGGCTTCTTATTGACTCCTCTCCAAACTAAATTCTGTCCAATCAAAAGACTACAAAAAATAATTTGGGTAAAAAAAAAATATTTAAAAAAAAAAATTAAAATAGGTTAAAAAAACACTGATGAGTCCTCTATAAATGCCTTAAATTCTACAGTTTAACCCCCTGGCCATTTTCCATTTTTGTGCTTTCGTTTTTCGCTCCCCTTCTTCCCAGAGCCATAACTTTTTTATTCTTCGTTCAATATGGCCACGTGTGAGCTTTTTTTTTGCGTGACGAGTTGTACTTTTGAAATACACCATTGGTTTTAACATATTGTGCATGTACTGGAAAATGGGAAAAAATTTCCAAGTGCGGTGAAATTGCAAAAAAAGTGCAATCCCACAGTTGTATTTTGATTTTTGCTTTTTTTTTTTTTTACCATGTTCACTACATGCTAAAACTGACCTGCCATTATGATTCTCCAGGACAACAAACATGTCTAGGTTCTTTTTTGTTTAATTGGTTGAAAAAAATTCCAAAATTTGTTTAAAAAAAAAAAAAAAAAGCATCATTTTCCAAGACCCGTAGCATCTCCATTTTTTGTGATCTCAGGTTGAGGGCTTATTATTTACGCACTGAGCTGTTTTTAATTATACCATTTTGGTGCAGATACGATCTTTTGATCGTCCATTATTGCATTTTAATGCAATGTCATGGCGACTAAAAAAACCTTAATTCTGGCATTTTGACTTTTTTTATCTCTACGCCATTTAGCGATTGAGTTAATTCTTTTTTATATTGATAGATCGGGCGATGCTGAACATGGCGATACCAAATGTGTGGTATCCCACATCGGTGACCCGCGATCACGTGACGGGATAAGCAATGGGACGGATTTCGGACACACTTGCCGGAAGTGCGAGTTAAATGCCGCTGTCAGAAATTGACAGCGGAATTTAACTAGTTAACAGCCTCGAGTGGATCACGATTCCACCCACGGCTGTTGTGGGCACATGTCAGCTGTATATATCAGCTGTCATGTGCCCGGAAAGGTGCAGGCTCAGCGCCGGAGCCCACACCAAACACGGGGACATAATAGTACGCCGATGTTGGAAAGGGGGTAAGTTTTGAGTTGAGTTTCAGATGTTTTTCCTGTATGATCATGACTTGCTTGCATGCATGCTCCACTCCCAGATTAATTCCTATATTACCGAGTGTAAATCTAACCTAAATGCTCCTAACAAGTCACTGCAAGATCAAGTCAGCCTCATGTGCTGTTTGCATTGTAAAACACAGCTGTTAAAAAAAACACAAATCAAAACCTTTCATGTCATTCAAATAAGAGAAATTGAAGGATCCTTGTTTTTTATAATTACAATCCAAAAATCATAATGAAGCTAATTCTGAAAATATTTCCGCTTTCTTTTCTTCAATTACATAATTCCTAGATAGTTCAATTTAATCACATTCATCACAAATATTCAATTTGAAATGTAGCCACGAGCCAAGTAATTGACTAAAGATGATTATTTGTTCCCAGTGGCGTAACTAGAGTCTGATGGGCCTCAGTGCAAGATTTGGGCTTGTCCCCCCATCCTGAATATAAAGTATATACCGTATATGTATATATATATATATACAGTGGGGAAAATAAGTATTTGATACACTGCCGATTTTGCAAGTTTTCTCTCCTACAAAGAATGGAGAGATATGTAATTTTTATCTTAGGTAAACTGTGAGATACAAAATCTAAAAATAAAAAAACAGTATCACATTGTTTGATTTTTAAATAATTAAATTGCATTTTATAGTATGAAATAAGTAATTTGTGAATTCTGGCTCTCACAGACCTGTTAGTTTTCCTTTAAGAAGCCCTCCTACCTGTATTAATTGCACCTGTTTGATTTTGTTACCTGTATAAAAGACACCTGTCCACACAATCACACTCCAACCTCTTCACCATGGCCGAGACCAAAGAGCTGTCCAAGGACACCAGGGACAAAATTGTAGACCTGCACAAAGCTGGGATGGGATACAGGACAATGGGAAAGCAGCTTGGTGAGAAGGCAACAACTATTAGCACAATTATTAGAAAATGGAAGAAGCACAAGATGACTGTCAATCTTCCTTGGTCTGAGCCTCCATGCAAGATCTCACCTCATGGGGCAAGGATGATTCTGAGAAAGGTCAGGAACCAGCTCAGAAGTACACAGGAGGACCAGGTCAAAGACCTGAAGACAGCTGGGACAACAGTCTCAAACATTAGCGTTAGTAACACACTAGGCCGTTATGGATTAATATCCTGCAGGGCATGCAAGGTCCTCCTATTCACGCCAGCAAATGTCCAGGCCCGTTTGAAGCTCACCCATGGCCATTTAGATTTTCTACAGGAGGCATGCATAGGAGAAGGTCATGTGGTCAGATGAGACCAAAATAGATCTTTTTGACATCAACTGAACTCAC
Source organism: Dendrobates tinctorius (assembly GCF_039654945.1). Classification (NCBI taxonomy): domain Eukaryota; kingdom Metazoa; phylum Chordata; class Amphibia; order Anura; family Dendrobatidae; genus Dendrobates; species Dendrobates tinctorius. The sequence goes on along the minus strand of NW_027361706.1, from coordinate 11,655,020 downwards.
CGTGTTTGGAGGAAGAAGGAGGAGTGCAAACCCAAGAACACCATCCCAACCGTGACACATGGTGAGAGAAACATCTTATTTTGGGGGTGCATTTCTGCAAAGGGGATGTCATGATCCAGGACGGGGTTTCGCTTTGGCCCGTCCTGGTCAGACAGGGGGTTAATTGTTTCTGCCTCTCTCTGGCAGAGGGCGGCTATTTAATGCTCACTGGACCTGGGCCCGGTGTCTGTTATACTCCTGCCCTCGGCTGAGTTAAGTGACCTCTTGTATACGTGTGCCTTGTGCCTGATAACTTGCTTGCTTGTTTGGTTGTGATCCGGTTCTGTCCCTGTTACGAGTTCTGCCTGACCCTCTTGTACTGCGCTACCACTCGTGTATGACTCTCTGCTTGTGACTCGACTGCTCTCTGCTCGTCCCTTTGGTACCGCACCGCCCTCTTGTGTATGACCATTGGCTTCGTCTGACCTCCCATCTGCTTGTCCCTCCTGTACCTCGTTCGCCCGTATTGTGTATGATCTCTGGTTTGCCTGACTCTGAGTGTTCTTCTATCTTAGCAAGCAGGACGCTAAGCCCCGCCCCCTTGTGGTCACATGACCGTAGGTCCCGTGCCTGCTTGCTAATACTTCAGCGTGCAGGTCCTGTGCGTCTGTACTTTCCAGCTGTTACTGTCCCCGGGACCCATACAGCACTGGTGAGTCCCTGCTCAGCCGAGGCTGCATGCCGGCGCTGATTATAACTGACCATTACCATTTCTTTTTCTCTGCGCCCATTCACCTGTGTGTGTGATGGATCCTATGCACGCTCTTTCTGAGCAGGTTAAGCACCTAACTCTGATGTCTCAGAAACTCCTTGGAGAACGAGTCCTGGCTCAGTCTCAGCAGCTGATCGCTGACACTGTGCAGGGGGTGTTTTCATTGGGGGCTCGGGATGTTACATTAATTTCCCCAGAGTCTCCGGTTAAGTTGCCAGATACCTTTTCTGGAGATAAAAGGGAATTCAGAGATTTCAAGGAGGGATGTAAGCTTTTTTTTTCCTTAAGACCACACTCCTCTGGGAGTGAAAGTCAGAGAGTGGGGGTAATTATATCTCTGTTAAGGGGGGCTCCACAGGCTTGGGCTTTCACCCTTCCAACCACGGCCCCTGAGCGTATGACTGTGGATGCATTTTTTGAGGCCCTGGGGCTTATTTATGATGAGCCTGATCGGATACGTATGGCTGAGGACATGGTGATGAGTGTGTGCCAGGGGTTTTGTTCAGAGTTCAGACGCCGGGCTGCTGAGGTCTGCAGGAATGATGCCGCCCTCCGTGGTTTGTTCCGTAGAGGCCTGTCTGAACATCTGAAAGACGCCTTGGCTCTCCAACGTCCGCCTGACTCCCTGGAGGAGGCTATGACACAGGCCGTCCAAATGGATCGCAGGCTACGTGCGAGGGGAGTGATGCAGATTGAGACACCGCTATTCTCCCAACGAAGGGGAGCCAGTCCTACATTGGAGACCATCGACCTCAAAGAGAAAGAAAGAAGACAACGACTCCTGGGAAAATGCTGTTTTTTCTGTGGCGATTCTAGACATTGGAAAAAGGATTGCCCCTCCTGTCCTCTGACCAACAAGCGACTGTGCCCAGGTGATTGTCGTGGAGGTCACCCAGGCTCTCAGGTACATTTTCTGCATTTTCAAAAATATTGTTGCAAGTGGAACTTTGTTGTGGGAGTGTCTCCACATTCACCTCTGCCTTCATGGATTGCGGATTGTCATTAAACTTTATTGACTCTGACTTGGTATCCAGGTGTAAGTTAGGGACAGTTAGGTTGGAGACTCCTATTCACATTGTTGCCATTGACAAAACACCACTGGTTAAAAATGACGTTATGTTTCGTACAGAAGAGTTTCTCCTTAAAGTAAGTTCCTTGCACCAGGAACATATTTCATGTTTTGTTATGGACAACCTACCTGCGGGACTGGTGTTGGGGTTCCCCTGGTTACAAGTGCATAATCCAGTGATTAATTGGGAATCTCGGGACATTGTTAAATGAGGTCCCTATTGTTCTGAGAAATGTCTTGTTACTGTGTCTGTGTCGTCCGTGGGTCTGGAAGGTATTCCGGAGTGCCTGAAAGACTATATGGACGTTTTCTCCGAAAAAGAGGCCAAGGTTTTACTGCCACACCGCCCATTTGATTGTGCCATTGACCTGGTTCCAGGTGCTAAATTGCCCAAAGACCGCTTGTATAACCTTTCAGGTCCAGAACGGGCTGCAATGAAGGAATATATTTCCGAGAGTCTCCGTAAGGGACACATTCGTCCTTCTGTTTCTCCCGTGGCGGTGGGGTTTCTTTTTTGTAAAGAAAAAAGACGGTGGTTTACGCCCATGCCTCGATTTTCGTGAGTTAAATAAGATAACTGTGAGGAATACGTATTCCCTTCCACTTATTCCTGATTTATACAACCAATTGTCCGGAGCTAAGTGGTTTTCGAAACTAGATCTACGGGGAGCATATAACCTTATCAGAGTCCGGGACGGAGATGAGTGGAAAACTGCTTTTCTCAGTACTGAAGGGTTGTTTGAAAATTTGGTCATGCCTTTCGGTCTGACCAATGCGCCAGCAGTCTTCCAAAATTTCATAAACTACGTGTTCTCTGATTTTATTGGATGTTTTATGGTGGTATATTTGGATGACATACTGATCTACTCTCCTGATAAACAGGCTCACATTGGTTATGTTCAGGCAGTTCTCCAAAGGCTCCGGGAGAACTGTCTCTTTGCTAAACTTGAAAAATGTCTATTTTGTGTTCAAGAACTGTCGTTTCTGGGGTTCATTGTGTCTGCAGAAGGGTATCGCATGGATCCTAATAAGGTGCAGGCCATTGTCGAGTGGGTTCAACCTTGTGATTTGAAGGCTTTGCAGCGTTTCCTTGGGTTCGCCAATTATTATCGTAAATTTATAAGGGGGTACTCACAGGTTGTTAAACCCCTCACAGACATGACTCAAAAGGGGGCTGACATCAAGAAGTGGTCAGCCGCAGCGGTAGCGGCGATTCAGTTTTTGAAAAAATGTTTCATGTCTGCCCCGGTTCTTATTCAACCGGACCCGTCTGAACCATTTATTGACGAGGTAGACGCCTCAGAGGTGGGGGTGGGGGCGGTATTGTCCCAGGGACCCGCCACTTTGACCAATTTGAGACCGTGCGCCTTTTTCTCAAAGAAATTCTCTCCTGCAGAGAGAAACTATAATGTTGGGAATCACGAACTTCTGGCCGTAAAGTTGGCCTTTGAAGAATGGAGGCATTTTTTGGAGGGGGCTGTCCATCCTATAACCGTAATTACGGACCACAAAAACCTAGCTTACATTGAGTCAACTAAAAGGTTGACACCCAGGCAGGCTAGATGGTCACTTTTTTTTCCTGATTCAACTTCTCGATCACTTTTCGGCCAGGATCCAAAAATGTCAGAGCGGATGCCTTGTCACGCAGTCTAGATCCGGTGTCCCCCCCGGAACCTCCATCCTCCATTCTTCAGCCTGGGGTGGTGGTGGCAGGTGTTTCTAACATGTTGGAATGGGAGATTCGGGAAGCCCAGTCTCTGGCACCTCCGGCTGAGCTGGTGGATAAACTTTTCGTGCCAGCTCAGTTTCATCTCAAGGTCCTCCGAGAGTTCCATGACTCAGTTCTGGGTGGACATCCAGGGATCTCGGCTACCCAGAAGGCCATTGCAAGAGTATTCTGGTGGTCTTCTTTAGCCTCTGATATTGGGGAATATGTGTCTGCATGTGATGTTTGTGCCCGTGCAAAAAACCCCCATAACCGGCCGGCCGGGGAATTGGTACCACTGCCAATTCCTGAGAGACCATGGACCCATTTGTCCATGGATTTCATCACCAACCTTCCCTCCTCCAAGGGTAATACCGTCGTCTGGGTTGTGGTGGACAGGTTTAGTAAGCAGGCACATTTTGTACCTTTGGCAGCTCTACCTAATGCGGAAACATTGTCCAGATTGTTTGTTAAGCAGGTGGTGCGGTTGCATGGGGTACCCTTGAATGTGGTGTCTGATAGAGGAGTGCAATTTGGAGGGCTTTTTGTAAGAGGTTGGGTATGGTCTGTCCTTTTCATCCGCTTATCCTCCAGAGTCTAATGGGCAGACCGAGCGGACCAATCAGTCTCTGGAGCAAATTCTGCGTTGCTTGACCTCAGCCCGACAGGATGATTGGTGTTCTGCGTTACCGTTGGCCGAGTTTGCATTTAACAACCGCATTAACCAGTCTACGGGTACATCTCCCTTTTTCTGCAACTATGGGTTTCAGCCACATTTTGGAGAATTTTCTCGTTTGAATTCTGGGTGTCCTGGGGCGGATGAGAGGATCAAGCGGTTGGAGGAGGTATGGCGGGAGGTCCAGTGTAACATTACTAAGGCTCAGGATAAATTTAAATTTTTTGCAGACAAAAAACGGTCCGCGGGACCAGTGTTTCAGGTTGGGGATAAGGTATGGTTATCCACCAAGAATATAAGGCTCAAGGTGCCCTCCGCGAAGCTTGGACCCAAGTTTATAGGTCCCTATGAAATTACCGAAGCAATTAACCCGGTGGCTTTTCGGTTGCGTCTCCCACCATCTCTGCGGATCCCAAACGTTTTCCATAGGGCCCTTTTGAAACCTGTGAGGTCCGTTGGGGAGGGAACATCAGTTTCCCCGCCACCGATTTGGTAGACGGGCAGTCCGAGTATGAGGCGGAACGAATTGTCGACTCCAGGTTGGTCCGTCGTACCCTTCAATATCTGGTACATTGGAAAGGCTACGGTCCGGAGGAACGCTCGTGGGTTCCTGCTCGATCAGTTCATGCGGATCGGTTGGTCCAGGCTTTTCACGCCAAGTATCCTGAGAAACCTGGGGGTCCGGGGGCCCCCCATTGAGAGGGGGGTACTGTCATGATCCAGGACAGGGTTTCGCTTTGGCCCGTCCTGGTCAGACAGGGGGTTAATTGTTTCTGCCTCTCTCTGGCAGAGGGCGGCTATTTAATGCTCACTGGACCTAGGTCCGGTGTCAGTTATACTCCTGCCCTCGGCTGAGTTAAGTGACCTCTTGTATACGTGTGCCTTGTGCCTGATAACTTGCTTGCTTGTTTGGTTGTGATCCGGTTCTGTCCCTGTTACGTGTTCTGCCTGACCCTCTTGTACTGCGCTACCTCTCATGTATGACCCTCTGCTTGTGACTCGACTGCTCTCTGCTCGTCCCTTTGGTACCGCACCGCCCTCTTGTGTATGACCTTTGGCTTCGTCTGACCTCCCATCTGCTTGTCCCTCCTGTACCTCGTTCGCCCGTATTGTGTATGATCTCTGGTTTGCCTGACTCTGAGTGTTCTTCTATCTTAGCAAGCAGGACGCTAAGCCCCACCCCCTTGTGGTCACATGACCGTAGGTCCCGTGCCTGCTTGCTAATACTTCAGCGTGCAGGTCCTGTGCGTCTGTACTTTCCAGCTGTTACTGTCCCCGGGACTCATACAGCACTGGTGAGTCCCTACTCAGCGGAAGCTGCATGCCGGCGCTGTCAGGATCCTGACGGGGACAGGTCGACTGCACTGTATTGAAGAAAGTTGGATGGGGTCATGTATTGCAAGATTTTGGCCAACAACCTTCTTCCCTCAGTAAGATGGGTCACGGATGGATCTTCCAGCATGACAATGACCCAAAACACACAGCCAGGGCAACTAAGGAGTGGCCTCTTAAGAAGCATTTCAAGGTCCTGGTTTGGAGTAGACAGTCTCCAGACCTGAACCTAATAGAAAATCTTTGGAGGGAGCTTAAATTCAAAGTTGTCCAGCGACAGCCTTGAAACCTGAAAGATCTGGAGAAGATCTGTATGGAGGAGTGGGCCAAAAATCCCTACTGCAGTGTGTGCAAACTTGGTCAAGAACTACAGGAAACGTCTGACTTCTGTAATTGCAAACAAAGGTTTCTGTACCAAATATTAAGTTCTATTTTTCTATTGCATCAAATACTTCATGCAATAAAATGCAAATTAATTATGTAAAAATCATACAATGTGATTTTCTGGATTTTTTTTTTTTAAGATTGTGACTCTAACAGTTGTAGTATACCTGCAATATAAGTATGAGCACCATGCAAAGAACTCCCCAAACTTACAGCCTTGACTGCTCTCAATGAATGTCTGAGAAATGTTCTGCTACACTGAATGCACTTGGGGAAATCATCAAGTTCCCTTTACAATTGCCGACCAATGATATCCCAAATATACTGGATGGGAAACAAGTCCAGAGACGCTGCAGGCCCTGGTAGCACGTTTATGCCACACAGGCTACTCTGCACAACCCTGCTCACAACACTGATTGGCAGCTTTTTGCTTACACTGTGCATAGACAGAAAGCTGCCAATCAGTGGTGGGGGTTGGTTTGGATTACATGACAGCAGGTTTTCTAGTCTTCTAGTGATAATGTCTTTCTAATAAAACTGTGATTTTATCAGAACTACAGCAAGTAGCCCAGTAAGTGACTCATTGCTGGAATCAGGTCTCTACATCGTGCTGCTATCAGATTAGGTGGCAAAAACCCGTTGAGAGATTCCCTTTAAGACTCAAATGTTTAGAGCAGTGTATTATTGCTGATGAGAGTCTTTAGAGCAAGAAGCATTAGCCTGACAAATGTAACCAGAGAAGTTACATGTTTTATTACAGTTCAGATAACTGCACTTATATAATTGGGAATAATTGGGAATTCATCATTTATTCATTGCTCATCACCAACAAGAGTGAAACACTTGACTCCGGGTCCTGCATTCATTACTAATTTTCAATCTACAGAAGGGGTTAAACCCGTTCCCCTCTCTACTTCATTACATCAAATCCTTCAAGGACACTTCTAGAAAATACCTCCAGTGCACATTGTGTGGATTACCATTGATTTGCATTGATCTACTAATGGCTCACTCATGACAATGCAAAAAAATGTGCTGCTGTCATCAGCGTGAATGGAAGGAGTGATGGGAGAACGGCATTATTTCTTGTTCTTATGTCAGTATTAGTTTAGCCTGAATCATGTTTGGGGTTGAAGAGTGTGGGTGCCCTACTGCGAACACGGCACCTCTAAAAAGTGGTTCAGCTTTATATAGCATATATATCATTTAGTTAGTAAGTAGTGATGAGCAAACATATGGGGAAAAGGTGTTATCTGAGCATGCTCGAGTTCTAACTGAGGGTCTTCGGTGTGCTCGAAAAATATGTTTGCGTCCCAGCGGCTGCATTTCTAGCGGCAGTTCGACAGTCGCATACGCCATTACGTTCTATGGCCCGGAAGAATCGCCATAGAATGTAATGGCATATGCTGGCGCATGCGCAATAATGATTTTATGCTTTGCCCACAGTTGGGCCAAGCATACTGCCCACGCGCCGGAGGACATTTCAATGCGCACGCACGGCAACTCTACGGGATCTGTGATATTCACAGATCACAGTACGTACAGCAAGCTGAGGAGGAGGGGGAGAGAAGGAGAATAAGTCCCGCCCATCGGACCGGACTGCGGAGATTTACATACACCGCAGGAGAGCTAAAAACGGTATTTATGCATAAAAGGTGGGGAGTCAGGGGGTATCAAAAGTACTGCTATAATGCTTATGTGACACTAAACTGAATGATATCTTTACATCATATCACATCATATTTTCAGACTATAAGACGCACCGGACCATAAGATGCACCTAGGTTTTAGAGATAGAAAATAGAAAAAAATTCAAGCAAAAAATGTGGTCATGACACACTGTTATATTAGGGGAGCTGATGCTGACACTGCTATTGGGGTAATATCCCGCATCCTGGTATATATATGCCCCCCACCCTGATATATCTGTCCCCATCCAAGTATACATGACCACTTTTAATGTTATACATGGCTACCATCCCCATCCTGTTATACATGGCCCCCAACCCCATCCTGGTACACACACGGCCCCCCATCTCCATCCTGGTATACATGGTGACCATCCCCATCCTGGTTTACATAGCCACCATCCCCATCTTGGTATACATGGCCATCATCCCAATCCTGCTATATATGACCACTATACCCATCCTGGTATACATGGCCACCATCCCCATCCTGCTAAATATGGCCACCATCCCTATCCTGGTATATGTGGCCACTGTGGCCACCATCCCCATCCTCGTGTATGTGGCCACTGTGGCCACCATCCCCATCCTCGTGTATGTGGCCACTGTGGCCACCATCCCCATCCTGGTATATGTTGCCACCATCCCCATCCTGGTATATTTGACCACCATCTTCATCCTGCTATATATGGCCACCATCCTTATCATGGTATACATGGCCTCCATCCACCTTCCTGGTATACATGACCCCCCATCCTAGTATATATGGCCCCCATCCCAAACTTTGTATACATGGCCCTCATCACGCTGCACACATAAAAAAATAAGCATTTCTACTTGCCTTCATTCTGCTTCCTCGCAGCGGCATCCTATTCTGAGACCAGCAGCTGATTTCAGTGTATAACGCCGCATGATGTCACTGCCATGCACCCTAACTTGATGAGGTCAGCTGCCATAATAGTCACTGTGCTCTACCCCCGAGATCATGGGCGTGGAGAGCAGTGAATATTCACCCTATTTAATAGTGGGTACGCGTGATCGCCCGGTCGCTGCAGATGTGTGCCTGCTATTAAAGATAATGAATATTCACTGCTCCACACATCCATAGTCCCTCCCACCTCTTGGCACCATTCAGTGCATAGAGATGGGCGGGACTATGGGGGTGGAGTGCAATGAATATTCATTTTCTTTTAACAGTGGGGACAGTGTTAGCCATAGCAGCCGGCTCCTGCCTCCTACAACCCGCTTCTCCACCACTACTGCTTCCCTCATCCACAGGGGACAAATATATAAGTATTTAAGTTTCAATGTTTACATCAAGATGTCAATATATAACCACATCCTTAAAAAAAAAGACAAATATTTCTATGCTGTCAATGAAAGTATCAAAGAAAGTAAAGCCAAGGGATATAAGGCACTAATTGACTCCACAAATCTTTGGGGTACCAAAATATGTCTCCCAAAAAGGCTGCTAGGACAAGGAAAAAAAGGTAGTAAACTCTCCTTATAAAAACAAGAGTTGCCACAATAATAGAGTCAAAGTGCATAAGGCAGAACAGCAGGGACCCAACTGTCACGCTGTGACGGTTTTCAGTATGGAAGGAGGGCCTCAAAATGTCCCTGGAACTGGGACCTTAACTATCCCTGTCCCGGAGGAACTCTTGAAGGTACAGAGGCTTGAGTCTCTTAAGCCCCGACACACATAGCGATCTCGCTAGCGAGATCGCTGCTGAGTCACAAGTTTTGTGACGCAAAAGCGATCTCACCAGCGAGATCGCTGTGTGTGACACTGACCAGTGACCGGCCCCCCTGCCGGGTATTGATGATCGTCCTGGAATAGCCAGGACATTTTTTTTTATCGCTGGTCTGCCGCTGGCCAGCACGCATCGCTGCGTGTGACCAGGCGGGAGACCAGCGATCAGCGCGCTGGTAACTAAGGTAAACACAGGGTTTCTAAGCACCGGCGGTGCTTAGAAACCCGATGTGTACCTTAGTTACCAGCGCGCTGATGCAGGAAGCTGGTAACCAAGGTATACATCGGGTTTCTAAGTGACGAACGCCCCTTAGAAACCCGATGTGTACCTTAGTTACCAGTTCCCTGCATCAGCACCGCTGGTAACTAAAGTACACAGCGACGCCGTGCGCTCGGCGTCGCTGGTGCTGATCGCTGGTGAAGCTGTCTGTTAGACAGCTCACCAGCGATCATGTAGCGACTCACCAGCAATCATGACAAGTTGATATCGTTGTCGGGATCGCTGGTGAGTCGCTATGTGTGACGGGACCCTTACTGCGCTCCTGCTATACACTGATCTGTCCCCTCCCCCAACCCACGAGGCATAGGACAGAAATGTAAGGTAAACTTGACACAAAGACAAAACAGGGATAACAGAAAACCTATATCATACAAAAGCACAAACCAACTATAGGGAGCAGGATAGGGATAGGTGGGAATAAACTAAATGGAAACAGGTATGAGGAGAAAAACAGACACATACTACAGCAAACCAAAGAATACTACTAAAACAACTCTACTCCAGCCACTTAGCTGTAGCACACAGTACAGGAAAACAAATCTTTCACCGGCAGGGACAAGAAGATCTGACCAGTTTTTAGTGGAAGAGGTAATGACCAGATCATAAGCAGCTGAAATGGATCTGCAAGTTTCTAACCAGCATAAAAAGGGTCATTAACATCTTCAGCACCAGATTAAACTAAATCCATTTCATATGGGGCACAAATCACACCACCTGTAAAGAAGACCTGCCATTAATTACCTGACGTAACTGTCTAACTCCACTTCCAGGTGGACAAGATACCAACGCGTGTTTCACTTGGAAAGCTTTGTCCAAGGTACAGAAAACCTTATACTGTACAACTCAAAATAGCAGCCATATACACCAAAATGTTACTGTAAATTAGGTTTATTCAATTGTAACAAATCTGTAAGCTTTAACATTTTCATTCATAATCTTATAATTGGCTACATTGCTAACAATTATGTCATATAATACATATAGCTTATTGCCGCTAGTCTAATCATAGCTCCACCCCACAGCTAACATGTCAGTACTAGGTGTTGAGCATTCCGATACTGCAAATATCGGGTATCGGACGATATTCGCTTTATCGGAATTCCGATACCGAGTACCGATATTTTTACAATATCGGATACCGGAATCGGAAGTTCCCATAATGCAATGAGACACTGTTATGGCTGTGATTGGCTGCTGAAATGATGTCGTCATGATGCGCGGTCTGTGCGCATCATGATGCGTGGTCTGTGTGGGCCTGCCGGGGGTCTGTGCGGGCCTGCCGGGGGGTCTGTGCCGGCTGCTGGGGGTCTGTGTGGACTGCCAGGGGTCTATACGGGCCTGCCGGGGGTCTGTGCCGGCTGCCGGGGGTCTGTGCGGACTGCCGGGGGTCTGTACAGGCCTGCCAGGGGTCTGTGCTGGCTGCCGGGGGTCTGTGCGGACTGCCGGGGGTCTGTGCGGGTCTGCCGGGGGTCTGTGCGGGTCTGCCGGGGGTCTGTACGGGCCTGCCAGGGGTCTGTGCGGACTGCCAGGGGTCTGTGAGGACTGCCAGGGGTCTGTGAGGTCCTGCCGGGGGTTGTGTGTGTGTGCGGGCATCGTCCAATGGTACTACAAGTCCCATCGGGCTATGCCTGCTACAATGACAGTGATTGACACATTAGCCAATGATGGGACAGTAGTAGACCCATCATCCGGCTAATGTGTTGAATGTAAAAAAATATATATATACATACATCCTACATATATACAACATTCATACAACATACATACATGCTGCATACATACTACATATATACTACATTCATACAGCATACATACATATTACATATATACAACATTCATACAACATACATACATACTGCATACATACTACATATATACTACATTCATACAGCATACATACATATTACATATATACAACATTCATACAACATACATACATACTACATGCATACTACATATATACAACATTCATACAACATACATACATACTACATACATACTACATATATACTATATTCATACAACATACATACACACTACATACATACTTCATATATACTACATTCATACAACATACATACACACTACATACATACTACATATATACTGCATTCAAACAACATACATACATGCATACTACATACATACTACATATACTGTATACTACATTCACACAACATACATACATACATAGTACATACTACATACATACAACATGCATACAACATGCTACAGACATACAACAAACATGCAACAGACATACAAGATACATACTACATACAATACATTCATACATTCATACAATACATACATATAGACATACAGTACATATAACATAGAGTACATACTCACCATCACTTGTCACTTTGTTCCCTGAAGCCAGTGTCATCTATAAAAAATATGAAAATAACAAACAACCGATATACTCCCTGATCCGCAGAAATCCAAGTGATGGTGAGTATGTATTCTATTTTATATGTATTGTATGTCTATATGTATGTATTGTATGAATGATGAATGTATTGTATGTAGTATGTATGTTGATTGTATGTTGTATGTCTGTAGCATGTTGTATGTAAGTTGTATGAATGTAGTATATATGTAGTAGGAATGTAGTATGCATGTATGTATGTTGTATGAATGTAGTATATATGAAGTATGTATGTAGTATGTGGTATGTATGTATGTTGTATGAATGTAGTATACATGAAGTATGCATGTAGTATGTAGTATGCATGTATGTTGTATGAATGTTGTATATATGTAGTATGCATGTATTATGAAGTATGTATATATGTAGTATGTATGTAGTAGATATGTAGTATGTATGTTGCATGAATGTAGTATATATGTAGTATGTATGTAGTATGTATGTATGTTGTATGAATGTAGTATATATGTAGTATGTATGTATGCTGTATGAATGTAGTATATATATAGTATGTATGTAGTATGTATGTTGTATGAATGTAGTATATATGAAGTATGTATGCAGTATGTATACATTTTTTTTTTTTTTTACAATCAACACATTAGCCGGATGATGGGACTACTACTGTCCCATCATTGGCTAATGTGTCAATCACTGTCATTGTAGCAGGCATAGCCCAATGGGACTTGTAGTCGCATCGGACGATACCCGCACATGCACTCAACCCCCGGCAGGCCCGCACAGACCCCCGGCAGCCGGCACAGACCCCCAGCAAGCCCGCACAGACCCTTCGGCAGTCCCGCACAAACCCCCAACAGTCTGCACAGACCCCCGGCAGCCGGCACAGACCCCCGGCAGGCCCGCACAGACCCCCGGCAGGCCCGAACAGACCCCCGGCAGGCCCGCACAGACACCCGGCAGTCCGCACAGACCCCTGGCAGCCAGCACAGACCCCCAGCAGGCCCGTACAGACCCTTTGGCAGGCCCGAACAGACGCCCGGCAGGCCCGCACAGACCCCCGAGAGGCCCGTACAGACCCCGCCCGCACACACAGACACGCAGAGTGTCCGCCCAAGCACCGCCCACACTCTTTTCCCCTCCCGAACAGGATGTGCAAGTAAAGAAAGGGTTTTTTTTAATTCCGATATTTCTGTCCCATTGACTTGAATGGGGCTTCTGGTATCAGAATCGGCGATACCCGATACTTTTTGGGTATCGGTCCGATCCAATCCGATCCGATATTTCTCAATATCGGAAAGTATCGCTCAACAACACTAGTCAGTACACAAATACTGATGGCAATGGCACACTATTACCCATGCCAGTAATACATCCACCTGTTGTCTGCATTCCATTATGCATAATGCAAATGTTCCTGTGTGCACATACTTTTAGAAGGCTGGATTACAGTAAAAGGCAACACCTTCATTATAAAGCTGGTGACAGATAAAACAGGATCCACCACAGGCAAGAAGTGTTAGTGACAGCTCACCTGTGACATAGCATGCTCATAACACTGTTTCATATGGAAAAAAAATCTGGCTTTGTTTTCTGAAAATGTGTTTTAGTGGGTATGCTTATCTCTGTGGTCATCCCACCAAGGGATAGGTGTAAGACTTCACCATAGACTTTGATGATAAGTTTGGAACAAACTTCACTGAAACCTGTGTCACATAGAAGCTTGTAATAAGGTACATCTGCTTCGAAGCGGGCAGCTGACTATACAGACTGGTGTTCTAGAATTGTTAAAGTGGCCAGCTGAATCATGGTGCCCGAACTAAGGGCAGCATGAATTAGTGACCGGCTTCATCATTTCAGCCATGTATATTTCAGTCTGAAACACTATAGCATTTTAAAGGGAACATACATTAGTATGTATTCACTTAGTATTAGTATTTATTTGGTATGTCTTTCAACTAACCTGCTTTACACCAGTGTTATTTATGAGCTTGTTTACTTTGGCTTGATCATATGCATCTGGTCCACTATTAATTCCCTGACGAAGATGAGCAGAGATCACTCCTCTCTGCTTTGTACTTGAATGCACTTTGTAATAATATATTGTATAGCACAAGTCTGCCAAGACTTTAGTCTGCAGTGTGTATCCTATAAGTGTGTATCATACAAGTGTGAGATATTAATTAATCAAGAATTGAACCAGAAGGGAACTGAAGGTAACTGGATAGTCACTGTAAACAATGTCTCTGTTTGTTTTCACTCTCACCCCTATAATCCTTCACTTTCTGCTAACCCCCCTGATCCAGAGGCGTACCTAAGGGTTCAGCCTAGGGGGGGGCGAAACACCTCTGAGTGGGCCCCCTAACCTGAGTAACATTTGTTTACATAGAGCACAGTAACGTGACACTCGGCTCCCACTTGCAGCAGAGCAGGAACTGAGGGTCATGAGCATATCGCATGGGATGCCTTATGCTAGTCTGAATCCGGATTTAGATAAGATTGTATTGCATATAATCTCTAAGGGTATGTGCACACGTTGCAGATTCTGCGGTGGATTTTTCCATGCGGATTTTGCTAAATCCACAGGTAAAATGACCTGCATTTTAGCTGCGGATTTAATGCAGATTTCCTGCGGATTTTTTGCAGATTTTGTGCAGATTTCCATTGCGTTTTTACACCTGCGGATTTCTGATTCCACACAAAAGAATTGACATGCTGCAGATTCAAATCTCCAGAAAATCTGTGTGGAAAAATCCGCAGCATGTGCACAGCGTTTTTGGTTTTAGATAGACTTTATAGGGAATCTGTCACCCAATTTTTCACCTATGAGCTGCCAGCACCGACATCAGGGACTTATCTACAGCATTCTGTAATGTTGTAGATAAGTCCCTGATGTAACCTGAAAGATAAGAAAAATTAGTTATATTATACTCACGCAGGGGCGTTCAGGGTCCGGTTTTGGTCCAATGGGTGTTGCGGTCCGGCGCCTCCCTTCTTCTAACGGTGACGTCCTCTTCTTCCCCTCCTGTCGCGGCTCTGGTGCAGGCACACTGCTCTGCCCTGTTGAGGGCAGAACAGAATACTGCAGTGCGCAGGCATCAGGAGAGGTCTGGCGCCTGCGCACTGCAGTATTGTGCTCTACCCTCAACAGGGCAGAGCAGTGCGCCTGCGCCAGAGCCATGACAGGAGGGGAAGAAGAGGATGGACAGCATCGTATGAAGATGGGAGGCGCTGGACCGCGACACCCATGGGACCAAAACCGGACTGCACCCCTGGTGAGTATAATCTAACTCTTTTTTCTTATCTTTCAGGTTACATCAGGGGCTTATCTACAGCATTACAGAATTCTGTAGATAAGCCCCTCATGGCGGTGCCGGCAGTTCATAGGCCGAAAATGGGGTGACAGATTCCCTTTAATGGTACTGCGCTCCGCAGGGCCAAATCCGCTGCGGATCCGCAGTAGAATCCGCAACGTGTGCACATAGCCTTAGACATGGAATACAAGGCCCTTACCCTAATTCAGCTCCCTCCTTCACATACACCCCACTCACACAGCAAGTTAAGTTCATTTATTTAAAAAAAAACAAAAACTATTTGTCTGGGCACTCATCAGCCTGGCCCCTGCTGCCCCTTACATTTATGAAAATTTCCGTTTCTGTCCTATGAGATGGTCCAGCCAGGTCCAGAAAAGGCAGGCAGTCTCTTGGGCTCCTGGGTCCTCCAAAGTCCAGGCACAAGCTAATGTGCAGCTGCTCACTAGGACCCAGGGCCAGTGTGGACGAATCAGAGCGCGCACCCTACTACCTGGGTTGGAGCTAAGCACAGCGCTGCCAGCCTGTCAAACTATCAGGCTAACAGCGCTCCAGCCCGCACAGTCCATTGCATTGAGAGACTCTGCTATTGGCTGCAGAATCTCTGTGTGCAGAAAGCAGCTAGTGTTATCGGCAGCGGCGCCGCTCTGCCGCCCTGCTCCCGCCTGTCTTGTATGACGCATCACTCAGCATCAGAGAGCCGCAGCGTGCCGCCCTGTGCCTCTGACTGAACTGAAGAGAGCCGCGCCGCTTATTAATGACAGTAGCGGCCGCGGCTCTAAGTGGGCCCCCCCATGTGACGGGGCCCGGGGCAACGGCCCCCTCTGCCCCCCCGGTAGCTACGCTACTGCCCTGATCCCTACACCAAGTAAGGGACTGTGTTCATCTCTTCTTCAATCCTCCCCATCCATCTCAAATCCTCCTCAGAAATGTTCCTCCACATACAATCCTCTGTCTCCAAACACAGACAGCTCCCTCATGCCCTCTCCTACTTTCACCTGCTAACACTTTCTCTGCTCCTTCTCACTGCTGGTGATATCTATCCAAATTCTGGTCCTCCTCACCACATCCCCACAGTCATTTCTACCTTCCATCCATGCTCTATCACACATTTCTGTAACCTCTCTAACCTTATACCCATTTGCCCCACCCCCGCTTCCCCAGTCCCACTAACAGGAGCTCTGTGGAACGCTCGCTCTGTCTGCAATAAAAACATCATGGATGTAGGAAAGTTTATTACTAACAAACGTTCCTTCTTCGCCATCACAGAAACCTGTCTCACTCCCTCTGACACAGCCTCTCCTGCTGCACTTTCGTAAGATGGATTCCACCTTTCCCACCCCTTCCCCCGCCCCAGCAGCAAGCATGGTGGAGGAATTGGTTTTCTCCTGTCAGATAGCTGCTCCTTCACCCCAATCCCACTACCACCCTCTGTTACCCTCCCTTCCTTTGAGGTGCACTCTGTGCTCATCTACTTCCCCTCCAACCTCCAACTGGCTGTCCTTTACCGCACCCCAGGGCCAGCCACCACCTTCTTTGACCATTTCACCACCTGGCTACTTCATTTCCTCTCTGCTGACATCCCCACTATCATCTTGGGTGACTTCAACATCCCCACTTCCATCTCAGCTGCCACTAAGCTTCTATCCCTCACTTCCTCCTTCGGCTTGACTCAATGGTCTTCTGCAGCCACCCACAAAGATGGCCACCCACTGGACCTCATCTTCACCCGCCTCTGCTGCCTATCTAGCCTCTCTAGCTCACCTCTTCCTCTTTCTGACCATAACCTACTTACATTATCTTCCTCTCCTCCTCCTCTCCATGTCCACAATCCCCACCCTACAAACTTGCACACCCTTGCAGAAATCTTAAACACCTTGATCTACACTCACTGTCTGAATCCCTTCTCCCTCTTACAGACATACTTTCCCTACACAATGCGGATGCCGCTGCCACTCTATATAACACCACAATAGCTGTAACTTTGCAAATGGTTGCCCCTCTCACACATACCAAAGCTTGCAAAACAGACAGCCTTGGCACACCAGTCTGACCAAAGAACTGAGATGGGCTTCCACGGCTGCTGAGCGGAGATGGAAAAGATCCCACACCAATGAGGACTTCATTGCATTCAAACAGTCCCTCTCTACTTTCAAGGTAACACTCGCCACAGCCTTGACTACTGTAACCTCCTGCTCTGTGGCCTCCCGTCTAACACTCTTGCACCCCTCCAATCTATTCTAAACTCTGCTGCCCGACTAATCCACCTGTACCCCCGCTATTTCCCGGCCTCTCCCCTCTGTCAATCCCTGCACTGAATCCCCATTACCCAAAGACTCCAGTTCAAAACCGTATCCATGACATAAAAATATTCCGAACTGAGAGTCCTCATTGGTTGATTCCTTTTAATGGCTAACTGAAAAGATGGTAACAAATTGCAAGCTTTAGAGACTACTCAGGTCTCTTCATCAGGCATTGACTAATACAACATCTGAAGAATCCATACAGTATTTATACACAAGACAGCACAGAAATAACGCAATAGATAAGACAAGTGATGTGAAGCAGAACTATCATTATGAGGGAGTGATAGACAGTTGATAGACAGTTCTACTTCACATCACTTGCCTTATCTATTGCATTATTTCTTTGCTGTTTTGTGTATAAATATGTGATTCTTCAGATGTTGTATTAGTCAAAGCCTGATGAAGAGACCTGAGTAGTCTCGAAAGCTTGCAATTTGTTACCATCTTTTCAGTTAGCCATTAAAAGGTATCAACCACTGAGGACTCTCAATCCTGAATATTTTTCTGTCTACTGGCTAAGGGTATGTGCACACGCTGCGGTTTTGCTGCGGTTTTGGCCCTGCAGAACTGCAGCAGTTCCGCAGACATGGTACTTTACCATGTTAGCCTATGGGTTTTCAAAACCGCAGTGCTCACGCTGCGGTTTTTCACCTGCGGAAAAGCTGCGTTTTTTTTTCCGCAGCATGTCAATTGTTTCTGCGGATTCTGCTGCGGTTTCACACCTTTAACATAGTAGAGGTGTGAAACCGCAGGGCAAAACCGCAGGCCAAACCGCAGCAAAACCGCAGGTCACTTTACCTGCAGTTTTACCTGCATTTCCGCGGGAAAAAAATCGCAGCAGAATCTGCAGCGTGTGCACTCACCCTAACACAGTACAAAGATATACATCTTCTTTGTAACCATGACATACAAAGCCATTCACAACCTGTGTCCTCCTTAAATCTGTGACCTCGCCTCCCGGTACTTACCTGCACGCAACCTCAGATCCTCACAAAGTCTCCTTCTGTACTCCCCTCTTATCTCCCCTTCCCACAATTGCATATAACATTTCTCCCGCGCAACCCCCCTACTCTGGAACTCTCTACCACAACATATCAGACTCTCGCCTACCATCGAAACCTTCAAAAAGAGCCTGAAGACCTACCTCTTCCGACAAGCCAACAACATGCAGTAACCACCGATCGACCAAGCCGCTGCCCGACCAGCTCTACCCTCACCTACTGTATCATTACCCATCCCTTGTAGGTTGTGAGCCCTTGCGGGCAGGGTCCTCTCTCCTCCTGTTCCAGTCGTGACTTGTACTGTTTAAGAATACTGTACTTGCTTTTATTATGTTTACCCCTCCTCACATGTAAAGCGCCATGGAATAAATAGTGCTATAATAATAAATAATAATAAGAATAATACATTGAAATAGCGGCCGGGGTACTAGGAAGCAGGTCCCTGCTGCCTTCTCCGCACCGTTCTTCCCCAAACACTCAATGTGCGTCTAATGGGCGACCTGTCAGTCAATGGCAGTGGGACAGGGACCGTCCTCTTAGACTATTCGTCTACGTTGTATGGTATCCAGCCTCTGTCTCAAAGCAAGTTTCTGCTTTAATGGAGCCAGTCTCTGATTCATACTGGTCTTGGTTCGGGCACCATTTCATCATGAGCCTTAGAGTGATACTGCTTTTTTTTAAGTCTCACAAATGTTACAGCTAAAATCAGGAGACAATAGTCTAAATTTTTGCCGCACTTTCTCACAAACTGGAGAATTCAGGCAATGGCTACGTGGTGACTTGTGGCTAGGTGACATACAAAGTAACCTGTCACTTCAGAAAGTGCTATTTACCTGAGAGTTATAGGGTTAAACTGCAGGTAATTGGCATTATAATGCTACCCGGACGCTTTACTGAAAGTGCGGTTACCAGGAGAAAATTAACTTACTTTCTTCTAGTCATGGGGTTGTGCATAGATTGGCTACAGTCATCACTCACTGTACTGCGAGAGGTGGCTGTAAGCACGTACCAACAATTTGATTGGCAGCCAGCTTTGCAGCACATCTGTGCAAAGCAAGCTATCGAAGTGCCTGTGCATGCTTACAGCTGACATTCGCAGTATTGTGAGCGATGACTGTAGCCACTCTATGCACACCCCTGTGATTGAAAGCTGATGGTGCTCATGAAGGGTAGAGGAGGATAATATCCTATGTGACATCGGCGTGAGTGTCGTGCGAAATTGACGAGGGCATCGGGGAATGGGCAAGGTCGTAAGTATGGTTTAATTAAGAATATTAAAGAAGCCTGTGTTTTTTTTCAGTTGAAGGGCTTTTTTCTGGGTGTCCGTGTTTTCTTACGATGTGACTGTGGTTAGTAATGGGGGCATCTTATTGACACCTCCCCATTACTAACTTCGGGGCTTGAGGCCACCTGACAATACAAATGTGACATCAACCCCCCCAAGTGTCACGCCACTTGCCACTGCTGCAGGGTAAGTGGGAAGAGCGAGGCTAAGTGCCAGAATTGGCGCATCTTTTCAGGGGCGACTGAGAGCTGATGTTTTTAGCCTGGGGGGCCAGTATGCATGGCCCCTTCCTAGGCAAATAATATCAGCCTGCAGCTGTCTGCATAGTCTTTGCTGGTTATTAATTATAGGGGGACCCCACATAATTTTTTGGGGGTCCCCCATTTTAATAGCCAGTAAAGGTTAATTATACAGTTGTGAGCTGATAATAATAGCCTGGGAAGCTCCATGGGTATTACCATTTCCCAGGTTATAAACATCTGCCCCCAGCCGTTGGCTTTCCCTCTGCTGGTTCTGAAAATTGCGCTGGAATCCATGCCATTTTTTTCAGAAAAATAATCTTTTATTAATTAAATACATGTACAGTAAGCTGCACACACACTGTACTAAATGTATTTGTCACAGACATCTGTTATGAATGGGTCACCGAGGAGGATGGCAGGAACAGACTAAGCCACCAGAAGACCAGAGAGGTTGGTAACTAAGTGGATTGGAGACCCCTGATCCTGTCAGCACAACTAGCAGTAGCCATGGAGCGTTCCTACGATGCCCTAGACGCTTCATCACAGCCAAAGGACTAACTAAGCCTAAAGACAGAAAGATGAAATCTAAACTGCCCCAGAGCAGATCCCCAAAGGAATAGACAGCTCCCAAACATATATTGTCGGTGAGACAAGATGAGACACAAACACAGGCAGAGAACAGACTGAGCAAACGGTGGGGCCCAGGCTGTCTAGACAGGACAAGATAGAAAAGATACTGTCTGCAATCATGCACAAAACCCTCAAAAAGTCCAACACTACTGATATACAAAAAACCTGAGATCACACGATCTCACCCCCACTAGATCAGCACTCTGGTATAAACTGGCAGCAAGCAAAAAGATACGAACATAACAGGGGACTGAACAAGCTGCAACATATGAAGCAGGGCCCAGCGCTGCCCCCAGCAGGGAGCACACTGAACCCTAGCAGCAAAACAGAAAGCAAAAAAATACACAACCAGATTAGATGCAAAGGATTAGAAAAAGAATCACTTAACTGAACCATGCAGATCAGGCAGGGGACAAAAGAGCTCCAAATGCACACTGAGGAAATCACCAGCAACCTCCAAGAGCAGCCAGCTCAATTATATGCTCCCAGCCAGTAATCCCAGATTTCCAATTATCGTCCTCAGGTGGGGAACTTCCATCCACCTGACCAGCTCCACTACTCTCAGCAACCACCAGAGGGAGCAGAGGGAGCTTCGACTCAGAACTCCGAGCAAAAGAATTCACAACAGACATCTATATATCTACCTATTCTATGTGTATTTACTGTATATAATCCATCTCTTCTATCCTGTCGTCTCCTGCTGTGATTTTACAATACACGGCACATGAATTACCGACTTTTCTTCTATCTATCTATGGAATATAAATACATATATATGTGTTTGTCACTGACATCTATATATCTATGTATTCTATGTGTATATATATATGTATCTATTCTATCTATTCTATTCTAACCTGTCAGTGTGATTTTACTGTATGCAGCAAATGAATTGCCAGCTTTTATTCTATCTATTATCTAGCTATCTATCTATCAGAAAAAAAATGGAACAGCACCGTATATATGAATTCAGGGTGTAAGGCCATCCAAACAAATATCCATTTGTATAAATAAGAAAAAAGGAGACAGCACTCCAATAAATGATGAAAAATAGTGGACTTTATTAGCCCATCTGGTGTGGCAACGTGTGGCAAAGATTCAGCTGTTATCTACCTATCTATCTATCTATCTATCTGTCTGTCTGTCTGTCTGTCTGTCTGTCTATCTATTCTATTCTAACCTGTCAGTGTGATTTTACTGTACGTGGCAGACGAATTGCCGGCTTTTCAAATGCGATTTGTGTGTAAAAATCACACAGCACTAGCATGGTCCGAGTGCTGTGGGATTTTTTTTCTCGCACCCATTGACTTTTATTGCGGGATGTGATCTGATTTCTGATTACAATCGCAGCATGCTGCGACTTTTTTCCAGTCCGATCGTGATTCGATCCAAGCTGGATAAGAAAAAAAAATGCAGATGAACACACAATGATAGAACAACATTGGTCCGAATTCAATCCGATTTTTTATTGGACTGCATTCGTCTGATTTCATCACAAGTGGGAATGAGCCCAAATACTGGAGCAGTAGACAAATTGTAAACTGCAGGAGACCGACAGGAGGGGCGGTGATAACAGATGAAGTTGACAGAAGGCGAGTATTAGACAGGGGACAGTGGACTTGGATCTGAAGCGCCATTCCAGTGGTAAAATAAATATACACCGCTGGAGTGGTGCTTTAAAGTCATTGGAAAGTTTTGTATCTTTCTTAATAAACTCTTGCAACAGTTGCCAGACAAAAGTTCAGACTCTTTGTATTATTGAAGGGATTGCTCTGCATTGTCAGCATTTTTTTTTATCTAATGAGTGTATATTGTGCCTGTTATGGAGATTAAGAACATGACTATGAGCCTAAATGTGTGCAAATATTCTTACATAGAGCAATGCTACACTCCGGTGGACACTGCGTAGATTGCAGAAAAATCATTATAGTGTGAAACTCAGGTTAAATCTAAAATAACCAACGGAAGAGAGAAAAAATAATATAATTTAGAATTACTTAAAATAAAGTACATAAAAAAATCTGAACACTTACTGTATGTTGCATGTGTGCATGTTCTTAAATACTTTTAACATAAAAACTGGGTTTAAATGCTCGGCCAGTTTCATGACGCATTACCTTTACAGTTAAAAATAAAATTAAGTTAAAGGGATTGTCCACTACTGACTACCAGAACCAGACAAAAGTGGGTGAAAGTACAAGTGACAGCTTTCCAAAAATGTGTCAAATTTTTTTCTCATTGGCTGTAAATCGGTCAAGAAGGTTTACCTTGGGTCTGGGAGTGGTCAGGACAGCGGCTACACTGGCCTGGACCTCAATGTCTTCTGGACATTGGATCCATTCTCCAAGATCCTGAATGACTTCATCATCTTTAGCGGAAGTTGTCACCTGTATTTTTTTTTTATCAGTTTTTAGTAAATGTGAATCTATTACCTTGATGTCTGCAATTATACTTATGCCATTAAGTGCTGAAGTTTGACATCCATCTCGTTGGAAAAAGAAGATCATCGTTTCTGACGTCATTGATCCTTGTTTGTTGCTGTTATAATTTTGTGCGCATATTTTATACATTTTTGCATATAAGAACTTTTGTCTATTAACTGCATATAATTCATTGTATATTGCTGCCAATTTCTGTTCAATGTTATTTGTATTTGTACCTTAAAGAATTATGGTTGCGCTTTTGATACATGCTTAGCACTGTGAACAGTAATGGCAGGCATTGGTCTGCGCCTGCGCGGTGGACGTGCCTGTCGCATTGTGTAAGGCATCCTCACGGTGGCGGCGTAGCGTCGGGTTCCCATGACAATCATGCGAGCTCTGACGTGCGCCGACTTCCGGGATGACCGGAAGTGACGCAACGGGACTGAGGGACCCACTGCGCATGCGCCGGCATCTAAATGGCCGCGCGCACTGAATTTGAAATGGCACTTACATTTGGATCGCTATAAAAGATCCCTCAGCCTTATAACTAGCCATACGGCCCCCCGAGGAAGCCCTTTGTGTGCGAAACGCGTAGGGGCGGTGGCGGGACCCCCGGTATTACCACTATGGGTAAGAAATAAATTCTCTTATGACTTGTATTGATGGCTGAATATTAGGAGCTCAGGATTACTTTGTGGGATATATAGGTTGGCTACTGAGCCATGTAATGGCACATAGAGGTATTCTCCCCAGCCAGGGCATTACATGTATTTATATTGATATATAGTCTTTGACTATGTGCCTAATTAGGGACTTGGGGATACCCATTTCTCCTATAATCCCTTTCTGTTAGCCCATATTCACCTGATTATACTAATCTTACTGGGTGTTCCGGCCATGTTGTCTTTCACCATGTACTGACTCATATTTTGTAATTACTGATATTTTAAGTGATTTATCAGCTTAATAAAATATTTATACTTTTTGCACAAGATATTACTCTGTGTGCATTTCATATTGAACAATGTAGTTCTTATTCATTGGGCGTTTTCTGAACTCAATCGTGTCTCTGTTGTATGCTTTAGTACTGAGTTGCCCATCTCTTTCTTTGGACTTAAGTCCATTTTTGATCAAACATAGGCATGATATTCTATATTAAACACCTGTATTTAAAGAAGTTTTTTATTCATTAAATGTGTGTATCTATGCTTGTAACATAGTGGAGTGTGCTAATATACTCACCTGTCGCTGCTTTCTCCTGGATCCAGCGCCGTTCTCTACCTCTTCTCAGTGACGTCGCCGCTATGAAGATTCTAGAAAGTCACGCTGCGTTCGGCTTGACTCGGAAGTGTCTTTTACAATGTAAACCTATGGAGAGTCAGAATGAGACTCCATGGGCTGACATTGAAAAAGAGGTTCCAGGCTCACCCATAGGCCGGGATCAGACATGCGAGAAACTCGGACGAGACTCACATGCAAATACCCGGTTACTGCCGCCGGCACTCGGATCGTAGTGTTCAGCTGCATGTATTTCTATGCAGCTGAATGCTCCGGTCCCAAGTGCCGGCACTGGTGTTGACGTGTGAGACTCGTCCGAGTTTCTCGCAAGTCTGATCCCGGCCTATGGGTGAGCCTGGAACCTCTTTTACAATGTCAGCCCCAATGGCTAGTTCCAATTGCGGTGACATCAGGAAGAGCAGAGCTGGATCCATGAGAAAGCAGGGGTAGGTGAGTATATTAACACACTCACACTACACTACATGCATCGAGACACAGATTTAATCAATAAAAAACTTAATGAGAATGCTTCTTTAAAGCGGAACCGGCATTTCATCTTTTATTTCCTAAATCAAATGCACACTTGAAAATAAACCGCTTTGCAATATATCTTATCAGAGAAATTAGCTTCTTTCTCCTTGTGGACTGATTATTCATTCTCAAAATTCTCAATTCTGGCCCTGTGGTAGACAGTTGTACTCAGTGAAGACAGATTATTACATTACTGAGATAAAAAATTGCAGATGGTGCTTTTAAGACTTGTTATGTATAGGGAGAGGTGGAGGGATATCTCCATCTCTAGCTCTCTACAAAGAGTCTTATGAGTAACAACTGATATCTCCTATCTCAGTAATGTAAAACTCAGTTCAAGGTGCCCCAGCCCAGTAAGTCCACCTTGACGCGGTACAGCCTAGCCAACCATCCCCAGTGTTGTAGGTAAACCCTACCCCTGCGGTGTCAGCCCAGGTAGGTTACCTTCCAGCAGAGATCCTGTTTCATCACATGGCCAAATTCGATGGTAGTAACATAGGTCTTCAGGATTGGATGGAGAGGGTTTGGAGTGTGGTCAAAGTATGTAACCTGACCCTGGAGTTACAGGCAAAGGTAACTTTGAATGCGCTAATGTATGATCACAGGCAGACATTGTATGCTGTGAATCCAAGAGGGACACCATAGAGAAGATATTTTCTCTGCTGGAAAGGATCTATGGGGTCCATGTGTAAGTGACGCAGCTGAGGAGTACTGATTGGCAAATTCTTGGATGTTCAGGTCCAGGGAGTTCGGGCAAACAGTTTAAAAAAGTTTGGTTTGGGTACCCGAACCCAGACCCCATTCAAATGAATGGGTACCCGAACATCTGTTTTTTGCCACACTGTTACTTGCATGACAGCGCAGCAAACGCTGCCTCTGATTGGTGGTAAAATCATTACTGCCAGTCAGAGAGCTGTGGTTGCCACACACACAAAAAAGAGACCGCATATAAGTAGATCAAGCCTGACAGTTGCCATAGATTTTGTCCTGATGAAGAGGTGCTGTGTATGACTTTGAAATGTGTTGACGTGAAACTTGTCCAATAAAGCTTTTGAAAATATCATCGACTATCTGAATATATTCATCAGCAGTGCATCCATTGACACTTCACCTGGATCCTGTGGTTGCCACACTGTCCGATGACAGCGTAAGCCAGCAGCTGTGACCGGAGGTAAAAAGTTTACCTCCAGTCAGAGGCGTCATCTGATGAGAGAGTACTAATCCCATCAGCCTATGCCTGCTGGCGCTAATAATAGTGAGAGCAAACGCGGCTGAAAAAGAGTATTCATCAGCCACTGCCTGCAAAATAAATAAATAATTATAAAATGACATGGGGTCTTTCTACTTTTAATAACCAGAATGGCAAAACTGACAGCTGCGGGCTGCAAACCTCAGCTGTCAGCTTTATCATGGCTGGTTATCAAGCATAGAGGGGTCCTCATGACGTTTTTTTTTAATTATTTAACTAAATAATTTAAAAAATGGTGTGGGGCTCCCCCTTCATCTTTGACAACCAGCTAAGTTAAAGCAGACAGCTGGAGGCTGGTATTCTCAAGCTGGTAAGAGGCCATGGATATTGCCCCCCCCAAAGCCTAAAAATAGCAACCCACAGCCACCCCAGAAAAGGCACATCTATGAGATGCAAGAGGATTGACGTTCCTGCTCCATTAAAAACAATTTTCTTTATTGAAAACAATATTAAAATATCATACATTGGCAGAAAAATCCTCCAATATAGTGAGTGTACACACAGCTGCTGGTATAACGGCAACGCGTTTCGATCACATGTGGATCTTTTTCATAGCTGCACATCTATTAGATGCCCAGTCTTCCCACTTGCTCTCTGACAAGGGGTTAAAATTTGTGGGGTTGATGTCAGCAGTTTTATGCCTGCTGATATCAAGCCTAGAAGTTAGTAATGGAGAGGCATCTGTAAGATACCTCTCTACTACTAACCCCATAGTCATATTGTAAATAAAGGTACAACCAGAATAATTTGAATTTATTTGAAATAAAATTTATTTGAAATAAAAATACACACCATTTTACAAATGTATTTAAAAATAGCAAACACAGTTATAATCACCTTACACCCATTCCATTGACGTCCTGGTCTTCTGTAAAAAAAAACAAAAATAAAAAACAACAATATCCCTCACCTATCCAATATACTGTCCCATGCCTTAATTCATGTCTGCAATAATTGGTTTTCAAACTGAACAGTGCCAAGATGTGACGGTCCAGGCTGAAAATCATGGCACAATGATCTTCTGCGAGTGCAGCATAAGCGACATCATCGAGTTTACCACAGGTCCCTGAGTCTGCCTTCCCCGGGCTGATGAACTGCGTTGATCACAGTGACATCACAGCTGGCACTATAAGAAATTTCTTACTGTGAACTCACTGTTTTTTTTTTTATTTATAGCGCAGGCGCCAGCTGATGAATACTCCCATCAGCCGTGTCTGCTCTCGCTGTTATTAGCGGCAGTAGGTGTAGGCTGATGGGAATAGTACTGTCTCATCATCCAATGCCTCTGTGACCGGAGGTAAAATTTATACCCCTGGTCACTGCTGCTGACACTCTGACCTGCGGTGATAATCTTACCGCTTATTAGAGCTGTCGGTTTGTCATCTACATGACAGCGCAGGATACACTCGATGTTTGTGGTGCCAAGTCCTTAAGGGCTGGGTTATTCTTGACCAACTCCTGAAGAGGAGGGGGACTTATCAGAGCCCTTCCCAGACTGCTGTTGCAGGGTAGTTGGCGTGATGCGGACAATGTAGAATCAGGTACAAGAGTAAATCCAAAGCTAGCAGAATAAAACCCAAATGAAAATCAAAGGGAAACCCAGAGCAATAGCAAATAAAGAATCCATGACGACCATTACATGTTACTGAGAAGCAACCAAAACCCAGGAAGCACTCACCAATACCACTACGCAAAGGAACTGAACAAACAGCACTGAACTGAATTAGAAGCAAGCCTTAAACAGCCTGCACAAATCCAAGGATAACAATCAGATGATGCATTCCTCCCAGTCATGTCAAGGGAGCCACTCCCTGCTCTTCTGAACAGCAACCCAAATTCCCACCATTGACTAACACCAGGCAAGGCAGCGTTCAGGCTGTGTCAGGAGACACAGCATCCCATGTCTCCAGGGTCGCAAAACAAGTGGGAAGCACGGCGTCCCTTATGCCCACATTACTCACCACTTCCACACATGAGGCACCACGTGTGTAATCACACCACCCAAGTGCACGATAGCTTTGCCCTCAGCACGGACAGACCGCCGGAGCAGTCTGGAAACTGGAGGAGGACGATTGCGTCCATGACTCATATTCCTAACAGTACCCTCCTGTCTAAGAGAGACCTCCGGACTCTCACCACCCACCTTAATCGTAAACCTGTTATGGAATTCAGTGTTATGGCGGGAATTCTATTTCTTGGGACTCAAGACCTTTCCTTCGCACTGGACCCCTTCCAGAAGATTAGCTGCCTAGAGTATCCCCCCCTCAAAGCATGGGGACCTAGTATGGAAACTTAGATTACAGAGTAAAGGGGACATACCAAGAGCCTCATAATGCCTATTGCTTAACCCCTTCACCCCCGAGCCTCTTTTTACATTCATGACCAGGCCAAATTTTACAATTCTGACCAGTGTCACTTTATGTGCTAATAACTCTGGAACGCTTAGGGTGTGTGCAAACGCTGCGGATTCTGCTGCAGATCTGCAGCGGATTTGGCCCTGCGGATCTGCAGCAGTTGTTGCTGTGGTGTTCAGTACCATTATAACCAATCTTAAACAAAAAACGCAGTGCCCACGGTGCAGAATTTGCCGCGCTGATTTGCTGCGGTTTCAAAACCGCAGCATGTCAATTCTTTGTGTGGATTCCGCAGCGGTTTGGCATCTGCTCCATGACAGGTGTCAAACCGCAGGGGAAAACCGCAGACTAATCCACAGAAAATCCGCAGATAAACCGCAGGTCTTTTGACCTGCGGATTTACCAGCGGATTTAGTGAAATCCGCGAGGAAAATTCCACAGCACAATCCACAGCGTGTGCACTCACCCTTAAACGGATCCCACTGATTCTGAGAATTTTTTTTCTTGATAAATTGTACTTCATGATAGTGGTAAACTTTCTTCGATATGACTTGGGTTTATTTGTAAAAAAAATTAGAAATTTGGCAAAAATTTTGAAAATGTAGCAATTTCCTATCCTTTAATTTTTATGCCCCTAAATCAGTTATATCACACAAAATAGTTAATAAATAACAATTCACACATGTCTACTTTACATTGGCACAATTTTTTAATATATTTTTTTTTTGTCAGGAAGTTAGAAGAGTTAAAAGTTGACCAGGGATTTCTCATTTTTACAACAAAATTTACAAAGCCATTTTTTCAGGGACCTGAGTGGACTATAGGAAAGAAAATAATCAGAAGTGACACAGTTATAAAAACTACACCCCTCAATTTATTAACCCTTCAGGTGCTTCCCAGGAACTGAGCAATGTGGAAGGAAAAAATGAACAGTTAACTTTTTTTTCACAAAAACTTTATTTTAGATGCCATTTTTTTATTTTCACAAGGGCAACAGGAGAAAATGGACTCCAAAATTTGTTGTGCAATTTCTCCTGAGCACACCGTTACACCGTATGTGTGGGAAAACCACTGTTCCCTTACTACAGAGAGGAAGAAACGCCATTTGACTTTTTAAGGCAAAATTTGCTGGAACCATTAGCAGATGCCAAGTCACATTTGGAGAGCCTCTTAAGTGCCTAAACAGTGGAAACCCCCACAAGTGACCCCATTTTAGCCACAAGACACCTTCAAGGAACTCATGTAGATGTGTGGTGAGCACCTTGACCCCCTAGGTGCTTCATAGAAGTTTATAACATTTAGCCTTGTGGGATTTTTTTTCCCACAAAAATGTTCTTTTAGCCCCAGATTTTTATAATTCACACAGGTAGCAGGATAAAATACACCATTATATTTATTGTGTAATTTCTTCTGAGTACGCTGATACTCAATATGTGGAGGAAAACTACTGTTTAGGTGCATGGCAGAGCTCGGAAGAGAAGGAGTGCCATTTTCGGATGCAAAATTTGCTGGAATCATTATTGGAGGCCATGTCGCATTTGGAGACTCCCTTATGTGAGTAATCTGTAGAAACTCCCACAAGTGACCCCATTTTTTAAACTAGACCCCTCAAGGAATTTAGTTAGATGTGTGTTGAGCACCTTGAACCTCCAGGTGCTTCATAGTTTATAACTTTGAGCCATGAGAATAAAAAAATCAAATGTTTCCCACAAAAATGTTATTTTAGCCTCAAATTTTTTATGTTCACAAGGATAACAGAAGAAAATGGGCCTCAACATTTGTTGCACAATTTCTCCTGAGAACACAGTTACCCCATATGTAGGGAAAACTACTGTTTGGGTGCACAGCAGGGCTCAGAAAATATGGAGTGACGTTTTGGATTGCAGATTTTGATGCAATGTTCTGCGAGTGTCATGTCACGTCTGGAGAGTTCCTGATGTGCCTAAACAGTGGAAACCCCCACGAGTGACCCCATTTTGGAAACTAGACCCTTCAAAAAATGTATCTAGATGTGTGGTGAGCACCTTGAACCCTCAGGTGCTTCACAGAGTTTTACAACGTTGATCTGTGAAAATGAAAAAAAAAATATTTTCCCCACAAAAATGTTTTAGCCCCAAATTTTTTCATTTTCACAAGTATATCAGGAGAAAATGGACCCTAAAATTTGTTGTGCAATTTCTCCTGAGTACATCGATACCCCATGTGGTCGAAAACTACTTTTGAGGCACACTGCAAAGCTCAGAAGGTCAGATTTTGCTGTTATGATTTGAGGCTGCCATGCCACATTGGTAGAGCCCCTGAGGTGCCAGAACAGAAGAACCCAACATAAGTGAACCCATTTTACATACTACACCTCTCAGTGAAGTGTTCTAGGAGTGCAGTGATTATATTGACACCACAGGTGTGTCACAGTATTTTATACCATTGGGCAGTGAATGAAGAATAATTAGATTTTTGCCACCAAAATTTTGTTTTAGCCCCAGATTTTACATTTTCACATTGAGAAAGGGGTAAAAATGACACCAAAATTTGTCAATTTCAACTGAATTTAGAAGTACCCTATGTGGCTGCACAGTACTGCTTCACAACACGGTAAGACTCGGGAGGGACGGAGCACTATTTGCCTCCTAGAACACAGATTTTCCTAGAATTGTTTGCGGACTCCGTATACAGAGCTCCTAAGTGCTAGAAGAGCTGAATCCCCCCTCAAGTGACCTCATTTTGCAAATTATATCCCTTTGTAATTTACCTACAGGTGTAATGACAATTTTGACTTCATGGGTGCTTTCCAGAAATAAGTAGTAGCGCATGATGCTGAGTGAAAATTGCAATTTGCCCTTGTACTGCCCAGCTATAGTCACCAGTATGTTGTAGTGCCCAGTACGTTGTAGTGTGAAACTCATGCTTCTTGAGACATGCACCTGTAAATTAGGTGATCTGTCATCGCTACAGAAATGCCAAACATGTAGACACTAAATGTGGTTTAGGCACACTGTGGGGCTAAGGTCCAGCCACCCCGCCACAATTAAGCATCTAAATCCTTTGTGCTAATTCTGTGGTCCAGCCACACTACATCAGCAAATAAATACTGAATATTAATTTAGTGACAGGTGACTGACAGATCTGGCCCTAGGGTTGTGAAACAGCTGATTAAAAGAGGGGAAGGGTACATTCACCATGAGTGGGAAAAAGCGAGGTTGTGGCAGAAGGGGGAATAGGCTTAGTGTTCAAGGTGTGCGTGGGGTAGGTGGTAATGTAAATGAAACATCTACTGAACAAACACCGTGCTATCCAAACACAACTGATAACTTCGGTTACTGGATGGGCTACTCCACTGCCTTTTTTTGTCTGCCGTACAGTGGTGCTCCTTGTAGGTAACTTTTTGAAATGTGGATACTCCAAGTTACCGTATTTTTCGCTTTATAAGACGCTCCAGATTATAAGACGCACCCCCAAATTTTGAGGAGAAAAATAGGAAAAAACTTTTTTTTAATAAAATGGTGGTGCATCTTATAATCCATGCGTCTTATTGCTTACCGGGGGTGGTAATGGAGGAGGCCGGAGTAGAACATTGTGCTGGGATGAGGGGGTGTTTTGATGTGCAGCGTGCCGCTACGGGTGTCTGATACTGCCACCGCCCTCTGTCCCCCGATGGTTGCCACCCCAGCACTGTCCCTGGTGCTGCCGCTGCGCTGTCCCTTGGTGCTTGCCACCACAGCCGCGCTCTGTCCCCCCGGTACCTGCCGCCGCGGTGCTCTGTCCCTGGTGCTTGCCACCACTGCCGTGCTCTGTCCCCCGGTTCTTACCGCCACCGCCGCGCTCTGTCCCCCGGTGGTTGCCGCCACCGACGCACTCTGTCCCGTGCAGCGTGGGGGGTCTCTGTCGCTCCATGCATGCTTTCCTGTGGATTTCTTCCTGGAAAATGGCCGCCGCGCATGCGCAGATGGAGATCTCGGCACTGAAATCTCGGAAGATGAGCACCGGGGGACAGAGCGCCGCGGCAAGCACTGGACACCCTCAGCGGCAGCACAGAAAGGTATATCCTCTTTGTAAGACGCACCCCCATTTTGCCTTCAAATTTGTGGGGAAAAAAGTGCGTCATACAAAATAAGGTAGGTCTTCATCTGGTGGGTTGCCTGTAGTGGAAGGGGTCTCAGAGCACCAGGCCTACAACTCTCACTCAGTCACCTCTTACTGAACAATTTGTAAGCTACAAATACTGGGCCAGACCCTGCCCTATCCATCCTGTGCCATTATAAAATTCCTACTGTGGGTTAATTGATGCCACTTTTCCTGGTGTCTGCCCCTAATTTTTCAAAAATGTTTTGACTCCAAGTTGGGTCTCCTTCATGTGTGTTGCCTGAATTTGGCAGGGCTCCCAGCACAGCAAGTCCACACCAGTCCCTCATCCATGTTTGAACTTCAAGTTGTGTCTCCTTCATGTGTGCTGCCTTTAGCAGTAGGGCTCCCAGACCAGCTGACCGGCACTTACTTTCAGTCAACTGCATGTGTTACTATTCTTAAATGTTTCTAACAATAGTAGTCTACAAAGCTGATATTTTTGCCACCTGAGTGTGGCTGAGCAGAAAAGTAGGTTGAGCTGTTGCATGAGGTATCAGGGTTCTCAGCACAGCAGGCTTACATCGCTACCTCACCCACCTCTTAATTTTAACTTAAATTCAAAGCTGTTAATGCTGGCCCAAACCCTGCATCATGCACGGCCCATGCCTGACTGCTGCTCCATTATAAAATTTCTACTGTGGTTCAATTGATGCCACTTTTTTCTGGTGTCTGACCCTAACTTTTTGGAAATATTTGGACTCCAAGTTGGGTCTCCTTTATGTGAATTTCCTGAACTTGGCAGGGCTCTCAGATCACCAGGTCTATACCTGTCATTCATCCACCTGTTACTGATCAATGTTTCAGCTAGAAATGCTGCTCCAAACCCTGTACCATGCATCCATGCTGTGCAATTGTACTATTTGTACTCTGGGTCAATTGATGCCACTTTTCATGAGGTCTGCCACTAATTTGAGCTTTTTTGGCAGCTTTTGGACCTCCCTTAAGGTGTTGTCTATGCATTTGGTTTGGCCTCCTATTTAATTGAATGGAGTTTTGGTACGTTAGGCGAACTGTTTGGAGAACATCAGGAAGTTCGCCGATCCGAACCTTAAAAGGTTCGCTCATCTCTACAAGTGAGTTTGAACGAGCATCATATGCTTGAGACAAAGTTACAGTGGGGAAAAAAAGTATTTAGTCAGTCAGCAATAGTGCAAGTTCCACCACTTAAAAAGATGAGAGGCGTCTGTAATTTACATCATAGGTAGACCTCAACTATGGGAGACAAACTGAGAAAAAAAAAATCCAGAAAATCACATTGTCTGTTTTTTTTTCATTTTATTTGCATATTATGGTGGAAAATAAGTATTTGGTCAGAAACAAGCAATCAAGATTTCTGGCTCTCACAGACCTGTAACTTCTTCTTTAAGAGTCTCCTCTTTCCTCCACTCATTACCTGTAGTAATGGCACCTGTTTAAACTTGTTATCAGTATAAAAAGACACCTGTGCACACCCTCAAACAGTCTGACTCCAAACTCCACTATGGTGGAGACCAAAGAGCTGTCAAAGGACATCACAAACAAAATTGTAGCCCTGCACCAGGCTGGGAAGACTGAATCTGCAATAGCCAACCAGCTTGGAGTGAAGAAATCAACTGTGGGAGCAATAATTAGAAAATGGAAGACATACAAGACCACTGATAATCTCCCTCGATCTGGTGCTCCACGCAAAATCCCACCCCGTGGGGTCAAAATGATCACAAGAACGGTGAGCAAAAATCCCAGAACCACGCGGGGGGACCTAGTGAATGAACTGCAGAGAGCTGGGACCAATGTAACAAGGCCTACCATAAGTAACACACTACGCCACCATGGACTCAGATCCTGCAGTGCCAGACGTGTCCCACTGCTTAAGCCTGTACATGTCCGGGCCCGTCTGAAGTTTGCTAGAGAGCATTTGGATGATCCAGAGGAGTTTTGGGAGAATGTCCTATGGTCTGATGAAACCAAACTGGAACTGTTTGGTAGAAACACAACTTGTCGTGTTTGGAGGAAAAAGAATACTGAGTTGCA
This sequence comes from Dendrobates tinctorius, assembly GCF_039654945.1. Classification (NCBI taxonomy): domain Eukaryota; kingdom Metazoa; phylum Chordata; class Amphibia; order Anura; family Dendrobatidae; genus Dendrobates; species Dendrobates tinctorius. Next base: position 11,620,251 of record NW_027361706.1, on the reverse strand, counting down.
TCCATCAAACACCATACCTACTGTAAAGCATGGTGGTGGAAACATCATGCTTTGGGGCTGTTTCTCTGCAAAGGGGCCAGGACGACTGATCCGGGTACATGAAAGAATGAATGGGGCCATGTATCGTGAGATTTTGAGTGCAAACCTCCTTCCATCATCAAGGGCATTGAAGATGAAACGTGGCTGGGTCTTTCAACATGACAATGATCCAAAGCACACCGCCAGGGCAATGAAGGAGTGGCTTCGTAAGAAGCATTTCAAGGTCCTGGAGTGGCCTAGCCAGTCTCCAGATCTCAACCCTATAGAAAACCTTTGGAGGGAGTTGAAAGTCCGTGTTGCCAAGCGAAAAGCCAAAAACATCACTGCTCTAGAGGAGATCTGCATGGAGGAATGGGCCAACATACCAACAACAGTGTGTGGCAACCTTGTGAAGACTTACAGAAAACGTTTGACCTCTGTCATTGCCAACAAAGGATATATCACAAAGTATTGAGATGAAATTTTGTTTCTGACCAAATACTTATTTTCCACCATAATATGCAAATAAAATGAAAAAAAAACAGACAATGTGATTTTCTGGATTTTTTTTTCTCAGTTTGTCTCCCATAGTTGAGGTCTACCTATGATGTAAATTACAGACGCCTCTCATCTTTTTAAGTGGTGGAACTTGCACTATTGCTGACAGACTAAATACTTTTTTTCCCCACTGTATTTACCCACAATTTTGGAAAATTGCCAACAATATTGTACGGCCCATTTTTGGGGTTTTGTGCGAAATTATGCTAACTTTGCCTTTTACTTTATTTTCTTGAACAATTTCAGCCATGGCACAAATATATATTCAGTAATAATAATAATAATAATAATAATAAATTTTATTTCTATAGCGCCAACATATTCCGCAGCACTTTACATTTCAGAGGGGACTTGTACAGACAATAGACATTACAGCATAACAATAATCACATAGATCATAACAGATACCAAGAGGAATGAGGGCCCTGCTCGCAAGCTTACAATCTATGAGATCATAGATGCCCGATTATATGAGGTAAATAAGCACTGGGTTTATTTTTTCAGGTTACTTGGCTAATTCTGTGGTTTTGTATGATTGACATCTTTGTTGACAAATGTATATAATTTATATGGTGATATTGAGACTGCAGGCACAATAGTAGCTGAATCTCCTTTACTTTTATAATAATAATATTTCTACTGTGTTAACGGGGATTGCGTCTATAGCTGCTAATTTTGAAATTTAGTCTTGTATGATTTTGCTAATTGTTGATTAATTTACCAGAAGGATATCTTTATATTTATAGTTATAAATGAATTTTTGAATGGCGTTTAAATAGACATCTGCTGGGCATTTTGTTATTTTAATTAGATTTTAATATATATTAACAAAAATTTTCGATTTTAATGTAGTTTTTGCTGGGTCTCTTCTTTCGGCTACTATATGATATAAGTCCAGAACCTCCTTGTTTCCTATATTATATATATATATTAAAAAGAGAGAAGAGCCAGCACTGCCAGTGGTCAGAACGCATAACATGAGGTGCATATGCACATATCTTACTGCATTCAAAATGAGACATTTAGCAAAATATTGATCAATATATTGAGCCACCCCGCCACGCCAAGGCAATCTCATATGGGGGGTCCTACTCTACATTTTTATTTATTCACTGTGCCATTGCGGCCTCCTAAATGTTTTAAAAGCAAGACCATATCAAATGCAATCCATACCTGAAGCATAACTGCATCACTCCCGTGCAGCCAGATGGAGCAGGTGCAGATGAAGGCCAACCAGGTCTGAACACTGACATCTCAGGTTTGACCTCCACACACTGCCTGACCAGCAAACACAGATGAAGGGCAATGCAGGCTCAGACATGGATGCAAAAATAAATAAAGCCTGGGGCAGGGCGGGGCTGCCGTGAGTGTGCACAGCAGCCTAGATCAATCACAATAAACACAGAAAAGATGGCGAACATGACCCAGCGTGCACGGCAACAGTGGTGGTCAGCCACAAAACCAATTTGGCTCTTCTCTCCTTTTATTGCAAATTGGTTTTGTGGCTGACCACCACTGTTGCCGTGCACGCTGGGTCATGTTCGCCATCTTTTCTGTGTTTATTGTGATTGATCTAGGCTGCTGTGCACACTCACGGCAGCCCCGCCCTGCCCCAGGCTTTATTTATTTTTGCATCCATGTCTGAGCCTGCATTGCCCTTCATCTGTGTTTGCTGGTCAGGCAGTGTGTGGAGGTCAAACCTGAGATGTCTGTGTTCAGACCTGGTTGGCCTTCATCTGCACCTGCTCCATCTGGCTGCATGGGAGTGATGCAGATATGCTTCAGGTATGGATTGCATTTGATATGGTCTTGGTTTTAAAACATTTAGGAGGCCGCAATGGCACAGTGAATAGATAAAAATGTAGAGTAGGACCCCCCATATGAGATTGCCTTGGCGTGGCGGGGTGGCTCAATATATTGATCAATATTTTGCTAAATGTCTCATTTTGAATGCAGTAAGATATGTGCATATGCACCTCATGTTATGCGTTCTGACCACTGGCAGTGCTGGCTCTTCTCTCTTTTTATTGCAAATTGTTTTTTTGGCTGACCACCACTGTTGCCGTGCACGCTGGGTCATGTTCGCCATCTTTTCTGTGTTTATTGTGATTGATCTAGGCTGCTGTGCACACTCACGGCAGCCCCGCCCTGCCCCAGGCTTTATTTATTTTTGCATCCATGTCTGAGCCTGCATTGCCCTTCATCTGTGTTTGCTGGTCAGGCAGTGTGTGGAGGTCAAACCTGAGATGTCTGTGTTCAGACCTGGTTGGCCTTCATCTGCACCTGCTCCATCTGGCTGCACGGGAGTGATGCAGATATGCTTCAGGTATGGATTGCATTTGATATGGTCTTGCTTTTAAAACATTTAGGAGGCCGCAATGGCACAGTGAATAGATAAAAATATAGAGTAGGACCCCCCATATGAGATTGCCTTGGCGTGGCGGGGTGGCTCAATATATTGATCAATATTTTGCTAAATGTCTCATTTTGAATGCAGTAAGATATGTGCATATGCACCTCATGTTATGCGTTCTGACCACTGGCAGTGCTGGCTCTTCTCTCTTTTTATTGCAAATTGGTTTTGTGGCTGACCACCACTGTTGCCGTGCACGCTGGGTCATGTTCGCCATCTTTTCTGTGTTTATTGTGATTGATCTAGGCTGCTGTGCACACTCACGGCAGCCCCGCCCTGCCCCAGGCTTTATTTATTTTTGCATCCATGTCTGAGCCTGCATTGCCCTTCATCTGAGTTTGCTGGTCAGGCAGTGTGTGGAGGTCAAACCTGAGATGTCTGTGTTCAGACCTGGTTGGCCTTCATCTGCACCTGCTCCATTTGGCTGCACGGGAGTGATGCAGATATGCTTCAGGTATGGATTGCATTTGATATGGTCTTGCTTTTAAAACATTTAGGAGGCCGCAATGGCACAGTGAATAGATAAAAATGTAGAGTAGGACCCCCCATATGAGATTGCCTTGGCGTGGCGTGGCGGCTCAATATATTGATCAATATTTTGCTAAATGTCTCATTTTGAATGCAGTAAGATATGTGCATATGCACCTTATGTTATGCGTTCTGACCACTGGCAGTGCTGGCTCTTCTCTCTTTTTATTGCAAATTGGTTTTGTGGCTGACCACCACTGTTGCCGTGCACGCTGGGTCATGTTCGCCATCCTTTTCTGTGTTTATTGTGATTGATCTAGGCTGCTGTGCACACTCACAGCAGCCCCGCCCTGCCCCAGGCTTTATTTATTTTTGCATCCATGTCTGAGCCTGCATTGCCCTTCATCTGTGTTTGCTGGTCAGGCAGTGTGTGGAGGTCAAACCTGAGATGTCTGTGTTCAGACCTGGTTGGCCTTCATCTGCACCTGCTCCATCTGGCTGCACGGGAGTGATGCAGATATGCTTCAGGTATGGATTACATTTGATATGGTCTTGCTTTTAAAACATTTAGGAGGCCGCAATGGCACAGTGAATAGATAAAAATGTAGAGTAGGACCCCCCATATGAGATTGCCTTAGGGTGGCGGGGTGGCTCAATATATTGATCAATATTTTGCTAAATGTCTCATTTTGAATACAGTAAGACTCATGTTATGCGTTCTGACCACTGGCAGTGCTGGCTCTTCTCTCTTTTTAATATATATATATATATATATATATCTTATTCTTTACTTCTCTCAAACTCAACCGTACCCAACAAGCTACCCCCCATTTCCTTAAGATGGTTGTACCATCATTGTAAATAAGCACCTGGAATTGGTGTCACCCCCATCTCATTGTAGATTGTAATCTCTGAAGAGCAGGGTAGTCATTATTTTGCTTTAATTGTTTGATTATCATAAACTTGGTAACTTTTGACTGTTTTATATGAACTGCTGACTTGTAAAGCTATGCTGAATTTGTTTGTGATATATAAATAAAGGTTATTATAAGTAGTAGATTGAAGATGGTGAAGTTCAAGTTGTTAGCTTTGCCATGTGTAGGAGAAAAGAATCTTTTACGTGAGCACAACTGCACAAACGAGGGTTTGCTGCTGTGCTGATACAGTGTGGAGTAGGGTGAACATGACAAGTTGCTGGACTGTGAGAGAGGTGCAGGCGGAGATGTTACGTTGGATAGAGAAAAATGGGGTGTGCTTGGTATGTAAGATCAGTCAAAAACAGCAGGCATGTCCAATTCCGTGTCAGCTGGCAGGCTCTCAGTCACCCCAACTCTAGGAGGTAAACAAGTGGTGGTTCTTTGGCTGGAGACCTGTGTGACAACACTTGCTACGGTGAGGGAGAATGAAGAATCAGAAGATGCGGTTGATGAGATGGACGGTGGATGGCGATGTCCGCTAGTCTGCATTTTAGCACAGTGACATTCCCAGACTAGCGCATGTTGATAGCGCATGTGTAAGTTTATGCATGTAGTACTGAAATTATAGGTACTAGGTTGTTTTTAAAAAAGTTGACAAAGGGATTTTTTAGATTTTTGCCAGTCTGAAGAAAAGACCAAAGATGGGCAACTGCAGAACCGCGAATGCTGCTGTCGACTGCCAGAGTTGGGGCTCACGATGCATTGGTTGTCTTGGTTGCATAACTGTCTACGTAACCTCCTCATCTTCCTCCTCCTCCTTCTCTGCTGAACTACTCAGCTGCATGCTTCTGGGTTTACACCAAGTGAGATCTACTACCTCATCATCATCCTCTATGTTCTCCCACTTCTCCCCTTGAGAGTCACCCTCCTCCTCTTCCTTCCTTGACAGCACAGTATAATCTGCTTGCGCCGCAACTATCTGGGTCTTGTCACGAATGGATCACCTTCACACAACAGGTTTAGCATTTGTTGACTAGGGTTTGGATTATGCTCGGACCCAACATCGTCTGGCCATGGATCAAACTGAGTAAAATTTGGTCATCGGTGCAAATGATTCCCTCCTCTTGACTCTGTGAATCTTTAGAGTACACTTCCGATGCCCATGGCATACAATGTTTGAAGAGATGCAGACTCAGCCATCTGTGGTTTCCAACAGTCAGTTGGGCGGTTGGAGAGTTGTGATGGGGAAAACAAGGGTAATTGGGGTTTGATGTTAAGGTGGAGGAAGAGAAGCAGAGGCCACTTGATGCAGCGCTTGCCACCTACTGGAGCACATGTTTTTTCTGGCCCTTATCTACGAAACGTACCACTGTGCGGCTGCCAAGGAAAGGGAGTGGAGTAGCCCATCCAGTAACAGAAGTTGTAAAAATACTGCACAATTGCTCGCTGCAGCAAAACAAACCGACTTCTCATCCCTCATATCATACCTGTCTCACAACCCTAAACAGCTATTCAGTACTTTCAATTCTCTTCTGTGTCCACCAGCTCCTCCTTCCCCTCCTCTCATCTTAGCTGAAGACTTTGCCTCACCTCCTGTGAACTTGACACACTAATGTCCCACTTCATTCCAAACTTTACCAAAGTCTTCATCTCAAGCCTAACCCACCTCTTCAACCTGTCACTAACAACTGGTGTCTTCCCTCCTGATTGAAACATACCTCGATCACACCCATCCTCAAAAAGCCCGCTCTTGACTAGAGATGAGCGAATTTGTTCGGATTTTTGCCCCAAATCTGATTTTGATATATTTGGGCCATATTCAAACACTATTCGTGCTGAATATATGTCTCATGATCGGTTACGAACATATTCTGTACTTTCTACTCCCATTGACTCTAATGACGTTCGGCTGTGTTCAACGAATATTGCAAAAACTTTATTCATTTCCGATCATATTCAGAACTAAATTCAAACAAATTCTCTCATCTCTGCTCTTGACCCATTCTCATCATTTCTCCCCTATGCCTCCAGACTACTGGAACTACACATCCATTTTGAACTGTCCACCCACCTCTCCTTTTGCTCCCTCTTTGACCGCTTACAATCTGGTTTCAGACTGCACCATTCCACTGAACTGCCCTGACTAAAGTCACCAATAACCTACTAACCGCCAAGTGAAAGCAATGCGAGTTTGTCCTCCTCCTTCTCCTAGACCTGGCATCTGCCTTTGACACAGTGGACCATTCCCCCTTACTACAGACTTTCTGATCTGTTTACCTTACAGACTTGGCCCTTGGTTAGATCTTGTACCTAACAGACAGGACATTCAGTGTCTCCCACTCACACACCACCTCCTCATCTTGCCCCCTATGTGTTGGTGTCCACCAAGGTTCAGTTGTAGGACCAGGTACTATGCATAGGGCTCGCATGCTCCCTCCCTCTTAAAGGGACCACCCACATCAACCTAAGGTATTCCCAGCCTATAGGTGGCTGACAACTTCTATTTAAGGCTTTTCCTCCAATATAGAGGTGCCTGAGCTACGTTATTAGTTTGCCTTGCATGCTTGCTAGTTGTCATATTCTCCAGGTCCGTCTGTCTGCTTGTCTACCCTGTGCCCATCTGCTCTTACCTGTCTGTGGCCATCTGCTCGTGCCTGTATGTTCTCTTCTGTCCATCAGCTGGTCCAGATCGCACCTGCCAGTTCCCATCTGTCTAACAACCGGTCCAGCCCACACCTGCAAGTGCTTTTCTGTTTCTCAGCCGGTCCCATCTGCACTCGTGGTTCCAGATTCTCTACAGTGCCTGCCTGCATTTTTCATCCCTCCTTCAGGCCGTAGCAGTTGACCCCCTGTAGGTCAGCTGCCACCTTCTGTAGGTCAGGTGTACAACATTTTTTAAGCGATATCACTTTTTTAATTTTTCTTCTTAATGGCGGTGAACAAGGGATTGTTTTTTGGAAGACAAATGCTGTTTCCATGGATACCACTCCTATTTACATACAATTTTTTGATCACGTTTAATTCCTCATCTTGTTCTGCGGTATAATGCAAACACAGTTTTTTTTGCCACGTTTTATTTTATATTTATCTTACAATGTTCATTATATGGGTTAAGTTGTGTGACAGTTTTATAGATCAGCTTGTTCCCTACGCCATGATTCCAAATATCTGAACTTCTTTTTCTTTATTTTTCTTTTTAAATAAATACCCGTATTTATTTATGTAATATTTTTTGTTCTTACTTTTTTTTTAAATAAGTTTTGCAATTTTTTCCTTAACTTTTTCCCCTTTTTTAGTGATTTTATGAGGCTTTAAGTCTTATTTGTCTGATCACTGGTTTCATGCATTGTAACACACATGTATTGCAATCTTAAAAAGGAGAAAACGGAGTAACGGATACAAAATATATGCAAAAGTATAAATTTTATTAATACTCACATCAAGTGCTGACAAGTATACAAGTTGACTAAAATAGGGGGGATAAGCCCCAATGATACAACAATCAGGACAGACAAGGACAGGGTAAATAAAATGATACCAGTGCTCGAAATCTACATGGCACAACGTTCAGTCAGCCCATGGGCATTGCACATAACAGACATGTGTCTAATGGTAAAAGATAGTCAAATATGGCATACTCAATTAAATGTGTATTGTACATAGTTGTACATGTCTAGAGCGCAAAAAAAAAAAAAAAAAACCATCCAGAGGGGTCAATGTGCAAGTCCAATGGACACTGAACATAAATGAATCAATGACATGTGGAAGGATTCTTACATAGTAAATAACATATGTATCAGCATATCAAAACTGCGCAATTGTGCCAGAGAGAACCCGGGAGACGACCCGCCCAGCGGTCCAAATGACCGAAGTGTGGAAACAAGTAAAGGCAGGCTGCTTACCGGGGAGCAGAGGAGGTGAAGGCCCATGCAACGACACCCGACGTACGTTTCGCGCCCGCCACAGGCGCTTTATCAAGGGAGTGTTGACTGAGGTGAACCACCATGTTTTTATGCAGAAAGACCTCCCACTTGAAAGCGGTCACATGGGGCAGGTCTACCAACCAAAGGCAGCGGACAGAGCATGCGCAGTGCAGCTCACTCAAACCAGGAAGTGATCAATAGTATGGTCACAAAAAAAAAAAAAAAAAAACACACTCATATAAAAACTAGATAGCATCGTTACCCTAGACGCCTGCGCAGTGTATTGCGTTGACAAAAAGTGTCAGAGCTCAATGAATGATAAAGATGTAATCAGACCATAATAGCGGCGCATACTCAGTGCAACACCTCAGTCCTCCAGGAGATGGGGCAGGCGTCACGCGTCAGGGAAAACAGAGGGAATTTAACCCCGTGTATAACCTGAGGCGGGCAGACGCCCAAACCCATATCGGAGCAACGGGTGAGCGCAGGTATGCGCACTAAGGTCACAGCATAAAGAATCAGGAGAAGAAAATTAAAAAAAAAAAAAAAAAAAAAAAACAAGTAAAAAATAAAAAATAAATAATAAACCAAGACAGACCATGGAGGAAATACAGTAAAGATAGTGACATCAATCATAATTGGGGCAAACAATATAAACACATTATATGATAGTGTATGCTACCAAAAATCCAGAGCACCAGTAAGGATTGTAAAGGCACACAATAAGATTGATGCAACAGTCTAGAAAAACTTTTTTTTTTTTTTTTTTCTCTTTTCCCTTCCTCCTTTCCTTCCCCCTTCTTCCTTTCTCTTCTTCTTATATAGTAATAGACGAGTGACCCGAACACGATGGAGTGTCCGCATTCTCCATAATGTCAATATGCCGTGAAACGATGATGAAGGTAGATATTCTTTCCAGATCCAACAGATAATAAACGCAGGCGTGGGTACGGACATCCAGAATAGAGGGGTCCACACCACACAATGGTACCAGTGAGTCCACATGTAGCCAACACAGAAAACACAGGGAAACTAAAAAAATATATAAAAAGACAAAAAGTTAAAATCATACAAACCGAATGTTGATAGGGCCTAAAAAAATGAAACAATGGTGAGTGCAGCGGAGACAGCAGAAGCTATAAAAATGAGGAGAAACTCAGAGATTCGTTAAGTCCTTTGGGGGTCATAGTATCCAGGGCGACGATCCACTTAGCCTCTCTCTGGGCCAACGCCTTTTTGTAATTTCCAGCTCGGATTCCCAAGTGTACACATTCAATACCTCTTACCATGAAGGACCCCGGGTCACAATCATGGGAGGATCTGAAGTGACGTGGGATGGTCTTAAGGGTAGTAGGATCGACCACTGTCTTGGCCGCCCGAATGTCCCTAACATGCTCACGAACTCTCACACGTAATTCTCTTGATGTGAGGCCCACATATATCAGTGGGCACCCACATGTCGCGTAGTATATGACATTAGTACTACTGCAGGAAATGTGTTGTTTGATGTGAAAATCTTTTTCACCATCGGAGGACTGAAAGGAGGAGCAGCGAAGGACATTCGGGCAGGCAACACAGTGGCCGCAAGGAAAACACCCCCGAGTTGGACCAGTAGATCCAAAGGGGTTCGTTGTCGTCGCGATGTAATGGCTCTTGACCAAAAAATCCCTCAAGTTTCTACATCTTCTTGAAGTCATCAGAGGACGATCACCGATAACCTGGCCCATAGATGGCTCCGAGCCAAGAATTGCCCAGTGTTTGGCCAAAATGCTCCTCATGTGTTCCCATTCATGATTGAAGGTAGAGATGAAACGTATTGGGGCAGATCCACCTGACTTAGCAGATCTCCCAGTATTATCACGCCTCGGATAAAACAAGTCCCTACGGGCAGTAGCCCTGGCTCTACTGTAACCCTTTCGTATGCTCCTGTTACTATATCCCCGGTTGCGAAAACGAGTCTGTAGGTCCCTAGCTTGCCTTTCAAAACCATCCTCGGTGGAGCAGATCCGCCTCATCCTGAGGAACTGACCGACAGGAACGGCCCTGATGGTAGAGGTGTTATGTGCGGACTCGGCATGGAGTAAAGAGTTGACAGAAGTGGGCTTCCTGTACACGTCAGTCTGGATCCGGCGTGTATCGTCGATCTCCAGTGTGACGTCCAGGAAGTCAATAGTTTTAAGATCATATTTAAATGTCAATCTAATGTTAAAAGTATTAGCATTGAGCCATGCCATGAAGTCCCCGAGCTGCTGCAGTGTCCCGTCCCAAAAAAATAAAACATCATCGATATAGCGGTGCCAGCACAGCACATGGGAAGCGGCCGGCGCGCCCTCGTCGCCAAAGATGGATCTCTCCCAGGCACCCAAGAAGAGATTAGCGTACGAGGGCGCACAGGCCACGCCCATCGCCGTGCCGCACCGCTGACGATAGAATTGATCTTTGAATACAAAAAAATTGTGGGTAAGGACAAACTGCAGCAGCTCAAGGAGTAGTCCACACATCGGGCCGTCCAGGTCGGACATCCCCAGGAAGAGGCGGACCGCATCCAAACCGAGGGTATGATCAATACATGTATAAAGGGACTCTACGTCCGTGGTCACCAGAAAGGTATGACCGTCCACAAGGACGCCGTCAACCCGCGTGAGGACGTCCGTTGTGTCTTTAATGTAAGATGGTAATAATTCAACCAGTGGTTTGAGGTAGAAGTCAAGAAATTTACATACTGGGTCGCAGAGCCCTTCAATACCAGACACAATCGGACGGCCAGGCGGCTCGACGGCGTCCTTGTGGATCTTAGGCAAGAGATAGAAGGTGGGTGTCTTTGGGGTTCGGACCATCAGCCCCTCAAAGACCGTTTTGGTTATAATACCCCCCTCCAAAGCTCGAACAAGAATACGCTGAAGGGAGAGCGAGAAGGAGGCAGTCGGGTTATAGGATAACCTTTCGTAAGTATTACGGTTTCTCAATTGCCTATGTGCCTCACGTTCATACATATGTGTAGGCCATACCACGATATTCCCCCCCTTGTCAGCAGGTTTGAAAACCACCCCCGAAAGTGATTGTAATTCGGAGATAGCCTTCCGCTGTCTCCATGTGAGGTTGTCGAATTTACGTCTAGATGGTAATTTTCTGAAATCCTCTGCGACTAGTTTTGTAAAAATGTCGATGGCGGGACTGAGAGACAGGGGGGGGAATCTCGTGGATTTCGGCAAAACGTGTGGAGGAAACTTACTCCTACTTGGTGGTGTCTGCTCATCGAGAAGATCCTCCAAAACTCGAAGTGCCTCCATTTCACTCTCCGTCAACGACTCCTGAGAGATATTCTTATGGTGTAGCTTGCGTAATAGTAGCTTTCTGGAGAACAGGTGAAGATCCTTCAGTGCTACAAAAAAGTTAAAAGGATTAGTGGGGGAGAAAGTCAGTCCACGACTCAAAACCTCCAACTGGGGTTGTGTAAGAGCATGTGTTGAGAGGTTAACTACCTGAAGGCCACCAGCTGAGTAATCAGTAAAATTGCGTCCGGTGTATGTCTTCTTTCTGGCAGATTGCCGTGTAACCACACGTTTAGTTACGGGGTCAGAGCTGGAGCTGAGGGTACCACCTGGATGAGACAGCTGCACCGATGCCTCGTCGTCAACAGAAACAGTGGATTTAATAGATGTAGATCTAGATCGAGAACGTGACATACTCCTATATAACTGTCTGGATCTATCAGGAGGATGGCGCCATCTGTACACATGGGCCGTTAAGTTATCCTGTATATCTCGTTTGAGTTTCTTCGTCTTGGTTGCTTGTGTTTCTTGGGCCCATTTTTGGAGGTCAACATCAAGTTCATCGTTAAACTTTTTGAGTGATTCCCCAGTTAAGCCTTTTTGTAAATCCAATTGAATAATTTCGATCTCACTCTCGAGAAGAGTAAGCGTTTTTTTTATTTTGTGTTTTCAATAGGTCCAAAAAACCCATAGAACATACATTGGCCAACTCCTCCCACTTGGCTTTGAAATCATCATCCTGAATGGGGAAAGAGGGGAAGACCTGGATACGCAGACCCCTAGGGATAAGATTATTCTGAATATATTTGTCAAGAAATTCATGGTTCCACCATATGCGTGTGCGTTTCCTGAGCAGATCTCTGAATTTCAACATAGCTGCTTGCATATCACCGCTGCAACCACCAGTGTCCCCGCCACTACTGTCCTGGAGAGCATCATTAAGCTGCGCACGCCACGTCGTGTCGCGTGCACGAAAATCCATATTCGGGCAGGAAAATTCTGTGAAAAACACAGATACAATCAATACATATATGATAATGCCCAGTATCAGAGAACGAGACAAGGCGGTGACCATGGTCCAAAAACGCCTTGTGCATGGATTACCACTCCATATGCTAATCTTAAAAAGGAGAAAACGGAGTAACGGATACAAAATATATGCAAAAGTATAAATTTTATTAATACTCACATCAAGTGCTGACAAGTATACAAGTTGACTAAAATAGGGGGGATAAGCCCCAATGATACAACAATCAGGACAGACAAGGACAGGGTAAATAAAATGATACCAGTGCTCGAAATCTACATGGCACAACGTTCAGTCAGCCCATGGGCATTGCACATAACAGACATGTGTCTAATGGTAAAAGATAGTCAAATATGGCATACTCAATTAAATGTGTATTGTACATAGTTGTACATGTCTAGAGCGCAAAAAAAAAAAAAAAAAACCATCCAGAGGGGTCAATGTGCAAGTCCAATGGACACTGAACATAAATGAATCAATGACATGTGGAAGGATTCTTACATAGTAAATAACATATGTATCAGCATATCAAAACTGCGCAATTGTGCCAGAGAGAACCCGGGAGACGACCCGCCCAGCGGTCCAAATGACCGAAGTGTGGAAACAAGTAAAGGCAGGCTGCTTACCGGGGAGCAGAGGAGGTGAAGGCCCATGCAACGACACCCGACGTACGTTTCGCGCCCGCCACAGGCGCTTTATCAAGGGAGTGTTGACTGAGGTGAACCACCATGTTTTTATGCAGAAAGACCTCCCACTTGAAAGCGGTCACATGGGGCAGGTCTACCAACCAAAGGCAGCGGACAGAGCATGCGCAGTGCAGCTCACTCAAACCAGGAAGTGATCAATAGTATGGTCACAAAAAAAAAAACAAAAAAAAACAAAAACAAAACACACTCATATAAAAACTAGATAGCATCGTTACCCTAGACGCCTGCGCAGTGTATTGCGTTGACAAAAAGTGTCAGAGCTCAATGAATGATAAAGATGTAATCAGACCATAATAGCGGCGCATACTCAGTGCAACACCTCAGTCCTCCAGGAGATGGGGCAGGCGTCACGCGTCAGGGAAAACAGAGGGAATTTAACCCCGTGTATAACCTGAGGCGGGCAGACGCCCAAACCCATATCGGAGCAACGGGTGAGCGCAGGTATGCGCACTAAGGTCACAGCATAAAGAATCAGGAGAAGAAAATTAAAAAAAACAAAAAAAAAAAACAAGTAAAAAATAAAAAATAAATAATAAACCAAGACAGACCATGGAGGAAATACAGTAAAGATAGTGACATCAATCATAATTGGGGCAAACAATATAAACACATTATATGATAGTGTATGCTACCAAAAATCCAGAGCACCAGTAAGGATTGTAAAGGCACACAATAAGATTGATGCAACAGTCTAGAAAAACTTTTTTTTTTTTTTTTTTTTTTCTCTTTTCCCTTCCTCCTTTCCTTCCCCCTTCTTCCTTTCTCTTCTTCTTATATAGTAATAGACGAGTGACCCGAACACGATGGAGTGTCCGCATTCTCCATAATGTCAATATGCCGTGAAACGATGATGAAGGTAGATATTCTTTCCAGATCCAACAGATAATAAACGCAGGCGTGGGTACGGACATCCAGAATAGAGGGGTCCACACCACACAATGGTACCAGTGAGTCCACATGTAGCCAACACAGAAAACACAGGGAAACTAAAAAAATATATAAAAAGACAAAAAGTTAAAATCATACAAACCGAATGTTGATAGGGCCTAAAAAAATGAAACAATGGTGAGTGCAGCGGAGACAGCAGAAGCTATAAAAATGAGGAGAAACTCAGAGATTCGTTAAGTCCTTTGGGGGTCATAGTATCCAGGGCGACGATCCACTTAGCCTCTCTCTGGGCCAACGCCTTTTTGTAATTTCCAGCTCGGATTCCCAAGTGTACACATTCAATACCTCTTACCATGAAGGACCCCGGGTCACAATCATGGGAGGATCTGAAGTGACGTGGGATGGTCTTAAGGGTAGTAGGATCGACCACTGTCTTGGCCGCCCGAATGTCCCTAACATGCTCACGAACTCTCACACGTAATTCTCTTGATGTGAGGCCCACATATATCAGTGGGCACCCACATGTCGCGTAGTATATGACATTAGTACTACTGCAGGAAATGTGTTGTTTGATGTGAAAATCTTTTTCACCATCGGAGGACTGAAAGGAGGAGCAGCGAAGGACATTCGGGCAGGCAACACAGTGGCCGCAAGGAAAACACCCCCGAGTTGGACCAGTGGATCCAAAGGGGTTCGTTGTCGTCGCGATGTAATGGCTCTTGACCAAAAAATCCCTCAAGTTTCTACATCTTCTTGAAGTCATCAGAGGACGATCACCGATAACCTGGCCCATAGATGGCTCCGAGCCAAGAATTGCCCAGTGTTTGGCCAAAATGCTCCTCATGTGTTCCCATTCATGATTGAAGGTAGAGATGAAACGTATTGGGGCAGATCCACCTGACTTAGCAGATCTCCCAGTATTATCACGCCTCGGATAAAGCAAGTCCCTACGGGCAGTAGCCCTGGCTCTACTGTAACCCTTTCGTATGCTCCTGTTACTATATCCCCGGTTGCGAAAACGAGTCTGTAGGTCCCTAGCTTGCCTTTCAAAACCATCCTCGGTGGAGCAGATCCGCCTCATCCTGAGGAACTGACCGACAGGAACGGCCCTGATGGTAGAGGTGTTATGTGCGGACTCGGCATGGAGTAAAGAGTTGACAGAAGTGGGCTTCCTGTACACGTCAGTCTGGATCCGGCGTGTATCGTCGATCTCCAGTGTGACGTCCAGGAAGTCAATAGTTTTAAGATCATATTTAAATGTCAATCTAATGTTAAAAGTATTAGCATTGAGCCATGCCATGAAGTCCCCGAGCTGCTGCAGTGTCCCGTCCCAAAAAAATAAAACATCATCGATATAGCGGTGCCAGCACAGCACATGGGAAGCGGCCGGCGCGCCCTCGTCACCAAAGATGGATCTCTCCCAGGCACCCAAGAAGAGATTAGCGTACGAGGGCGCACAGGCCGCGCCCATCGCCGTGCCGCACCGCTGACGATAGAATTGAATAAAACCTGTCAGATTACACTGGCACTCTAAGGCTGGGTCTAACAGGCCACCATACCTGGCAGACTAGAAGGTAATTGTTTGACCTCTAGGTGCCATGAGAACTAATGGCTCCTGATGATTGCATTGCAGGAGTGCTGATGGGTGTGAGAGAGGGAGCCCTTTTCCTGTCACAACCTTCTAAATGCTGCAATCGCCATCATTCGTGGCATCTGAAGAGTTAATCAGCTAGGAGCGATGGCAGCACCGGCCATGGCTATTACCACAGAAGCTCAGCTGTCAATTAAGCCGAGCTCTTGGCAGTGATTGAGAGAGAAGTGATGATGTTTCTCCTCCTCTCGCTGATTGCACGTTGCGGATAGTTAGTCCGTTTACACACAGGACAGGTTAAATCCATGACGTGTATAGCACGTCGTGATGCAGATGTGTGGCGCCCCTGAGGCTTCAGTCGCCACAGAGGTACTGCACCTTCTCCTAAGGTGTAGTGCCCCACCATCCAGGTGGGCTGGGAACTCCTTTCCGCATTCCAACACCTGCACCCCACACACAGGATAGTTCAGCAGGGACCCATCCATGCTTTATGCTGGAAAGGTCATAGGGTGCCTTTTGTGGTCCCTGGCTTTGTAACACGAGAGGTGCTGGGGAGACGGGTGGAGTTAGATATAAAAGAGAGGGAAGGTGTAGGATTTCAGGTCAGTCTGACAGAGGGTCAGTCTGGGGTGAGTCCCAGAGAGAGAGCAGGCTGACAGCAGGTCAGCCTGAGAGGAGCTCAAAGCGGAGGAAGGCAGTCAGTCAGGAGAGGCTGAGGACTGGTCTTAGTGGAACGAGCTCCCTAGGGAAGGAAGAGAAGGAGAAAGAGACATAGACTGAAGACTACAGATTCCATAAGAGAGAGATAGAACAGAACGGAACGAAGGAGAATAGAAGGACGGTGGGAAGCAGGTTGAGAAAGAGAGAGAACCCTTCCAGTCCAGAGAGCGCGGGGGCCGGGGCCCGGTCCCCGAGGTTGATTGGAGCCTTGTGTCCGGCAGCGGACACCGGAGGAGTAATGAGCCGCTAACGCCTTGCTCCCATCGTGGACTTGGGACACGGCAGCAGCTGAGTGGAGAGCCAGGATGCAGAGTAGAGTCCCCGAGGCAGGCTGCAGCTGTCTGTCATACAAGTAAGGACTAGGAACACCTGGAGAGAGGCATTCCAGAGTGGCTAAGTGTTGGAGTGCTTCGCACCTGGGGGCGCATTGGAGGGGTCGTTTGGGAAGGTACGTGTTGGCGGAGTGTGGAGGGGAGGATCCTGTCCTGCCTGGAGGTTGGCTGGGGCCCTGACCTGGAGGGCACGGTACGGAGGCGGGCGCTTGTGTGGGCTGCGGGCAGTGAGTGGAACTTTGGGGCAGCATGCTCTGGTGTCCTCCAGTTGTTCCAGCACCGCTGCGTCAGGGTAACATCATCCATACCATTCTGCGCCTCTCCTCATCCATTGCACCTACACTGCCCTGGGACTACAGCTCCACCTGTGGGGAGCTATACCATCTCTGCTGCACCACACCATCAGTCCCAGCAGATCTGTATGCAGCGTTGGCTTGCCATCTTACTTGCCAAACACCACGGGTGGCGTCACGAACTCTTCATATAAACTTTAACACCATTAACATCACCGCCATTGATATTGGGCACCCAGGGCCACGGACCGGGTCACAGCTGCTGTGACACATTCCCGCCTTGACACCGGCCCGGTACCGAGTACCCCACTGCCCTGGGTGTGTGAGGGCAACCCAGATGACACCAGTGCATGACTTGCTATACCCGTCATTCGTCATTAAGAGGTGAATCTTGTCATAAGCAACGTCCTGACTGAAGCATTCCTGTTCACCACAACCTTCCCCTGTCCTGACACAGAACGGTCCTGAGCCACCCGCCCATGTCAAAGGGGTTGAGTTGGGAATAAAGTTTATAAGTGATTTGTGACGCCACCTGTGGTGTTCGGCAAGGGAGGTGTTAAGCCAACGCTGCAAGAAGATTCTCTGGGACAGATGGTGTAGTGCAGCAATGATGTTATAGCCCTCCACAGGTAGGGCTGTTGGTCCCAGGGCAGTGTGGCGGAATGTTTAGGAAGAGGGTGCAGTGTTTGGCACAGAGATGTAGCAGTGCTCAGGATGTTGCAGGAAGGAGGCAAGGACAAAACAGGGTGCAGTTTCTTTACCTTTACTTCGCGAACGCAGTCCAGGGTGCTGGTTACAGATGGCACAGGAGCAGGCTAGCCTGGAAGCAACTCAGGGATCTCTCTATCAGATGGGTTGTGTAGTCTCCTTCCTAGCGCTAGCTTGAGGTACATCCAGTACAGTGTTACACTGACGTTCCTCCTTCTTATCTTCTCTTTGAACTACCTCGTATGGCAGACAGCTGTAGCCCTCTATCTCTCTTGGCTCACCCATCGCTGTTGTGCCTCCGAGTCTTAATTGGGAATAGCGCATTTACAGCTTCCTATTCCTCTGGTTTCTGTTGCAGGACCTTCAGTATACATACAACCGTGGAGACCAGGCTCCAGTTCATGCGCTATCACTGGGAGGGAGCTCTCTATCCTCAGCTCAACCTCCAGCTTCTCTCCCCACGTCTACATGCTTTGCCCTCCTCACACTAACTCCTCATTTCCCTTCCTGGCCCTCAGAGAGCACTCCTCCCCCAATTCTGGTTCAGAGCTCCCTCTGCTGGCCTGGAGTGGGAACTGTGTTGCATATCATGGTTAACTGTTAGAGAGACCCTTCATTGCCTCCAAGCCTGCCATCACCCTCCCTGGAGGAAGGCAATTCCACTGTGGCGACCATACTCCTGGGGGCACCACATTCCCCCTACTGCAAGTCAGTACTCCTGGATTGATAAAAGAAAAACATGAAAAACATATAAACATGTAAACAATATGAAGATTACAAGATTTAAGAAAAATTTACAAGAAACAACGGCTCCAAAATAGTCCTGTGATGATAAGTCCATGCATCAACGTCCATGGTCTATTCCTGGGCAACTGGTGAACTATGTACAAGTTGGTTTTGGCCACACAAGTCCTGTGGTCCAATGTCCATCAAAACATGAAACAAGAACTTCAAAAAGGCTTCTTACAGAGTCTCTGTAGGCACAAAGCTTGAGAACAGTTACATATATACTAAATTTCAACATTCACATAAACTTATCTATACACAATATCCGATGGGCGGTATACCTTGTGTAGTACGGGTAGTCTTGCGTAACTCTGGTGTGGGTAAACTAGGTAGTATTCTCCTACCGACTCTTAGTCTCACCATGGGTATGAAAGATTCACCACTGGCAGGGCGAGGATTCTCTGGCTCCACTGCTGGTATGGCATCTGCTACCTGAACTTCCTGATTTTCAGAGTTCTCATGAGTCACTTCTTGTACTACCAGTTGGGGAAATGTCAACACTGGCACCACTATGGCATCATTTACTTTAGTCCAATTGGCAGGGAATTCTCCAAGTATAGTGCTGACCTTTTCTTCTTCTATGGGTTGGATGTTATTTTGTTCTTCCATTCTTTCTCTTAACTGGTCAGGGCATAATTTCAAATGATCCCTTGATATTGCTGCTGAGGTTTCTCCTCCATCTTTACTAATAAGGCACACCTTGGTATTGTCAAAATTTGAGGGTAGAATGGTGTAGGGTTCAGCTTCCCATTGGTCATCCAATTTATGCAGTCTTCTTTTCCTCTTGAGGACTTGTTCTCCTGGTGACAAGGGGACTGCAGGTGCAAGCTGATTGTAGTTCCTCTCTTGTTTGTGTCTTGCCTGAGCTAGACTCTTTTCCACGCACTCTTGTACTCTTCTGTACTGTTGCTGCCTCTCTGTATCCCAGTCAGCATCTGGTGATGTCACTTCAGGTGTCAGGACTCCCATGTCCAAATCAATAGGCAGCTTACCAGGCCTCGCTCTCATTAGGTAGGCTGGAGTGCAGTTGGTGGAATTCACAGGAATGTGGTTTAGAGGGCTACAAGATCTGGCAACTTTTCTGGCCACAGATTCCTCTTGTCCAAAGGCAAGGTCTTCAGTAGGTCAATCACTACCTGGTTCATCTTTTCACACATGCCATTGGTCTGTGGATGGTACGGTGTTGTCCTGATCTTCTTGCAACCGTACAAGTTACAGAACTCCTGGAACACTTCTGCCTCAAAAGCGGGACCTTGATCTGTAAGCACTCTCTCGGGATATCCGTGTGGTCGACAAAAGTGCTGTTGAAAGGCTCTTGCTGCTCTCCTGGCTGTTTGATCTTTGACAGGCATAACTACCAGGAATCTTGAGTAGTGGTCCACGATGGTAAGAGCATAGATGTAGCCTGAACGGCTTGGGACCAGCTTCACATGGTCTAGGGCGACCAACTCAGAGACGCTCTCCCAGTATGTATTTGACCGTAATCCAACCAGCAGATATACGGTACTGTATCAGAAGCGGGCAGTTCTATACAGTGTATGTATGGGAAAAATGAAAATCTCCATCTATCTTTGTACGGAGTCACACACAGATAGCATATATTTGTCTGTGATACCAACCGGTACACGGTAGTGTGTGAGGAGCGTACACCTCTATATGGTGTATGTATGGAAAATTTTAAATGTCTGTCTATTTTTTTCCTTAGTCACACACAGACGCTGTCTCTGTATAGATTTGACCATAATCAAACAGCAGATATAGGATACTGTTTGACAAGCGGACAGCTCTAGAAGGTGTATGGAAAAATTTAAAATTATGTATATGTATTTACGGAGTTTCACACACACACACACACACACACACACACACACACACACACTCTGTCTCTGTATAGATTTGCCCGCAATACAAACAGCAGATTTACAATACTGTTTGATAAACGGACAGCTCTATATGGTGTATGTATGGAAAAATGAAAATATCCGTCTATCTTTTTACGGAGTCACACACAGATAGCATGCATTTGTTCGTGATACCAGCCGGTACACGGTAGTGTGTGAGGAGCATACACCTCTATACGGTGTATGTATGGAAAATTTTAAATGTCCGACAAGCCGACAGCTCTAGATGGTGTATGGAAAAATTAAAATTTCCGTATATGTATTTATGAAGTCTCAGGCATATACGCTGTCTCTGTATAGATTTGACCGCAATACAAATAGCAGATATACAGTACTGTTTGATAAGCAAACAGCTCCATACGGTGTATGTATGGAAAACTGAAAATATCCGTCTATCTTTTTACGGAGTCACACACAGATAGCAAGTATTTGTCCGTGATATCAGCCAGTACACGGTAGTGTGTGAGGAGCGTACACCTCTATACGGTGTGTGCAGAAATGAACACTCGCTAACTGTGCAGAGAAAAGGTATAAAAGTATTTTTTGGAAAAAAGCAGTGTGCACACAGCAGTGCAGCTATCACTGCGCTGCTGCACATAAAAGTGTGAAAAAATGAACGCTCAATAACTGTGCAGACAAAAGGAATAAAAGTATTTTTGCTTTGAAAAAAGCAGTCTGCACAGCAGTGTGCACACAGCAATGCAGCTATCAGGGAGCCTTATAAGGCAGCCTAACAACCAATAGAGCTGCTGCACAAATATATCCTCCCCTGTCACTGCACACTAACTGTTGTGTTGCACAGTGAAAATCGCTATCAGCAGTAGCACAGATTTTTTTTTTCCCTGCCTAAACACTCTCCTTATTGAGAACGACCAGCAGCAACCTCTCCCTATGCTAAGATGAGGTAATAACTCTGGAATGCTTCCATGGATCCCGGTGATTCTGACATTGTTTTCTTGTGACATATTATACTTCATGTTAGTGGCAAAATTTCATTCATGTAACTTGCGTTTATTTGTGAAAAAAACGGAAATTTGGCGAAAATTTTGAAAATTTTGAAAATTTTCCAACTTTGAATTTTTATGCTCTTAAATCACAGAGATATGGCACTCAAAAAATTTAATAAATAACATTTCCCACATGTTTACTTTGCATCAGCACAATTTGGGAACCAAAATTTTTTTGTTAGGCAGTTATAAGGGTTAAAAGTTGACCAGCGATTTCTCATTTTTACAACACCATTTTATTTTTACAGACCACATCACATTTGAAGTCACTTTGAGGGGTCTATATGATAGAAAATACCCAAAAGTGACATCATTCTACAAACTGCACCCCTCAAGGTACTCAATACCAGATTCAAGAAGTTTATTAACCCTTCAGGTGCTTCACAGGAATTTTTTGAATGTTTAAAAAAAATGAACATTTAACTTTTTTTCACAGAAAAAATTACTTCAGGTTTTTTTGTTTTTTTTAAATCATTTTTGCACTTTGTTTTTTTAACTTTATTACATTAATAATAATCTTTATTTTTATATAGCGCTAACATATTCCGCAGCGCTTTACAGTTTGCACACATTATCATGTCCCAGGGGGGACATCACTGCAGTGTAATGTGACAGATCACAGCAGAAATCATTCAAAGTCACTCTGAAGGATTTTATTCAGGGGTATAGTGAGCATTTTGAACCCACGGGTACTACACAGAATTAGATGACATTAAGTTGTCATATTGAAAAAGTTCATTTTTTCCACACAAATCCTGCTTCACCCCCAAATTTCTCACTTTTGCAAACGATAACACCAAAAAGTGGACCTTAAAGTTTGTTACCCATGTTCTTTCGAGCTTGACGATATCCCACATGAAATCAAAAAACTCTATTTAGACAAACAGCAGAGCTCGGAATGGAAGGAGCAATTTTTGAATTTTGGAACACAAATTTTACTGAAAGAGATGGCTGGCACCATTTCGTATTTGCAGGGCCCCTAAAGTGCCTAAACAGCAGAAACTCCCCACAAGTGACCCCATTTTGGAAACTACACCCCTCATGGGTTTTTATCCAGGGGTCTAGTGAGCATTTTGATCCAACAGAAACTACACAGAATTTGATGACAGTAGGTTGTCATATTAAAAATGTTCATTTTTTTCACAAAAATCTTGATTTAGCCTCAAATTACTCACTTTTGCAAGAGATAATACCAAGAAATGTACCCACAGTTTGCTGCCCACATACTTCTGAGTGTGTCAGTACTCCAAAAAGTTATGTATAGACAAACGTCAGAGCTTGGAAAAGAAGGGGCACAATTTGAATTTTAGTTATATACGATGTATTAATTTGACCGTCCCTATCTTCTTAAATTAGTTAGGTACACATGTGCCCTGATGTGCTCTCTCACATTTTGCATAATTTTAAAACATATTTGGAGCACTTCAAGGGAATAAATTGATGCAATGACAAATGGCCCTTGAAATTCATGAGGGACTCGTTGACTGCAACATTTTGCTCTGGGATATAGGAAATTAGGAATGATTTTTTTATGAGGGAAATTAGGGGTCTCAATTTGTTAAGACGAATGTAGGTGGGGTCATTTCTTTTGGGTCGTAGGATTTATCACTAAAATGAAGGAATCTCATTAGGGTTTCATATATGACTCCAGAGATGATAGCTGCAAATACAGTGACACTGAAAACAGATTTTGTAGCCCAGTAGGTATGGATAGTGTTGTTTTTTTTTTTACTAAACCCATGTTGAGAGTAAGGCCCAAAAATGTTTTTATTTCAAGGACATTTGTGGGGAATAGATCCATGAATGGAATGAAAGGATATGGGGTTTTTATGGGGTAAAATTGGTGACCTCTAATTTTATTCCAGGGGCTGCAGAAAAAGGATGAGTTTGAGTGAAACATGCATTGTCGGGATACCACGATGGAGGGAGGACTGCAGAATTTGGCCCTGCCTCTTGATGATTCAACGGTGACCACTAAATCTACTACCATCATGCTGTGGGATCTTGTGGAGGAAGAGGAGACATCACTGTCTGAAAACTGTTCTGCTTCAGAATCAGATTTCGTTTGACTCCCGAAACTAACGGAGCAAAGCAGGGTGTACCGCTGTGCCTCGGTAACCGTTCTGCACGCCATCGTTTTATTTTATATGAATGCCTAACAATAAAAGCTACGGTAACCTAATCTGTTATGAATGAGTCACCGTAGGAGGCAAAAACAGAAATACTAGCTAAGTCCAGAAAACCAGAGAAGTTGGCAGCTATCGGATTGCAGACCCCTGAACCTAACAACAACTAGCAGTAGCCGTGGGGGGTTCCTACGGTGCCCTAGACCCATCGATCACAGCCAGAGAAGTACATAGCCTAAAGACAGAAAGGGAAATCTAAACTGCCCCAGAGCAGACCCCAAAGCAATAGGCAGCCCCCAACATATAATGACGGTGAAGCAAGATGAAAAAACACTCACACAGATAGAAAGAAGGCTGAGCAAATGATGGGGCCCAAGCTAACTAAATAGGACAGAATAGAAAAGCTGCTGTCTGCAATCTGCCAAAACCCTCTCAAAAACAAGAGCCAACAGACTGATAGGGAAAAAAGCCCTGAAGACACTAGGCTTCAAAAAGACTATATCAGTACTCAGGTATTTTCTGAAGACAGAGCAAAAAGGAATTCAGCTCACCCAGCAGGGGAAGGCAGAAATCCAGAAAAACAAGGCAAAACAAAACCAAAACACAAATGCAAAAAGTAGAGCAGAAAACTTAGCTTTTGAGGAGCAGGAATCAGACTGGTCTCCTAGAATCCCTCAGAGAAATCACCCGCAAGGCAGATGGGCGTCGGCTGCCTTATATCCAGTCAGCAATCCCAGTCACCCAGTCATCATCATTCTGCTCAGGTGCTTTGTAATCAGCCTCACTACCTTCCTTCACCAGAAGAGGGAGTTCATCAGAGCTCAATGGTGAAGGGGACAATGAACTCACAACAGTACCTCCCCCTTGAGGAGGGGTCACCGAACCCTCATCCACGCCACCAGGGCGATCACGGTGAGCCCGATGAAAGGCACGCACCAATCTTTTGGCATGAATATCAGAGGCAGAGACCCAGGAATTGTCCTCCTGACCATAACCCTTCCACTTAACCAAATACTGGAGTCTCCGTCTAGCCAGACGGGAATCCAGTATTTTCTCTACCTCATATTCCATGTTACCTTCAACCAATACAGGGTCTGGATGTGCCACCCCAGGAACAACTGATTCAACAAACCTCTTCAACAAGGACTTATGGAACACATTATGGATTTTAAATGTGACAGGAAGAGCCAAACGAAAAGAGACCGGATTAATAATCTCCAAAATCTTGTAAGGTCCAATAAATCTAGGCTTAAACTTAGGAGAAGCCACCTTCATAGCGATATTTTTTGATGATAACCAAACCATATCACCAACCTTAAACCGGGGACCATTGGACCTATGTCAGTTGGAAAACTGCTGGGCCTTTTCCTGGGAGAGAGATAACTTATCCACCACTTGGTCCCAGATCTGGTGCATTCTCTCCACCACAGTGTCAACACCTGGGCAGGCAGAAGGCTCCACCTGCCCTGAAGAAAATCGAGGATGAAACCCAAAGTTACAAAAAAAAGGTGACATCAAAGTGGCAGAACTAGCTCTATTATTTAAAGCAAATTCTGCCAAGGGCAAAAATGAAACCCAATCATCCTGATCAGCGGAAATAAAACATCTCAAATACGACTCCAAGGTCTGGTTTGTTCTCTCCGTCTGCCCATTGGTCTGAGGGTGAAAAGCAGAGGAGAAGGACAACTGAATTCCCAGCTTGGAACAGAAAGTCCTCCAAAATCTAGACACAAATTGAACTCCTCTGTCAGATACAATGTTCTCAGGAATCCCGTGCAAGCGAACCACCTGTTGCAAAAACAGGGGCACCAACTCAGAGGAAGATGGCAACTTAGGGAGTGGTACAAGATGAACCATCTTAGAGAACCTATCACAAATCACCCAAATAACAGTCATTCTCTGAGAGACAGGCATATCAGAGATGAAATCCATTGAAATATGGGTCCATGGCCTCCTGGGGACCGGCAAAGGCATCAACAACCCACTAGAGCGAGAACAAGGTTTAGACCGGGAGCAAGTCCCACAGGACTGCACAAAATTCCTGACATCACGAGACAAGGCGGGCTACCAAAAAGACCGACTCACCAGATCTCTAGTACCAAAAATACCTGGATGACCAACCAATGCAGAGCAAAGAACTTCAGACATCACTCTCTTCTTCCACTGGTCAGGAACATACAACTTTCCACTGGGACAACGCTCAGGTTTGTCCTCCTGGAACTCTTCCAGAGCACGTCTCAAATCGGGCGAGATGGCAGAAAGAACTACCCCTTCGACTAAGATGGTAGCAGGCTTGGTCACCACAGGAGAATCAGCAAAGAAGCTCCTAGAGAGGGCATCTGCCTTGACATTCTTAGTTCCAGGAAGAAAAGAGACCACAAAATCAAAACGTGTAAAAAACAAGGCCCACCTAGCCTGTCTAGGGTTCAAGCGTTTGGCCGACTCCAGGTAAATCAAATTCTTGTGGTCAGTGAGGACCACGACTTGGTGTTTAGCTCCCTCCAACCAATGTCTCCACTCCTCAAATGCCCATTTCATGGCTAACAGTTCCCGATTCCCCACATCATAGTTACGTTCAGATGGAGAGAACTTTCGGGAAAAGAAAGCACAGGGATTCATTTTAGATGTTACAGGATCCTTTTGGGACAAAACAGCTCCCGCACCAATCTCGGAAGCGTCCACCTCTACCTGGAACGGGAGTGAGACATCAGGTTGCCGCAAAACCGGGGCAGAAGTGAATCTTCGCTTCAGCTCCTGAAAGGAAGAAACAGCCTCCGGAGACCAATTTAACACATCAGCACCCTTTTTAGTCAGATCAGTCAATGGCTTGGCAATACTAGAAAATTTTGCTATAAATTTCCGATAAAAATTAGCAAAACCCAAAAACTTCTGGAGGGCCTTCAAAGAAGTGGGCTGAACCCAATCATAAATGGCCTGTACCTTGGCCGGGTCCATTTCAATAGTTGACGGAGACAAAATAAATCCCAAAAATGAAATCCTCTGTACCCCAAAAAGGCATTTTGATCCATTGACATATAGGGAATTCTCCCTCAAGATCCGGAACACAGTCCGAACATGTTCCACATGAGAATCCCAATCCTTGGAGAAGATCAAAATATAATCCAGATAGATGATCAAAAATTTATCCACAAAGTCTCGAAAAATGTCGTTCATGAAGCACTGGAAGACAGAAGGGGCATTAGTGAGCCCAAAAGGCATCACCAGGTACTCAAAATGTCCCTCCGGAGTATTAAACGCCGTCTTCCATTCATCCCCATGCTTAATGCGGATAAGATTATATGCCCCCCTGAGGTCAAGCTTGGTAAACCAGCAAGCACCTTTAACTCTGGAGAATAGATCCGAAATCAGGGGTAACGGATACTGATATTTAATAGTAATTTTGTTGAGGGCACGATAATCAATACAAGGCCTTAATGAACCATCCTTTTTGGCCACGAAAAAAAAACCGGCACCTAAGGGTGAAGAGGATGGTCTAATATGACCCTTCTCCAACGTCTCCTTAATATAGGATCGCATAGCCTCGTGCTCGGGTACAGATAAATTGAAGAGCCGACCCTTAGGAAATTTACACCCCGGGCTCAGTTCAATTGCACAGTCATAACTCCTATGAGGAGGCAAAGATGCAGACTCATTCTCACTAAATACATCATAAAAGTCCGCCAAATAGTCAGGAACATCATGCGACTGAGGAGAGGTGGAAAAAACCGGAGCCTCACTAAGGGCACACCGACCACCCCAACTCACCACAGACACAGATTTCCAATCCAAAACTGGATTATGAATTTGCAACCAGGGAAACCCCAGAACAATGTTATCATGCAAATTATGCAACACCAAAAATCTGCAATTTTCTTGACGGTCTGGGGCGACCCGCATTACCACCTGGGTCCAAAACTGAGGTTTATTTTTCACCAAAGGAGTAGCATCAATCCCCCTCAAAGGGATAGGCGTCCACAGAGGTGTCATCGGAAATCCACAATGTTTAGCAAAATCCAAGTCCATTAGATTCAGGGCTGCTCCAGAATCCACAAAAGCCTTGGCAGAAAATGTGGACAGGGAGCAGATCAGAGTAATTGCCAGAAGAAACTTATGTTGAACACCACCCACAGAAAACGTGTGTGCAAAACGTTTCTCTCGTTTAGGACAGACAGAAATAATATGTGAGGCATCTCCACAAAAAAAACACAGCTTATTACGCCTTCTGAACTCCTTACGTTGCTCCCTGGACAAAACTCTATCACATTGCATAGGTTCAGACATTTGTTCAACAGGTGGCCACACCTCTCGTGCAGTCCTGCGTTCACGTAAACGCCGATCAACCTGAATG
This sequence comes from Dendrobates tinctorius, assembly GCF_039654945.1. NCBI lineage: Eukaryota > Metazoa > Chordata > Amphibia > Anura > Dendrobatidae > Dendrobates > Dendrobates tinctorius. Next base: position 11,592,248 of record NW_027361706.1, on the reverse strand, counting down.
GCTAATGACATAGAATCGTCAAGACCAGAGGGAACAGGAAATCCCACCATAGTATCTTTTACGGCTTCTGACAAACCCTTCCGAAAGAGAGCTGCCAAGGCATTATCATTCCAGGTTGTAAGGACCGCCCACTTTCGGAATTTTTGACAGTACAATTCTGCAGAATCTCGACCCTGGCTCAATGTCAACAGGGTCTTTTCAGCCTGATCAATAGCATTAGGTTCGTCATACAACAACCCCAAGGCTTGAAAAAATGCGTTCACATTAGTCAGAATAGGATCATCTGGTTTCAAAGAAAACGCCCAATCCTGGGGATCGCCACGCAGCAAAGAGATGACAATTTTAATCTGCTGCGCGGAGCTCCCTGACGAGTTAGGCTTCAAGGCAAAAAATAATTTACAATTATTTTTGAAATTCAAAAATTTAGACCCATCCCCAAAATACACATCAGGAGTAGGGATCTTTGGTTCAGCAGCATGTGAATGGGCAAGGTAGGCGGAAATTCCCTGCACTTCCGCAGCGAGCTGCTCCACACGATCAGACAATTGCTTTATCTCCATTGAGAGAAAAAAAAACTCCCCCTATGGCCTCAGAGATATAGAGGAAAAAATATACACACTTTTTTTTTTTACAATTCTTTCCTGCTATTGAGTACCCTAGGATCTGCGGTATGGCGGGTGATTCTGTTATGAATGAGTCACCGTAGGAGGCAAAAACAGAAATACTAGCTAAATCCAGAAAACCAGAGAAGTTGGCAGCTATCGGATTGCAGACCCCTGAACCTAACAACAACAACTAGCAGTAGCCGTGGGGGGTTCCTACGGTGCCCTAGACCCCTCGATCACAGCCGGAGAACTACATAGCCTAAAGACAGAAAGGGAAATCTAAACTGCCCCAGAGCAGACCCCAAAGCAATAGGCAGCCCCCAACATATAATGACGGTGAAGCAAGATGAAAAAACACTCACACAGATAGAAAGAAGGCTGAGCAAATGATGGGGCCCAAGCTAGCTAAATAGGACAGAATAGAAAAGCTGCTGTCTGCAATCCGCCAAAACCCTCTCAAAAACAAGAGCCAACAGACTGATAGGGAAAAAAGCCCTGAAGACGCTAGGCTTCAAAAAGACTATATCAGTACTCAGGTATTTTCTGAAGACAGAGCAAAAAGGAATTCAGCTCACCCAGCAGGGGAAGGCAGAAATCCAGAAAAACAAGGCAAAACAAAACCAAAACACAAATGCAAAAAGTAGAGCAGAAAACTTAGCTTTTGAGGAGCAGGAATCAGACTGGTCTCCTAGAATCCCTCAGAGAAATCACCCGCAAGGCAGAATGGCGTCGGCTGCCTTATATCCAGTCAGCAATCCCAGTCACCCAGTCATCATCATTCTGCTCAGGTGCTTTGTAATCAGCCTCACTACCTTCCTTCACCAGAAGAGGGAGTTCATCAGACCTCAATGGTGAAGGGGAAAATGAACTCACAACACTAATCTAACAATATTTGACCTAATGTAACAGTAATAATTTTATTTCTTTTATGATTTTTTTAAACTTTTGAATTAACCCTAACTTTAAAGCCTAATCCTAAGCCCAACCCTAATGATAAGTCCAACCCTAGTCCAAATCTAACCCTAAACCCAACCCTACTCCCAACCATAAGGAGTTATCAATAATCCCTGGCTAAAAGCAAAGAAAGAAAGAAATCAAAATTATAAAATAAAAACAAAAAACAACAAATTTAATCTGACTAGGGGGGATGACAAATATTGGACTTTTGATCACAGTGATCAAAAGTCAGGGACCAATAGATAATATCTCTGATGTTGTTGGGTGCCGCCCGGCAGATCATTAACTGACGTGTGCCTCGCAATGAAGTCATTTTTCTTCAAGAAGAGGAGGAGGAAGCGAATGGTGCCGGGTACTATGGTGAGCCTAAGGACATTATTTCTCTCTCCTCTGACATATTAGATCATGGCAGAGGAGAGAAAAGTGATTTTTAAATCAGACTTTACTTTTTTTTTAATGTGATCACTATTATTCAATGAATAACGATGATTATGTGACAGAAAACCGGAAAAAACATCCCTTTTTGCGTTTTCCAGGGTCTCAGCTAACCCCGGTAACTGAAACCTCCAAGATTTTCTGACAATGGGGTTGCTATTGACTTATTTTTGAGGGCCATTAAAAAGCAGTGCTGAGGAATAAGGTCACTTAACCTCCGCTGTTAACCCCTTTACTCCCAAGGGTGGTTTGCATCATTGCATGTTAATGCCGGGCCAATTTTTACAATTCTGACCACTGTCCCTTTATGAGGTCATAACTCTGGAACGCTTCCATGGATCCCAATGATTCGGACATTGTTGTCTCGTGACATATTGTACTTCATGTTAGTGGTAAAATTTATTTCATATAACTTGCGCTTAATTCTGAAAAAAGTGCAAATTTGGCGAAAATTTTGGAAATTTCGCAATTTTCCAAATTTGAATTTTTATGCCCTTAAATCACAGAGATACGGCATGCAAGAAACTTAATAAGTAACATTTCCCACATGCTTACTTTACATCAGCACAATTTGGGAACTAAAATTTTTTTTTGTTAGGAAGTTATAAGGGTTAAATTTGACCAGCAATTTCTCATTTTTACAGCATCATTTTATTTTTAGGGACCACATCACATTTGAAGTCACTTTGAGGGGTCTAGATGATAGAAAATACCCAAGGGTGACACCATTCTAAAAGCTACACCCCTCAAGGTGCTCAAAACCACATTCAACAAGTTTATTAACCCTTCAGGTGCTTCACAGAAATTTTTTGAATGTTTAAAAAAAATGAACATTTAACTTTTTTTCACAAAAAAATTAATTCAGGTCCAATTTTTTATTTTACCAAGGGTAACAAGAGAAATTGGACTGCAAAAGTTATAGTGCAATTTGTCCTAAGTACGCTGATACCTGATATGTGGGGGGGAACCACTGTTTCGGTGCATGGCAGAGCTCAGAAGGGAAGGAGCGCCGTTTGATTTTTTCACTGCAAAATTGGCTGGAATTCAGATCGGACGCCATGTCACATTTGGAGAGCTCCTGATGTGCCTAAACAGTGGAAACCTCCCACAAGTGACCCCATTTTGGAAACTAGACCCCCCAAGGAACTTATCTAGATATGTGGTGAGAACTTTGAACCCCCAAGGGCTTCACAGAAGTTTATAACATTCAGGCGCACAATTAAAAAATCATATTTTTTCCACAAAAATGATCTTTTCACCCCCAATTTTTATTTTCTCAAGGGTAACAGGACCCCAAAAGTTATTGTGCAATTTGTCCTGAGTACACTGATACCCCATATGTGGGGGTAAACAACTATTTGGGCGAATGGCAGAGCTCGGGAGGGAAGCAGCGCCCTTTGACTTTTTTGGCTGGAATTGAGATCGGACGCCATGCCGCGTTTGGAAAGCCCCTGATGTGCCAAGACGGTGGAAACCCCCCACAAATGACACCTTTTTAGAAACTAGACCAGTTTTTTTGTGTGCCATATCTCTGTGATTTAAGGGCTTAAAAATTCAAAGTTGGAAAACTGCTAAATTTTCACCAAATTTCCATTTTTTTCACAAATAAATGCAAGTTATATCAATGAAATTTTACCACTAACATGAAGTACAATATGTGACAAGAAAACAATGTCAGAAACACCGGGATCCATGGAAGCGTTCCAGAGTTATTACCTCATAAAGGGACAGTGGTCAGAATTGTAAAAATTGGCCCGGTCATGAACGTGCAAACCACCCTTGGGGGTTAAGGAGTTAAGGCTAGAAAACTTGAATAAGCACCATTGCAAATCAAGGCACTAAGACCCTATTCATTAGGCTGCTAAAGAAAATGTCCTTAATTCATTGAGAGGTGCACATCACTTAATGAATATACGTATCTTAGAAACTTTGGTAAAGGGCGTTGATATCCTTAGATCGCACCCTCCTTTATCACACAAATAATCCGCTTCATCCAACAAGCATTCAAATTTATATAGCATGGAGGTGGCGAATCTACATAAAAATGATGATGTGCTCAATATACTCACTTGCCTAATAATTCTGCACACAGAGTAGAAGATTTTGTTCAGGAACAGGATGGTGGTTATACTCAGACGATATCTGGTGATAATGTATGGTCATTGTGTGGTGGCATTTTCCCCTTTATTGGTTTATTAGTTTTCGTATAGTGGGCTTGTTCAGTAACAATACGGTGATGGTTGTTATTTGGTATCTTATGATTACTATTAAGAAGTATTACTTAGAAAATAATCTTATTGCCTTGCTTTCTATGAGAGGTATATATTTTGTCTTGTTCTTTTTTTCTAATGTAGGGGAGAGGGGATACACGTTTGTCTTTATAGGATCTAGAATTCTACAGAGGCCCGTACATCTGACCAACATGCTGGTCGGGGTCCAGGTCCAAACTTCCACTGGGGTCCATGGGACTCTAGATTTTCCACTACATATACACCTTAATGAATTCGTCCACATAGAGTTTAACCCCTTATGGACCGAGACACTTTAATTTCCATTAATCACTGAGCCACTTTTTGTGGTAATGACTCTGAAATGTTTCAACATATCCCAGTGATTCTAAGAATCTTGTTTAGTGAAACATTGTACATCATGATAGTAGTAAATTTAGGTTGATATGATTTGTGCGTATGTATGAGAAAAATCTAAAACTGTACAAATATTTTGACAATATCCATTTTTTGAATTTTTAATTTTTATGCTATTAAGGCCTCGGTCACAAGTTGAGTATTGGGTCAGTATTTAGTCATACCACCCAAAATAGTTAATACAGGAGCTTCTCACAAAATTAGAATGTTATCAAAAATTTAATTTATTTCAGTTCTTCAATACAAAAAGTGAAATTTGTATATTATATGGAGTCATTACAGAGTGATCTATTTCATGTGTTTATTTCTGTAAATGTGGATGATTATGGCTTACAGCCAACGAAAACCCAAAAGTTATTATCTCAGTAAATTAGAATACCGTATATACTCGTGTATAAGCCGAGATTTTTAGCCCAATTTTTTGGGCTGAAAGTCCCCCTCTCGGCTTATACACGAATCATATACCGGGGGGATCAGCGGGGGAGGGGGAGCGGGGGTGTCAGATCATACTCACCCTTCTCTGCAGCTCCCCTGCTTGTTCCATGTTGTCGGCGCTGCTCTATTCCTGCTTCAGCGGTCAAATGGTACCCGCTCATTAAATATGCGCATATTTAATGAGCGGCACCACGTGACCGCTGAAGCAGGAAGAGAGCAGCGCCGACAACATGGAACAAGCAGGGGAGCTGCAGAGACAAGCGCCAGGACCAGGTGAGTATGAAGGGGGGGAGGCATATTCACCTGTCCCTGCACTCTGCTGTCTTGCGTCCTCTGCAGTGACATTCAGGTCAGAGGGCGCGATCGTATCCTCTGCCTGCACAGTCACTGCAGAGCCCGCAACGCTGATGAGCAGGGGGCAGCGACGGAGGTGAGTATACAGCTTTTTTTTGTAACGGAGGCAGTGGCAGCAGCAGCAGCAATATGATGGGGCCACTCACTGTGCAGATAACTGGGGCCACTCACTGTGCATCATAACTGGGGCCACTCACTATGCAGCATTATCTGGGGTCACTCACTGTGCAACATTATCTGGGGTCACTCACTGTGCAGCATTATCTGGGGCCACACACTGTGCAGCATTATCTGGGGCCACACACTGTGCAGCATTATCTGGGGTCACACACTGTGCAGCATTATCTGGGGCCACTCACTGTGCAGATAATTGGGGCCACTCACTGTGCAGATAATTGGGGCCACTCACTGTGCAGATAACTGGGGCCACTCACTGTGCAGCAAAGCTGGGGCCACTCACTGTGCAGCATTATCTGGGGCCACTCACTGTGCAGATAAGTGGGGCCACACACTGTGCAGCATTATCTGGGGCCACTCACTGTACAGCATTATCTGGGGCCACTCACTGTGCAGCATTATCTGGGGCCACTCACTGTGCAGATAACTGGGGCCACTCACTGTGCATCATAACTGGGGCCACTCACTGTGTAGATAACTGGGGCCACTCACTGTACAGCATTATCTGGGGCCACTCACTGTGCAGATAACTGGGGCCACTCACTGTGCAGATACAGTTGTGGCCAAAAGTATTGACACCCCTGCAGTTCTGTCAGATAATACTCAGTTTCTTCCTGAAAATGATTGCAAACACAAATTCTTTGGTATTATTATCTTCATTTAATTTGTCTTAAATGAAAAAACACAAAAGAGAATGAAGCAAAAAGCAAAACATTGATCAATTCACACAAAACTCCAAAAATGGGCCAGACAAAAGTATTGGCACCCTCAGCCTAATACTTGGTTGCACGACCTTTAGCCAAAATAACTATGACCAACCTCTTCCGGTAACCATCAATGAGCTTCTTACAATGCTCTGCTGGAATTTTAGACCATTCTTCTTTGGCAAACTGCTCCAGGTCCCTGATATTAGAAGGGTGCCTTCTCCAAACTGCCATTTTTAGATCTCTCCACAGGTGTTCTATGGGATTCAGGTCTGGACTCATTGCTGGCCACCTTAGAAGTCTCCAGTGCTTTCTCTCAAACCATTTTCTAGTGCTTTTTGAAGTGTGTTTTGGGTCATTGTCCTGCTGGAAGACCCATGACCTCTGAGGGAGACCCAGCTTTCTCACACTGGGCCCTACATTATGCTGCAAAATCTGTTGGTAGTTTTCAGACTTCATAATGCCATGCACACGGTCAAGCAGTCCAGTGCCAGAGGCAGCAAAGCAACCCCAAAACATCAGGGAACCTCCGCCATGTTTGACTGTAGGGACTGTGTTCTTTTCTTTGAATGCCTCTTTTTTTCTCCTGCAAACTCTATGTTGATGCCTTTGCCCAAAAAGCTCTACTTTTGTCTCATCTGACCAGAGAACATTCTTCCAAAACGTTTTAGGCTTTTTCAGGTAAGTTTTGGCAAACTCCAGCCTGGCTTTTTTATGTCTCGGGGTAAGAAGTGGGGTCTTCCTGGGTCTCCTACCATACAGTCCCTTTTCATTCAGACGCCGACGGATAGTACGGGTTGACACTGTTGTATCCTCGGACTGCAGGGCAGCTTGACCTTGTTTGGATGTTAGTCGAGGTTCTTTATCCAACATCCGCACAATCTTGCGTAGAAATCTCTTGTCAATTTTTCTTTTCCGTCCACATCTAGGGAGGTTAGCCAAAGTGCCATGGGCTTAAACTTCTTGATGACACTGCGCATGGTAGACACAGGAACATTCAGGTCTTTGGAGATGGACTTGTAGCCTTGAGATTGCTCATGCTTCCTCACAATTTGGTTTCTCAAGTCCTCAGACAGTTCTCTGGTCTTCTTTCTTTTCTCCATGCTCAATGTGGTACACACAAGGACACAGGACAGAGGTTGAGTCAACTTTAATCCATGTCAACTGGCTGCAAGTGTGATTTAGTTATTGTCAACACCTGTTAGGTGCCACAGGTAAGTTACAGGTGCTGTTAATTACACAAATTAGAGAAGCATCACATGATTTTTCGAACAGTGCCAATACTTTTGTCCACCCTCTTTTTTATGTTTGGTGTGGAATTATATCCAATTTGGCTTTAGAACAATTCTTTTTGTGTTTTTTCATTTAAGACAAATTAAATGAAGATAATAATACCAAAGAATTTGTGTTTGCAATCATTTTCAGGAAGAAACTGAGTATTATCTGACAGAACTGCAGGGGTGTCAATACTTTTGGCCACAACTGTAACTGGGGCCACACACTGTGCAGCATTATCTTGGGCAACACACTGTGCAGCATTAACTGGGGCCACTCACTGTGCAGATAACTGGGGACACACACTGTGCAGCATTATCTGGGGCAACACACTGTGCAGCATTTTCTTGGGCCACTCACTGTGCAGCATTATCTGGGGCCACTCACTGTGCAGCATTATCTGGGGCCACTCACTGTGCAGCATTATCTGGGGCCACTCACTGTGCAGCATTATCTGGGGCCACTAACTGTGCAGCATTATCTGGGGCCACTCACTGTGCAGCATTATCTGGGGCCACACACTGTGCAGCATTATCTGGGGCCACACACTGTGCAGCATTATCTGGGGCCACTCACTGTGCAGCATTATCTGGGGCCACTCACTGTGCAGCATTATCTGGGGCCACTCACTGTGCACCCTTGGCTTATACGCGAGTCAATAAGTTTTCCCATTTTTTGTGACAAAATTAGGGGTTCAGCTTATACACAAGTATATACAGTACTTTATAACACAAGCTTGAAAAATTATTTTAAAATCCAAAATGTTGGCCTACTGAAATGTATGTTCAGTAAATGCACTCAATACTAGGTCGAGGCTCCTTTTGCATCAATTATTGCATCAATGCGGTGTGGCATGGTGGCGATCAGCCTGTGGCACTGCTGAGGGGTTATGGAAGCCCAGGTTGCTTTGATAGCAGCCTTCAGCTCATCTGCATTGTTGGGTCTGGTGTCTCTCATCTTCCTCTTGACAATACCCCATAGATTATATATGGGGATAGGGTCAGGCGAGTTTGCTGCCAATCTAGCACAGTGATGCTTATAAACTAGGTCTTGGTACTTTTGGCAGTGTGGACAGGTTTCCATCTCCAAAAAGCTTGTCGGCAGAGGGAAGCATGAAGTGCTCCTAAATTCCCTGATAGACGGCTGTGCTGAATTTGGTCTTGATAAAACCAGTGGACCTACACCAGCAGATGACATGGCTCGCCAAATCATCACTGATTGTGGAAACTTCACACTAGACCTCCAGCAGCTTGGATTGTGGCCTCTCCACTCTTCCTCCAGTCTCTAGGACCTTGATTTCCAAATAAAATGCAAAATTTACTTTAATCTGAAAACAACACCTTGGACCACTGAGAACAGTCCAGTTCTTTTTCTCCTTCTCCCAGGTAAGATGTTTCTGGAGTTGTCTTGGTCATGAGTGGCTTGACACAAGGAATGCGACACTAGTAGTCCATGTCCTGGATACTTCTGTGTGTGGTGGCTCTTGAAGCAATGACTCTAGCAGCAGTCCACTCCTTGTGAATCTCCCCCAAATATTTGAATGGCTATTTCTTAACAATCCTTTCAAGGCTGCGGTTATCCCTGTTGCTTGTGCACCTTTTTCTACCACACTTTTTCCTTCCACTCAACTTTCCATTAATATGCTTGGATACAGCACTCAGTGAACAGCCGGCTTCTTTAGCAATGATGTTTTGTGTCTTACACTCCTTGTGGTGTGTGTCAGTGACTGCCTTCTAGACATCTGTCAAGTCAGCAGTCTTCCCCATGAATGTGGAGCTACTGAAACAGACTAAAGGCCCCGTCACACTAAGCGACTTACCAGCGATCCCAACACCGATATCAAGGTGTCAGGATCGCTAGTAAGTCGCTATGTGATCACTGGTGAGCTGTCACACAGACAGCTTCACCAGCGATCAGCCCAGCGATGCCGCGCGCCTGGCATCGCTTGCCATCGCTGTAAAAAATAGAATCAAATTAAAAAATATATTATTCTCACCTTCCGACGTCCCGTTCAGCCATCCCGCCTCTCTCCACGCTCCGGTCCCAGTGATCCTTTGCACGAATGACCGTGAGATGTCACGGTCTCGAGGGATAACAAAGTCTCGCGGTCATTCGTGCAAAGGCTTACTGGGACCGGAGCGTGGAGAGAGGCGGGATGGCTGAACGGGACGTCGGAAGGTGAGAATAACTATATTTTTTTTTTTTTTTTTTTAATTATTTTTTACACCTGATCGCTGGTCTCCCGCTGTCACACACAGCGATGCGTGCTGGCCAGCGGGAGACCAGCGACCAAAGAAATGTCCAGAGGTTTCTTCCAGCGATCAGCGATACCGGCAGGGGGGCCGCTCGCTGATCGCTGTCACACATAGCAATCTCGCTGGTGAGATCGCTGTTACGTCACAAAAGTTGTGACTCAGCAGCGATCTCGCTACCGAGATCGCTTAGTGAGACGGGGCCTTTAGGGACCTTTTTAAATGCTTAGGAAGCCTTTGCAGGTGTTTTTTGTTAATTATTCTAATTTACTGAGATAATGACTTTGGGGTTTTCATTGGCTGTAAGCCATAAAAATCAACATGAAAATAAATAAACACTTAAAATAGATCACTCTGTAATGACTCTATATAATATAGGAGTTTCACTTTTTGTATTGAAAAACTGAAATAATTTAACTTTTTGATGATATTCTAATTTTGTGAGAAGCACCAATAAGTTTACTTCATCTACTTTACATCAGCATCATTCTTGAAATTACTTTTTTTTATTAAATTGTTTGAAAGGATAAAAGTTTCTCAGCAATTTTTAATTGTTTCAATGCAATTTAACAAACCTCTATTTTTAGGGACCACTTCACTTTTGAAGCGACTTTGAGGGGTCTAGATGTGAGAAAACTGGCAAAGAATACCACATTTTAAAATCTGTGCCCCTCTAAATATTCAGTTAACTTTTTATGTGCTTCACAGGAATTAATTCAACCTGGAAAAAAGTGATTAATTAAAAAATACATTTTGTTTACTAAATGTCGCTTAAGCCCCACATTTTTAACTTTTACTCTTTGCAAGGGTAAAAGATGGAAATGGACACCACAGATTGCTGTGAAATTTCTCCTGAGAACAATGATACCCTTTATATGGTCAAAAACTACTGTTAGGGAACATGTCAGGGCTCGGAAGGGGAAGAAGTACTGTATGATTTTTGGAGCGTAAATTTGGCTGGAATAGCTTGCAGACGCCATGTTGCATGTGACCCCAAAGGAGTTATTTTTCCTACAAGTTTTTACTTTTCACAAGGACTAATAAGAGAAACTGGACCAAAAAATTTGTCACACAATTACTCCTCAGTACTGCAGTACCCGATATGTGGTCAGAACCTATGTTTCAGGCAAAGTGCAAAGTTCAGAAAGGAAGGAGCACGATATCAGAGTGCAGATTTGACTGGGATGGATTGTGGGAGTCATCATATTGGCAGATACTCTGAAATTTCTGCACAGCGGGAATCACCATTAGTGACCCCATTTTACAAGTGGAACGTCTTAAGGTACTGTCACACTTAGCGATGCACCAGCAATCCCGACCAGCGATATGACGCGGTCAGGATCGCTGGTGCATCGCTAAGTGGTCGCTAGTGAGCTGCCACACAGGCAGATCTCACCAGCGACATCGCTGGGGATGGGGGTCGCTACTTACCTGTCACACTAGGCGATCCTGACGTCCTCCCGCCCCGGCTCCACGCTCGTCGCTCGTCTCTCCACAGGAAGCGCCGCAGGAAGCTGACGACGAGAAACGGTCCAGGACGTTCTCACGCGATCAGCGATAACAGCGGGGGAGCCGGTTGTAGGTAAGTATCACACACAGCGATATCGCTAGCAATATCACTATAACGTCACAAGTTATAGAGATATTGCTAACGATATCGCCTAGTGTGACAGGCCCTTTAATGAAATCATGTAGCGGTGCAGTTACCATATTGACACATGTGTTTCACAAAATTTGATACCATTGGGCAGTGAAGACAAAATAATTACAGTTTTACTACTCAAAAGTTATTTTAGCCCCAGATTTTAGATTTCTGTGAGGTGAAATGGTAAAAATGACCAGAGTGTTTCTTACACAGTCTCTCCTGAACAAGTCAATACCCCATACGTGGCTGTACATTACTGTTTGACCACATGGCGATACTCGAGAGGGACGAAGCGTTATTTGACTTTTGGAGCACAGATTTTTCTAGAATAGTTTGCGGACTCCATTTGCTGAAACCCTGGATGACAGAACAGCAGAATGCCCAGCAAGTGACCCTTATTAGGAAATTACACCCATGAGGAAATCAATCTTCAGGTGTAGTGATGATTTTGACTCTATGGGTATTTTCCAGAAACTAGCTGCAATGAATGTTGAAGAGTGAAAAGACAAATATGCCGATATAGTGCCCAGTACATTATAGTGTCCAGTACACTGTGCCCAGCTTGTGATTGTGGAGATACCCATCCCATATATTAAGTGGGCTCTCCTCGCTACAGTTACACCAGATGTGGCCGCTAAGTGTGGTTTAGGCCCATTGTGAGGTACAGAAGGAAGGGGGACGTTTGGAAGCACAGATTTTGCTGGATTTGTGGAAGGGTGAGGGAGTCATGTTGCTTTTCCAGAGCCTTATGTGCTACCATTAATGTGGTAATCCCTATATTTCTGTTAACAGGTGATGGACCCAAGTGGGGACTTGTTTTTTGTGGGTTAGCTTGAATTTTTAATTGGTAGCGTTTTGGGGTACTGAACATTTTGGATCAGGTCACATTTTTCATGTGCTCTACCCTGAGCACTTACATTAGGATTTTCTTCTAAATCTACAAAATACCTGATTCAGATGAAATCACATTGAATGATGAATATATTCATTCATTAATGGGGTGGCAGAGATACTGCAGACTCCATTTGACCTCTGTTTGGCATTGTCCATCTTTTCAGAGGTGCACAATACTGTTGTCAACCTTGATTTACTGCACACTTAAAAACATAGAGACCGCCAAATCATTGGCAAAAGTGACTCCATCTGCCTAATTAGAGTGAATCTTCTGTTGGGAGTTTAGTCAAAATCACTTTTTGTTATTTTGATGGAAATCATCATAGATCGCAGTATAAATAAAGATCTTTCAGGGCACTTCATTCAGAGGATCTTTAACCCAATATGGAAAAGAGGGTTGTATAACCCAAAAATATATATCACTAATATTGAATCGAATATTATTTTATTGGCTGTACACAGCAAATAGAAAAATTTAACAAAAAGACTGTAGACAATAAAAACTGATTGAACTGATTAAAAAAACACAACGCATTTTGGCCTTGTAGGCCTTCATCAGGTATATAATAAAATAGTCAAATAATAGAGCACTTGGTTCATACGTGTACAATGTGGATGATGAGAAAGGAGCAGCCCTCCACTAGGGACTCTGCTGCATTGCAGTCCGCATCCTTCACTAGTTTGTTCAGTGGGACCTATAAAGATTTTTTCAGCATGTACAGACGTTGTAGTTCACCATTCGCACCAAGTGGAGACAGGCGTTTCATTAGACATATGTACAGGTGCGTTTTTCGTGAATATGTATATCGACATGCGTAATTGTCTAGATTTTATAGACGTATTAGTACTAGGTTAGGTTAAAAAGAGGTGATGTTATTAAATATGTGTGCACAATATTGGGGATGAAGAAGTGATATACAGTATGTATTCTAATTGTTAAACAATTGTCAAACAGCTTGTAAACTGTTCCCGGTGTTGTGCCTCATTGTACAACCATACCATGTGAGCACAATCCAAGTGTTTTTTTTCTCACCAAATAGAATGCACTCATTTACTTCACTTAGGCCTCTTTCACACATCAGGTTTTCGCCGTCAGGCGCGATCCGGCGCTTTTGACAGAAACCGGATCCGGCGAAATGCAATGCCGGATCCGGTTTCCCCCCCATTGACTTGCATTTGCGCCGGATCGCGCCAGATGGCCATGCGTTTCATCCGGTTTTCGCCGGATCCGGCAATGTGTCTCAATGTGTCGCGATCCGGCGTCTGGAAAAAACGTCTACTGTAACGTTTTTTGTCTCCGGCGAAAAAGCCGGACACGCCGGATCCGGCGCGTCCGGCTTTTTCACACAATGAAAGCCTATGAGCGCCGGATCCGGCGAAAGCCGGATCCGGTTTTTTGGTCTGAGCATGCTCAGTAGCTCTGCCCACAAGACATATATAAAAGCAAGACAGTGGGACCCACAGCCACACCCAACATGCCACCCAAGAAAGCAACCAAGCGAAGCAGGAGAAGGCAGGAGACCACTGCAGCACCATCAGCACCACCACCACCCCAAATGGAGCAGCAAATAGAACATGCTGAGGAGGGGAGGCCAGCAGCAGATGAGAGACGGTAATTATCAAATCCCCCATTCCTCCAAACTAGGGCCATGGAATATCAAGATATTCATTGGCCCTTTGTTTCTCTTTATTCAACAGCCGCCAAAGAGATGCAGCAGCAGCAGCAGCAGAAATGGCATCACTGGCAGCAGCAATACCCACAGCCATGGAGTCTGGCCATCAACAGGACAGCACATCTTCTTCTGGGAGCCCTCCCTCGCATCGTCAGCGTTTGACGGTAAGTTTTTATTTCCAAAATCCATCATCTCTGTAATATATGTCTATTCATTGCCTTTTATTTCAAAACAGGAATCACAAGATGAAGAGGAGCTCCCAGAAGAAGAAGGAAGGGGTGGACAGACACCTGGAGTGGGCTCACAATTGGTAAGTTTTTTGCATCAAACGCAGAAACACAACATCACACTACACACAACACATAGAAAACAATGTTCTGCAGACCACACACAGCAAACAAATGCCTACATCCAAAGACATAACATTTTTTGTTTTCTTCTCTAGTCTTCCCAATCTGGTGCTCGGCCAAGAGGTCCTCGCAGTGCCTCCCAGGGTCGTCGGCGACAGCAACGCGGCGGTCACCAGCGTGTAAGTATAAATATTTTTGCTTTTTTTTTGCACTTTTTATTTCATTTCTTTTGTGGAGGCTAATTATGTTATTTTTGTCTTTTTCTTTAACAGCCTTCACAGCGTGCTCCCGACTCTGACGGTGAGGATGGAGGACTCGATGTGGACCACCTCATCGATCTCGTCAGAGAAAGGTAGCCGCTCTGGAATATGGCTGACCGCCGCCACGCTGACCTTATCGTTACCCGACGACTCTGGGAGGAAATCTGTTCTCTCCTTGTGGGCCGCTGGGAGGACCTCGAAGCTCGGGCCCAGATTAAAGAGCGTAAGTATATACAGTACCGGTTGCTTGATGTAAACCAGTGTTTCCCGAACTCCAGTCCTCGTGGTCCCCACGGATCATGTGTTCAGGATTTCTATTTACTATGGAAATCCTGAAAATATGACCCCTGGGGACCATGAGGACTGGAGTTTGTGAAACACTGATGTTGTATACTAACCACTCCTTTCTCGTTTCAGGGAACAGAATTGTGAATCGGTGGCGGTCTGTGAGGGATCGTTTCAAGAAGGAGTTCAATAAAGAGATGCGGGCCCCGAGTGGATCTGGAGGACGCAGGAGCAAGTACAAGTACGCAGAAGCCCTGTCGTTCCTCCGGGAAACAATGGTCACCAGAAGGTAAATATTACACACCACATGTGAAAAAAATGTTAGATGTAACTTTTTTTTTTCAGCCAGGGCCATACCATGTCAGTATTTTAATTGTTTTTTTTCTCTTTATTCCACAGCACGGTGAGCAGCACTCCTGAGCCTGCACGATTGGACCCTTCTGAGGCGATCCCTGAGGAGACCGGCACCGAGGGACACTTCGACCGCCCCAGTACATCTGCACCTTCCCAGCCTTCCCACACATTCGACCCATCTGTCCCATCCACCAGCACAGGAGCATCGTGGCCGCCTACATTACATGAAGCTGCTGGTGAGGAGATCGATTTCCCTTTACCCCACCCTTCTGCTCCTGCCACCTCTAGTACACCTGCGGGTACTGGGCGGCAGCGGCAGAGGGGTCAGGAAAAGAGTTCTGCGCAAGAGTTCTTGCATCTGAATGCATCTTTCCAGAACTGTCTCAAAGTCTTGTCAGAGCAAATCTCCGCAGGCTTTCAGCAGATCAACTCCAGCATTCTGGAGGTGAAGACACTTCTGTAAACCATGCATTCAGAAGCAAGATCTTCGCCAAACCACACCTTTTTCAGGTCTGTTGTGGAGCGCATGGCAACACTATCTCCTACCCAGCAGATGCATGTAATGCATTCGTGCCACGGTGCTCTACAGCAGGTTACCTCCCAACCTCCACCTCCCACCACTGTAGTTCCTCCACCTGCACCCCCTCCAGCCACTTTCCATCCTCCCCCTCCTATTACATCTGCACCCCCTCCAGCCACTTTCCATCCTCCCCCTCCTATTACATCTGCACCCCCTCCAGCCACTTTCCATCCTCCCCCTCCTATTACATACCAGCAACCTCCCCAGTACCAGCAACCTCCCCAGTACCAGACATCTCCCCACTTCCAGCAACCTGCCCCGTACCAAACTCCTTCCCCGTACCAAACTCCTTCCCCATACAACTTTCCATCAACATCATCTGCTCCTACAGTCCCTGCCCAACCCTCCACTCCACCGCCCACCACCTCTTCTGCCTCCCACATGTCCACCCATTCTGTAGCTTTTTCCACACCTTCACCTCTAACTGTTCCTTCCCCACCACGATCCCAGTCCTCTCTCCACACACCCAGTGTCGAAGTGTCCCGCAGCCCCTCCAGCAGTATTTCCACCCCACAGTACACAGAGTTGTAATGTTTTTTTTTGTAATAAAAATGCCCATTGGGTTTAAAACCTTTATTAAAAAAGTTTTTTGCACTTTAAAAACATAAAAAAAAAAAAAATTTAAATAAAAGTTAAATTATCGTTTCACAATGGTTGTCTGTCATTTCTTTCTGCGGCGAACTATGTTTTAAAAAAAGGTTAAATACAGGGTATTTCAAAGGTAAAAAGGTATTCAAAACCAGGTATATAACTGTGGGTAAATTTTAGCTTTTTGCCACAGTTGTGTTCCTGGTTGTGTTTGAAGCAAAGTATTTCACCTAAAAAGTTGTGTTTATTGTTGGTGATTTCCTACCAATGTACACAACTTTTGTTAAAAGGTGAAATACTTTGCATAAAACACAACCAGGTACACACCTGTGGCCTAAAGGTAAAAATAGTAAGACCATGACAAGATAGCCAACTTTGGTTGGCAAAGGTATATACTGTTGGTCCAGAAGGTACACAAGTTTAGGGCACAAATCTTTCACACTCTGTCATCCTGCCAGTGTACTCTGCCTTGAGGTGACATAAAGTATAGTGGAAAATTGTCCCTGAAACCGTCACAGAACTTCTAGTGGTAATATTTCCAATGACAACATCCATCTTCGCCAGTAACTTGCTCTTCTCTCCAACCTGCACTTTCTTCTCTACAACCTGTCAAAGAAGGGCTGTAGGAACATGCTATATCTAGTTTTCCAGTAGCCAATCCCGTTCGGAAGGCCACAAGGGTCAATTTTAAAAACCGGATCCGGCGTAATCCGTCGAAAAACGGATAGAAAAACGGATAGAAAAACGGATGAACCGGATGAGACGGATCCGGTTTTGTCTGTCAAGAACAAGACGGATCCGGCAGAAAACCGGATCCGGCACTTCAGGTTTTACAAAACATTTGCCGGATCCGGCATTCCGGCACGACGCCGGATCGCGCCTGACGCCGAAAACCTGATGTGTGAAAGTAGCCTTAGCTAGCACTCTCTCTCTCTTTTCTCCTCATCCTCTCTTTCCCAGGATCACATTCACTGTAATCTTTGGGAGGCAGAATTAACAAATCAACAGCAGTTCAAGAATTTGTTTTATTTTCACACCAAATATCATGCATCATAAGTGATAAGACAGCTTTATGCTTTCAGTTAGTATAACCACAGTGATACCAGAGTTATAGGTTTTTTTTAAGGTTTTGCAACTATCACATGCTAAAAGTCTTTTTTTTTGGAAAAAAATGTTTCTTTTTTTATCACCATATTTTGAGAACTATAATATTTTGAGAACATATAATTACTGATGAGCAAATTTGTTTGGAAATCGTTCGCCAAACAAAAATTCGGCACGAATATTGCACATTCGGATTTGTGATTGGAAGCACAAGCAAAATTTTATAAAATCGGAAACATTCGCTAAAAAGCGCAGGAAAATATTTGTTTTCACAAAAAAGTAATTTCAGCACTTTAGCAACGGTAATGATGGTGTATCATGAGCGTTTGGCACGTATTTGATGAGGGCTGGGGGCTTGCAGAGCTCAGAGGCTCAGCGTTATTGTAAACAGTAACAGGGCGCAGGAAATATTCACAATGTCCTAACACAACAGCTTGTGTCATTGGCTGCTGAAATCACATGTCCCTCCCCATATAAAGAGCGGACATTTTGTTTTGGCGCCATTTTGACACTGTAACAGCACAGAGAGGCCGTTTGGACGCCATTCTTCTTTTGAGGTTCACACCATCAGGGTGTTGCATCCCCTCTCCTTCAGAGTAGCAGTCATATACCGGCCCCCAGGCTCACCCACCCACTTCCTGTTAGGAACGGCGGAACACACTAAATAAAAATATAAATAAAGTGTGTTTGCCGCTCGGGGTCCACCGTGCGGTGGATGGAAAAACCGCAGCTAGGTGATGACAGAGCAATATGGCGGTAGTGTGCACAGGGTTTGACGTCAACCAGGTGCACAGAGCAATCTCTGTTGAATCACAGAGCTGCCACACAAAGAGAAAACACAAAAAGGCTGAGCCTGTTAGTGTCACAGGTACTCAGAGTAACACACACGGTAATGCGGTCACAGGAGTAGACCAAGATGGCGGCACTACGTCCGTCTACACCTACCGTAGCTAATCATGTGTAGAGCGTCGCAACCTCGAACGCACAAATAGGCTGCAACTGCAGCGCGGCATGGATAGTACCGCAGAGTGACACCGCTGAAACGCAGGCGCGATGACAGACGCTAGCAAGTGTGCCTGGAGCAATGGCGCGCTGGCGCTGGTACTGGCTATATAACTCAATCCCACACACAGTCGTAATATCCAAGGATAGGGGTTTCAAATGAGTCATTCACCAGATCATGCATCCATCTACATACACACAGCAGCAAGTATGACTATACTAGCGCATGGCGGAACAGCCATGCACGCTTTTTATAGCAAACGGGACCTTCCGGAAGTCTCCAGATCTCTGAGCTGAGCCAATGGAATCTGAAGCAGGACCCGAGCACCTGACTCCCGAACTCCAATGGGAGATCGTCCCACGAGCATGCTCAGAGGATGGAACGAAGGACTTAGCTTCTGGAGAGAGTTGCTGCAAGGCACTCTCCTCTGCAATCTCCTCTGCAGTAGACAAAGAGCAGGAGACTGCAGAAAGTGAGGGTCTTGATTCCTGCATAGTAAGGGCAGAAATCTGACTCCTAACACTTCCTTGACCATTTTTATGCATTGCTGCCACACTTCATGTCCTCAGAATTGCCAACTAGGCAACTAGGCAACTTCAACAGCTCCACCTCCCGAACTGCATCCCAGCTTCTATCTCTAGCCAATTATCGTGGCCTCTCATAACTTTCAAACTCTGAGACACACAAAGACGGTAACACCACTGATCTGGACTTTGTCCTGCTCAGTTCAACCTCCTACCTAGATAACTCACCTCTTACCCTTTGTCCCCCATGAAATTAGGAGTATAACCACAACTTAGACATTATAAGGTGATTCCTAAAAACACATTTGTTTAGGGCGGCCTATAACCTTCCCTTATCAAAGTCCTTTTTATATACTGTATATATTGTGCTGCAGTAACCTCTGTTAAAGCTAGGAGGCGCTGCATGTGCTCCTCAGGATATGCAAGTGGGTATTTCCCTGATTGTGGTGGTGAAACAGTGACCGGCATGATTGTAAGCGGCCAGTATGTTTAGCAGAGGTTCTCTGCGCTGTAAGCCCAAAAATGACCTTGTTCTGCTGGGACTTGTAGTCCATGAGTTATTTACCTATAAGGGGGGCTTATAGGGCTAGTCAGAGAGCTGGGCGGGATCGGCTAGCCACACATACACCGCTCACATATGGGGGTGGTTTGGGATATATAAAGTGACTGAGGTCTGATCACATGGGTGTGTTTTGGATCCTGAGTGGTCAGAGTGCAAGGTCCTGGAAGGTCTATATGTTGGAAGTGCCTGGGATTGGATTTCCTGGAAAGCACCCGGTCAGGTCACATGAGTGTGCAGAGCCTGGGATGGCCCCACACTGAGAAAGACGTTGTCCTGTGAGGACTTTGGACTGATGAGCAGTCAGCCTGTGGAGCAGGATCTCCTGAGAGGTAACCCCGGGTATGGGGAAAAGAACTGTGTGCACTGGCAAAGGTCAGTCATTGAACAGAAATAAAAAGGCTAGGAACAGGAGAACACCAATGTGGCTAAATAAGGATGTAAAAAGGGCAATAAATAACAAGAACAAGGCATTTAAGAAGCTAAAACAAGAAGGCAATGAAGAAGCATTAAAAAGTTATAGAGAAAAAAATAAAATGTGTAAAAAACAAATACATTTAGCAAAAGTGGAAACTGAGAGACTCATTGCTAAGGAAAGTAAAACAAACCCCAAACTATTCTTTAATTATATAAACAGTAAAATGATTAAAATTGATGGTGTCGGCCCTTTAAAGAACAATGAGGGAGAAATCATAGAGAGCGATGTGGGAAAAGCAAATGTTTTAAATACTTTTTTCTCAACAGTGTTCACACAGGAAAAGGATTTGCCAGGGGAAATGCACAGTGATAATGTAAACTCCCCATTAAGTATTACCTGCCTAACCCAGGAAGAAGTGCAGAACCGCCTTAGTAAGATTAAAGTTGACAAGTCACCAGGCCCAGATGGCATTCACCCTCGGGTATTAAGGGAGGTAAGTAATGTGATAGACAGGCCTCTCTTCCTTATATTTAAAGACTCTATAGAAACAGGGTCTGTTCCTTTTGATTGGCGGCAAGCAAATGTGGTACCAATATTCAAAAAGGGGTGTAAAAGGGAACCTGGAAACTATAGGCCGGTAAGCTTAACATCTGTTGTGGGTAAAATTTTTGAAGGGTTTCTAACGGATACCATTATGGAATATCTCAATGTTAATAAATGTTTAACTCCATATCAACATGGATTTATGAAGGATCGCTCCTGTCAGACTAACCTGATCAGCTTCTATGAGGATGTAAGCTCTCAAATGGACCAAGGAGAATCATTGGATGTCATTTATCTCGACTTCTCTAAAGCATTTGACACTGTCCCACATAAAAGATCGGTAAGTAAGATGAGAAAGCTTGGGCTAGGGGAAAATGTGTGTAGATGGGTAGGTAGCTGGCTTAGTGATAGAAAACAAAGAGTGGTTATTAATGGTGCATACTCAGATTGGGCCAGGGTTACTAGTGAGGTACCACAGGGTTCTGTATTGGGCCCCCTACTATTTAATATATTTATTAATGATCTAGTGGATGGCTTACACAGTAAAATATCAGTATTTGCAGATGATACAAAACTTTGTAAGGTAGTTAACACAAAGGAGGACAGTTTGCAACTACTGACAGATTTGAGTAAATTGGAGAATTGGGCTGAAAAATGGCAAATGAGGTTTAACACAGATAAATGTAAGGTTATGTACAGTCATGGCCAAAAGTATTGACACCCCTGCAATTCTGTCAGATAATACTCAGTTTCTTCCTGAAAATGATTGCAAACACAAATTCTTTGGTATTATTATCTTCATTTAATTTGTCTTAAATGAAAAAACACAAAAAGAATTGTCCTAAAGCCAAATTGGATATAATTCCACACCAAACATAAAAAAGAGGGTGGACAAAAGTATTGGCACTGTGCGAAAAATCATGTGATGCTTCTCTAATTTGTGTAATTAACAGCACCTGTAACTTACCTGTGGCACCTAACAGGTGTTGGCAATAACTAAATCACACTTGCAGCCAGTTGACATGGATTAAAGTTGACTCAACCTCTGTCCTGTGTCCTTGTGTGTACCACATTGAGCATGGAGAAAAGAAAGAAGACCAAAGAACTGTCTGAGGACTTGAGAAACCAAATTGTGAGGAAGCATGAGCAATCTCAAGACTACAAGTCCATCTCCAAAGACCTGAATGTTCCTGTGTCTACCGTGCGCAGTGTCATCAAGAAGTTTAAAGCCCATGGCACTGTGTCTAACCTCCCTAGATGTGGACGGAAAAGAAAAATTGACAAGAGATTTCAACGCAAGATTGTGCGGATGTTGGATAAAGAACCTCGACTAACATCCAAACAAGTTCAAGCTGCCCTGCAGTCCGAGGGTACAACGGTGTCAACCCGTACTATCCGTCGGCATCTGAATGAAAAGGGACTGTATGGTAGGAGACCCAGGAAGACCCCACTTCTTACCCCGAGACATAAAAAAGCCAGGCTGGAGTTTGCCAAAACTTACCTGAAAAAGCCTAAAACATTTTGGAAGAATGTTCTTTGGTCAGATGAGACAAAAGTAGAGCTTTTAGGGCAAAAGCATCAACATAGAGTTTACAGGAGAAAAAAAGAGGCATTCAAAGAAAAGTACACGGTCCCTACAGTCAAACATGGCGGAGGTTCCCTGATGTTTTGGGGTTGCTTTGCTGCCTCTGGCACTGGACTGCTTGACCGTGTGCATGGCATTATAAAGTCAGAAGACTACCAACAAATTTTGCAGCATAATTTAGGGCCCAGTGTGAGAAAGCTGGGTCTACCTCAGAGGTCATGGGTCTTCCGGCAGGACAATAACCCAAAACACACTTCAAAAAGCACTAGAAAATGGTTTGAGATAAAGCACTGGAGACTTCTAAGGTGGCCAGCAATGAGTCCAGACCTGAATCCCATAGAACACCTGTGGAGAGATCTAAAAATGGCAGTTTGGAGAAGGCACCCTTCAAATATCAAGGACCTGGAGTAGTTTGCCAAAGAAGAATGGTCTAAAATTCCAGCAGAGCATTGTAAGAAACTCATTGATGGTTACCGGAAGCGGTTGGTCGCAGTTATTTTGGCAAAAGGTTGTGCATCCAAGTATTAGGCTGAGGGTGCCAATACTTTTGTCCGGCCCATTTTTGGAGTTTTGTGTGAAATGATCAATGTTTTGCTTTTTGCTTCATTCTCTTTTGTGTTTTTTCATTTAAGACAAATTAAATGAAGATAATAATACCAAAGAATTTGTGTTTGCAATCATTTTCAGGAAGAAACGGAATATTATCTGACAGAATTGCAGGGGTGTCAATACTTTTGGCCATGACTGTATACTATGAGTTATTTTTATATGGTTTTAATCAGTTTAATATAATATACACTGAGATGAGGTAAGCAAAAGGTCACTGAAACTTATGATAAAGGAATGTAAATTACTGGTCATTTGTTTATCCATCAACAAAGGACCACTGATATTCAAGGTAACTATCCTAATTAGATTGGGTGTGTAAACGTTCCCAAGGATGTTATCTTGTGCTCCGAAGCCCCTCCTCCAGCTTGCTGTATTTCTGCCATGTGGCACACATGAGGCCCCCTCCTCTAGCTTCCTGTATTATATACTGGTTAAAACAGGTATTGAGGGGATGTGTTTATAGCCAATGGACAATAGGCATGTGACATCATTCCCCACATGGTGGGGCTGGACACACCTTTTAGCTGGACATTTAAAGGAACCAGGACACATGTGTTTAGTCTCTTTGGTCTCCTGGAGGATGTGTGGTCGACGTCTATCTGAATAATGTAATGTATGAATAATGCTTGTTTCTGATTAATGTATATGTATTTATAGTTTTATACTGTTTCTTATTTGATCTTATCACTTATTAAGTAAATCAATTTATTAAATTCAATTCTTGTGTGAGCATTTTCATATTCATCACAATTCATTGGAACCCTTACAATACAAATTATGGAAAGGAGAAACAGATGCTACAATTACTTAGTAAATGGGAAATTGCTGGGGAAATCGACATGGAAAAAGACTTAGGCATCTTAGTCAATAAGAAGCTAAATTGGAGTGCCCAGTGTCAGGCAGCTGCCACCAAAGCAAACAGGGTCATGGGATGCATTAGAAGAGGTCTGGGGACACGAGATGAAAACATAGTTCTCCCTCTGTACAAATCACTCGTCAGACCACACTTGGAGTATTGTGTGCAATTTTGGACGCCGGTGCTCAAGAAAGACATTACTGAACTTGAAAGGTTTCAAAGGCGGGCTACTAAAATGATAAATGGAGTTGGTTCACTACAATACCCAGAAAGGTTATCAAAATTAGATCTATTTACTCAAGAAAAGAGAAGACTTAGGGGAGACCTAATATACACTCACTGGCCACTTTATTAGGTACACCATGCTAGTAACGGGTTGGACCCCCTTTTGCCTTCAGAACTGCCTCAATTCTTCGTGGCAGAGATTCAACAAGGTGCTGGAAGCATTCCTCAGAGATTTTGGACCATATTGACATGATGGCATCACACAGTTGGCGCAGATTTGTCGGCTGCACATCCCTGATGCGAATCTCCCGTTCCACCACATCCCAAAGATGCTCTATTGGATTGAGATCTGGTGACTGAGGAGGCCATTTGAGTACAGTGAACTCATTGTCATGTTCAAGAAACCAATCTGAGATGATTCGAGCTTTATGACATGGCGCATTATCCTGCTGAAAGTAGCCATCAGATGCCTGTTCTTAGCTGAGAGGAGTGGTACCCAGTGTGGTCTTCTGCTGCTGTAGCCCATCTGCCTCAAAGTTCGACGCACTGTGCGTTCAGAGATGCTCTTCTGCCTACCTTGGTTGTAACGGGTGGCAATTTGAGTCACTGTTGCCTTTCTATCAGCTCGAACCAGTATGCCCATTCTCCTCTGACCTCTGGCATCAACAAGGCATTTCCAGCCACAGAACTGCCGCTCACTGGATTTTTTTTCTTTTTCGGACCATTCTCTGTAAACCCTAGAGATGGCTGTGCGTGAAAATCCCAGTAGATCAGCAGTTTCTGAAATACTCAGACCAGCCCTTCTGGCACCAACAATCTTGCCACGTTCAAAGGCACTCAAATCACCTTTCTTCCCCATACTGATGCTCGGTTTGAACTGCAGGAGATTGTCTTGACCATGTCTACATGCCTAAATGCACTGAGTTGCCGCCATGTGATTGGCTGATTAGAAATTAAGTCTTAACACACAGCTGGACAGGTGTACCTAATAAAGTGGCCAGTGAGTGTATATGTACAAGTATATCAGAGGGCAATACAGAGATCTCTCCAATGAACTGTTTGTACCAAGGACTGTGACAAGAACAAGGGGGCATTCTCTTCGTTTGGAGGAAAGACAATTTCTGCACCAGCATAGAACAGGGTTCTTCACGGTAAGAGCAGTGAGGCTCAGGAATTCTCTTCCTGAGGAAGTTGTGATGGCCAACTCACTGAATGAATGTAAGAAAGGAATGGATGCTTTCCTTGTGAGTAACAGTATAGAAGGTTACGAATAACAGAATATTATAGGTAGATGGTTGACCCAGCTTTGGGGAAGGAACTTTTTTCCCTATGGAGAAAATTGGCTTCTACTCTGTGTGTTTTTTGCCTTCCCCAGGATCAACAATGCAGAACTGCTGCACTAAAAATAAGCTGAACTAGATGGACATAAGGTCTTCCTTCAGCCTTCAAAACTATGTAACTGTGCGGTCACCTGGTGACTGGAGAGAGTTCAGTGTGACTAGTGAACGCTTGGTAAAGCTTGTGTGAGGAAATAATGGACTATGTGTAAGCTGGTGATGTGCAACCTGACCTACAATGTGGTTTATGAGCTTTAAATAAACCGTATGGACTGTTTTGTAAGAAAAAAATGTGGTTGACTATGTTAATCCGCTGCCAAGCGAGTGTTCCCCAACACACATAGTAGGTGCTATGCTACAATATATAAACATAAAAATTAGTCCATGCAATAAATACACTGGCACTTCATAGTACAAATCAAGAAAACAAGGAGGTTCCGGAGTTATATCATATAGTAGCCGAAAGAAGAGACCCAACAAAAACTACGGTACATTAAAATCAATAATTTGTATTAATATACATTAAAATCAAATTAAAATAACAAAATGCCCAGCAGGAGGCTATTTAAACGCCATTCAAAAATTCAGTTAGAACTATAAATCTAAAGATATCCTTCTGGTAAATTAATCAACAATTAGCAAAATCAGGCAAGGCTAAATTTCAAAATTAGCAGCTATAGACACAATCCCTGTTATCACAGTAGAAATATTATTATTATAAAAGTAAAGGAGATACAGCTAGTATTGTGCCTGCAGTCTTGATATCACCATATAAATTATATATATTTGTCAACAAATATGTCAATCATATGTCATAAGTTAGGGACACCACATCTGCCTTACAGCGAATTGATCAATTACAACTTGATGAGAATGTGATATTGGTAACGGCAGATGTAGAGTCCCTATACACTTCTATTAAACATCATGTGGTTTGATGGCGGCTAAGTGGTTTTTGGGCTCCAGTAACATTGATCCCCCCATTGCTGACCTTGTTTTAATGCTATTGGATTTTTTATTAAATCATAATATTTTTACCTTTAATGGAGAAAATTTTTTACCGGTACAAGGTACAGCAATAAGGGCTTCTTGTGCCCTGGCTTATGCCATTCTTTTTTTAGTGGTATGGGAAAGGAGCATTTTCCAATGTGACCTCATCCAGGGTATGGAAAAAGTCCATAACTGAATGAGGTACATTGATGACATCTTTTTTATATGGAAGGGTACCAGTGATGGATTATGTGCTCTTTTTGACAGACTTAATCAAAATTACATCAATGTTAAGCTTACTTTTAAATTTGGAATTTTAGGACATCTTGATCACGGCCTCTTCAGATGGACATTTGAATACGGACATTTACCGTAAGACTATGGCCACCAATTAAATGTTGTTGACACAGTCATCACATCCGGCTTGTTAGGCGTCGGGTTCCTGCAGCTGCACATCGGGAATCCAGAGCCTTGCATCCTGCAGTCTCCCATTCTTCTCCGACCGCTCAGGAGCATGCACAGCAATCTCGGTGTCGCAGGTGCTCTGCTCAGACCAGCTCTGTAGGACTGGTTGTTGCTGCTGCCACCTCAGGGTCAGCAATAGCAGCGCAGGCTACCCTGCAGCAAGCCACTCCAATGGCTAAGTCCTCTCGTCACGCTACTGGGCATGCTCACGAGGCGATCTCCCATTGGAGATCGGGAGTCTAGTGCTCCGGTCCTTCTCCTGATCTGATTGGTCCATCCCAGAGATCTGGAAGGTCCCGCACGGCTATAAAAGGTCTGCATGGCCGAGCGGCCATGCGCTAGTATAGGCTTTACTTGCTAGATGTGTGAATGGTGATGGATGTATAATTCTGGTGACTGACCCATTAAGATTCCCCTCCCTTTGATATTACGCATGTGGATAGGGAACTTGAGTAGCAATCAGCGCCAGTCAGTGGCAAGCCGTAGGTCACTGTGCACACCGCACCTCTACACAGTGCTAGCGTCCGGCAGTGCACCCCCTCTTGGGCATTGTCGTACAGCGGCTGGTTCAGTCGCCGCGCTGCAGTCAGCAGCACTTGGGGCGTCCGCAGTTGCGACACCGCACGCACGGTAGGTCTAGACAGACTCCGACCCTGTGTCTAGGGCCTGAGTCCTGTGACCATATACCGTGCATGCACACCGCTGAGACCTGTGAGGTAAACACGCTCGGCATTTATGTTTATGCCGTTAGGCGCCTCTGTGAACATAACAGAGTACGCCCAGTGCACACCGGGTGACGTTCAACCCGTGTGCGCTATACCGCCATATTGTGTGTCTGCCATTATATAGCAGCAGTTTAACACCTACTGCATGGTGGACCCCGGGCGGCGAATGCACTTTCTATTTTATATTTAGTGCGTTCCGCCGTCCCTAACACGGCTTCTATGATAAAGGGAATATTGATTGGCCAGATATCCTGGTACACAGCCATTATATATCTGGAGAAAGTAGGAGGAGATTGAGTAAAAATACAGGCAAACCAGGATCCTTTCCTTGTGGTATCTGCAAGAGATGTCTAAATTTGGTAAAAGCTGGTACTTTTTCAAACCAGGATGGGTCTAAAATATTTGAAATTAGGAAACACATTAATTGTTACTCACAGGGTGTCATTTATCATGCCCAATTTGATTTGGTCTCTCTGGGTTTTAGGGGTGGAGATTTGAGTAGAGCCCTGGCCCAAAAAGAAAGCCAATGGCTTTACCGCCTTGGCACTAGGAGTCCATTAGGCCTAAATGAGAATTTAGGGTTTGTGTCTTTTTTATAATGTCAGTGGTAGTTTTTGGCAGTTTTGGCAATTTATACTTAGTTTATTGTGGCATCTTTTTTTTAAGGGGTGGGTGGGTTTAATTATTTTTATTATTATATATATATATTTTTATCTAATTGTTGTGTTTTTAATTTAGATTGAGCACCGTATCTGAGAGAGTGTGTTTTCATTGGTCAAGTTGTTTACAACTGCAGGACGCGTATTTAGCCTTTTCGTGGACCTTGGGATCTGTACTGATTATGGAGGAAGATTTGTCTTGAGCATGTTTAG
Source organism: Dendrobates tinctorius (assembly GCF_039654945.1). NCBI lineage: Eukaryota > Metazoa > Chordata > Amphibia > Anura > Dendrobatidae > Dendrobates > Dendrobates tinctorius. Next base: position 11,563,965 of record NW_027361706.1, on the reverse strand, counting down.
AATATTGTTAAAAGGACTATTTACTTTAATAATTCACTTTATGCACTTTGTCACTTTATAATGTATATAAATGTAGTATTTTTATGTTTGTTTAGTCTTTTAGTTATATATCGATGGCTATATGCATTTATAATATGTAATGTAGCACCTTTTGCATTGTCTGCACCATTGATATATATTGGTACATATTGGATTGATTATATTAATAAATCTATATATATATATATATATATATATATAATCTTCTGAACCCTTGCTTTCTCTGGAAGAGGAACCAAGGCGATGGGCAGGAGACACAGGCAGCAGTACTCTGGTGGATGAGGTTTTTTTTTCATCTAAGACCACCATGGGCCAATCTCTAAAATAATAGAGAGGTTGATATCCCTTTTAAATTATTTATTACACATGTAATCACACATTATCACATACTGTTCAGATTGCCATTGTGTTAGGTGTAATATTATTGCCCCCCACATTCCACTATAATGACAGATTGTGGAGAATGATATTTTATACACCTTTATTATCAGAATAATAGATTTGCCCACAATGGAATCATTGCATCAAACTAGACATTAGTGCGTCGGAGTGTTTCCTACAAATCAGTCACATCGCGTGAGTCACTTCCCAAGTAATAGATCATTATCAGCCGACTTCTTTGCTGAAGTTCTTAGGAATTATAATCTTGAAGTAAAGTGCATCTGAGAAACCGTCACCGTTCTTGAGATTTAATCGCGATTCTCATCTGCAAATGCTTATAAAAAAAATTAAATATAGCAAATTATTAAACTGAACATTCAATAAAGTCGGATCCATTTATTTCATGTACGAGCGATAATGTATGAGTGGCATTCACCGCAGGCTCAATTCTGAAGATCATTCCAGGTGCCATAATTATCTGCAGTATTACTTAGTACAGGGTCATTACGTTAGATTGATAAATATATATACATTTAAGTATTTCAGTTCAGGTTACCATGTACAAGTGCTACTTGAAGATATAGGGTTAATCCGTAGGTTAATAGTGTTATGAAGGTGCATGGCCTCTGTTTTGAAAGTGCTACACCTGTGAGAAAATTAACTTTTGTTCTCTCAGCAGCCACCGGCTTTCAGTCATGTAGGTGTGTTGGCGTAGCTGCAGGTATCGCTTGTAACACCGTGCCTACCTGGCGCTTTGACTGACAGCTGTCTCTGCAATGGTGCATTTCTTAACTGATTGACCATCAAAGTGTTGGTGGGTGTACAACTGCCATTGACGGTCACTATAATGGCGCGCTTGCATGACTGAAGGCCGGTGGCTGCCGAGAGCATTGAAGTTAATTTTCTCTCTGGTGCCGCACTTTCAGAATAGGGGCCAAGCACCTTTATAATGCTATTAACCTGCAAAATAACCTTATGTCTTCAGGTTAATAATGTTATCGAACAGGACAGGTTTCTTTTAATAAAATTAAGGCTAAAATTAATACTTTGTACTGCCACAAAACTCTACACAAGTGGTATAGCAAATTAAGGGGTTGTTAAAAAGTAAGGTTTGATTTATGTTTCAAAGTTAAACTCTCCATTGTGCTAACGATCTAAGACTAACATCTTCTATAATCCAAACCTCACACTTTTATCTTCAAGACTTCTCTCGTGCTGCACCGGTTCTTTAGAATGCACTACCCCAGACAGTCCGGTTTATTTCCAGTATCCAGTTATAAGGAATCTTTAAAAACACATTTAGACTAGCCTATTGCTTCACCTCACTAATCCATTTCTTGTTCTCCTTTCCTAACTTTTCTTCTGAATGTGGCCCTTTCTATCATCTGTTTTCATACCCTCCACAGCACTTTGTATCTGTACTGCTACATAAGATGTCTGATGACCGATCCAGGCTGCCTTATTTGAATGTCCCTATTTATTATAACAAGGGCTGAACCATACACGACAAGCATTTTTTTTACCTTGTGTATCCCCCCATTGCCTCATACATTGTAAGCTTGGGATCAGCAGGGCCATCACCCCTCTTGGTAATTGAATAATGTATAGTTGTGTAATGTCCGATATAGTTTGTACAGTTTCCGAATATTTTGTTAAATGCTGTGGAATATGTTGGTGCCATAGAAATAAAATTATTATGTGAACAATAGTCCATGGACTGTGTCTAGTAATGTCATGGTCCAGGATGATGGACACAGTGACAAAATGATACTGTGGTTGGTTTGAAAAGCTAATTTAATAGTGATTGACAACCAATAAGACTGGATTTGACTGTTGTCAGTTGACCACTACAATGTTCCATCGCTCCAGACTTCTCAGAGGCTGCATCCATTCTGTGAAATTAATTTACCCAGGTCATCAAACTTGTTTCTAACATCTAAAGCTGCAAAGAAAAACTATTATGGCCAGGAATATGTCATAATCCTAATTTATTGATAATAGCTTTAGGCCTTTAAAAAAAAAGAAATGATAATAATGGCTTTAAGAAACACTCCCATCAAAGCTTTTATACTCCTAATATATTTCATTCATCATATTATATAGCACTATGTACTTACAATTGCTCATTTTGCCTTTCTACCCAGCCAATTCTTCTCTTTTCTCTGCTCTATGTAGAAACAGGAAGTCTCTTGTCCCTGCAAAAATCATTCTCCTCTTCAACTTCTGACCCAGCTGCCCCCTCTTCCTCCCTGCCAGGGACTTTTCCAGTGATTTATGACTCATGCAGGAAAAATTGACCTCTTGTTTTTACATAAAAGCTAGACATTAAGTCACATGATGTCATAGATCTAAAGGAACACAGAAGAATTAACTGGGCAGAAAGGTAAAATGGTAGAAGGTAAGTACACAGTGCTATATAGGTGTCACACACAGTGCGATCGCGCTGTAAGCAGACGCTGGGAGCTGGTATCCAAGGTAAACAGCGGGTAACTAAGCGACAAGCGCGCTTAGTTACCCGCGTCCTTGCTGGTCTTGATCTCTGGTGAGATCCGCCTGTTTGACAGCTCACCAGCGATCATGTAGCGACGCACCAGTGATCTTGACCAGGTCATATCGTTGTCGGGATCGCTGGTGCGTCACTATATGTAACGGGACCCTAGGAGTGTGCAGCATGTAAACACAGGGCAGCTCTGAGATGAGATCTTCAGGCTGTATGTAGTTATGTAAAGATGGATTCCTGGAGGAGGCTAGATACAGCAACTGAGGTAAATCCTGTTACAGCCTTCTCCTTAATCTTTTGTGGCTGTCTGTGTACAGTATGTAAATTTACCCTATTCAGGCAGCTAATTCCTTCTTTTGCAGATTAACCTGTTAAAAGCAGCTGTATCTTCCTCTTATGTGGGGCACCTGTTACACAAGAACATCTTATTACATGGCTGATAAATAACATTTATCAATATGAGGTAAAGTTTAGGCTCATAGGCTAGTTTCACACTAGCGTTTTTGCCCGCAGTGCATGGCGCCGCTAAGCCCTGCCCCCTGCCCGCCCCGTCCAGTCATCGCCGCCTACTATCGCACACGGCCGCATGCGATCTACGCACCCTATCTATAGCATAGGGTGCGCAGACCATGCGCTGGCCGTTCGCTAGTAGGATTTGTGCGTGCGCTGCGCACTTTTGAAGGTGCGCCGAACACATGTTGCATTTTGGCGCGCTCGGCGCACCTTCAAAAGTGTGCAGCACACGCACAAATCCTACTAGCGCACGGCCAGCGCATGGAATGCGCACCCTATGCTAAAAAGATAAGGTGCGCAGATCGCATGCCACCGTGTGCGATAGTAGGAGGAGATGACCGGATGGGGCGGGCAGGAAGCGGGCAGGGCTTAGCGACGCCGTGCGCTGTATGTAAAATACGCTAGTGTGAAACTAGCCATAGATTTGCCAAAATAGAAACACAAACATGTTGAATTTAATTCACAAGGATGTCCCAACTGGCAGCAAAACATCAACATTAGGACATTCTGTGTGGGCGGAATTCACCTGCGCTGCATTCCCATTCGGAAGATGAAGGCAGCAGTCGCAGTGTCTCCTATGAATTGCATACAGCAGGCTGTGTATCCTTTGTGATGTGTATACATCAGTCACAGTGTGTCCTCTGTGCTGTTTATGCACCAGTGCCACCCTCTCCTACGTGATTTATATACAGCAGCCCCAGTGTCTCCCAAGTGCTGTATGTACACCAATGCCACTGTCACCTATGTACTATAAATATATAGCAGTCCCATTGTCTCCTATGTGATATATAAGCATATATATATATATATATATATATATATATATATATACATTCACCGGGCATGTCACCCAATGATCATGTTTTGGATACTCATTGAGTGACATGTCGGTGAGTATGCTGGCCAAGTGAGAACTAAGATCTGTTTTCAGCTTCCAGGGACATGATGCCATTGTGAATGCACACAAATACCATGATAAGATCCTGAGGCCCATTGTTGTGCCATTGATGCACGACCATCACTTCATGCCGCTGCATGATAATGCATGGCCCCATGTTGCAAGAATCAATACAGAATTACTGGAAGCTAAAAATATCAAAGTTCTTGCATGTCCAGCATAGCCATCAACCTGATCAACGCTATGCAAAGGAGATGTGTTGCCCTGCATGAGGCAAATGGTGGTCCCACCACAAACTGACTGTTTTTCTGCTCCCCCCCCAAAAAAAAGAACTGAATAATTTAGAGTGGCCTTTTATTGTGGCCAGCCTAAAGGCCCCTTTACATTTAGCGAAGCACCAGCGATCCTGACGTCCTTCCGCCCGCCTCCACGCGTCGCTCGTCGGCACCAGCAGGAAGCGCCCGACGAGGAATGGAGCCGGACATTCTCGCGCGATCAGCGATGGACAGCAGGGGAGCCGGTCGGAGGTAAGTATCACACATAGTGATATCGCTATAACGTCACAAAATCGGTGCCGTTATAGCGATATCGCTAGCGATATCGCTATGTGTAAAACCCCCTTAAGGCATACCTGTGCAATAATCATGCTGTCAAATCAGAATCTTGAAAGATGGGAGCAAGAACAACTACTGTGTTTATATTTGTGGTCTGTGTGTGTGTGTGTGTGTGTGTGTGTGTGTATACAGTGGGTACGGAAAATATTCAGACCCCTTTAAATTTTTCACTCTTTGTTTCATTGCAGCCATTTGATAAATTTCATTTTCTTTCTCATTAATGTACACTCTGCACTCCATCTTGATTGAAAAAAAAAATACAAATGTAGAAATTTTTGCACATTTATTAAAAAAGAAAAACAAATATCTCATGGTCATAAGTATTCAGACCCTTTGCTCAGTATTGAGTAGAAGCACCTTTTGAGCTAGTACAGCCATGAGTCTTCTTGAGAATGATGTAACAAGTTTTTCACACCTGGATTTGGGGATCCTCTGCCATTCTTCCTTGCAGCTCCTCTCCAGCTCCATCAGGTTGGATGTTGAATGTTGGTGGACAGCCATTTTCAGGTCTCTCCAGAGATGCTCAATTGGGTTTAGATCAGGGCTCTGGCTGGGCCAGTCAAGAATGGTAACAGAATTGTTAGGAAGCCACTCCTTTGTTATTTTGGCTGTGTGTTTAGGATCATTGTCTTGTTGGAAGGTGAGCCTTCGGCCATGTCTGAAGTCCAGAGCACCCTGGAAGAGGTTATCATCCAGGATATCTCTGTACTTGGCCGCATTCATGTTTCCTTCTATAGCAACCAGTCATTGCAGCTGAAAAACACCCCATAGAATGATGCTGCCACCACCATGTTTCACTGTTGGGATTGTATTGGGCAGGTGATGAGCAGTGCCTGGTTTTCTCCACACATACCGCTTAGAAATATCACCAAAAAGGTTTATCTTCGTCTCATCAGACCAGAGAATCTTATTTCTCATAGTCTGAGGGTCCTTCATGTGTTTTTTAGTAAACTCTATGCAGGCTTTCATATGTCTTGCACTGAGCAGTTTCCGTCAGGCCACTCTGCCATAAAGGCCTGACTGGTGGAGGGCTGCAGTGAAAGTTGACTTTTTGGAACTTTCTCCCATCTTCCTACTGCATCTGTGGAGCTCAGCCACAGTGATCTTGGGGTTCTTTTTTACCTCTCTCACCAAGGCTCTTCTCTCACGATTGATCTGTTTGGCTGAACGGCCAGGTCTAGGAAGACTTCTGGTGGTCCCAAACTTCTTCCATTTAAGGATTATGGAGGTCACTGTGCTCTTAGGAACCTTGAGTACTGCAGAAATTCCTTTGTAACCTTGGCCAGATCTGTGTCTTGCCACAATTCTGTCTCTGAGCTCCTTGGCCAGTTCCTTTGACCTCTTGATTCTCATTTGGTCTGACATGCACTGTGAGCTGTGTGGTCTTATATAGACAGGTGTGTGCCTTTACAAATCAAGTCCTATCAGTTTAATTAAACACAGCTGGACTCCAATGAAGGAGTAGATCCATCTCAAGGAGGATCACAAGGAAATGGACAGCATGTGACTTATATATGAGTGTCTGAGCAAAGGGTCTGAATACTTATGACCATGTGATATTTCAGTTTTTCTTTTTTAATTTTCAAAAATTTCTACATTTCTGCTTTTTTCAGGCAAGATGGGGTGCAGAGTGTACATTAATGAGAAAAAAAATGAACTTTTTTGAATTTACCTTATGGCTGCAATGAAACAAAGAGTGAAAAATTTAAAGGGGTCTGAATACTTTCCGTACGCACTGTATAGGTATGAAAACCAACCCAGCTGCATAATCAAAATGCTGAGGAGAAGACCACCAATGGCGATCAACCCCATCAGCCAATACCAACTCCAAAGATACATAGAAGATCAGGAGAAAAATGGAGTACCCGGTGATAAAAAGTATAAATTTTATTAAATAGCAATCAATGATAAGAGACACAACATACAAAGTGGGTAACACATGTTTCCAGAGACATCCAGAAAGGAGATGCCCCCTCAACAGGTGCAGGGAAATGTTCATATGCATAGATCCATATTATAAAGAGTAGCACCCGTAAATAGCCAAGCCCACAATAAAACGTGCAAATATACAAAAGTAGCAAGTATAACTAATGAGGGAGAGGCTTACCAAAGTATACAGGCAAATAAGGGGGGGGCAGCCTGTTTACTTTGGTAAACCTCTCCCTTTAAGGGTGCTACTCTGTATAATATGGATCTATGCATATGAACGTTTCCCTGCACCTGTTTAGGGGGCATCTCCTTTTGTTCTGGACGTCTCTGGAAACATGTTACCGCCTTTGTATGTTGTGTCTCTTATCATTGATTACTATTTAATAAAATTTATACTTTTTATCACCGGGTACTCATTTTTTCTCCTGATCTTCCACTGTATATGTATATATATATATATAAATGTATGAACACACACACACACACATACACTGCTCAAAAAAATAAAGGGAACACTTAATCAACACAATGTAACTCCAAGTCAATCACACATCTGTGAAATCAAACGGTCACTTAGGAAGCAACACTGATTGATAATCAATTTCACATGCTGTTGTGCAAATAGAATAGACAATAGGTGGAAATTATTGGCAATTATCAAGACACCCTCAATAAAGGAGTGGTTCTGCAGGTGGGAACCACAGACCACTTCCCAGTACCAATGCTTTATTGCAGATGTTTTGGTCACTTTTGAATGTAGGTTGGACTTTCACACTCGTGGTAGCATAAGATGGACTCTACAACCCACACAAGTGCCTCAGGTAGTGCAGCTCATCCAGGATGGCACATCAATGAGAGCTGTGGCAAGAAGGTTTGCTGTGTCTGTCAGCAGTGTCCAGAGGCTGGAGGCGCTACCAGGAGACAGGCCAGTGCACCAGGAGATGTGGAGGGGGCCGTAGGAGGGCAACAACCCAGCAGCAGGACCGCTACCTCTGCCTTTGTGCAAGGAGGAAGAGAAGCACTGCCAGAGCACTGCAAAATGACCTCCAGCAGGCCACAAACGGTTACAGTAGAAACCGACTCCATAAGGATGGTAAAGTATGCGGGCCTGAAGTCCACAGATGGGGGTTGTGCTCACAGCCCAACACCATGCAGGACTCTTGGCATTTGCCACAGAACACCAGGATTGGCAAATTCACCACTAGCACCCTGTGCTCTTCACAGATGAAAGCAGGTTCACACTGAGCACATGTGACAGAGTCTGGAGATGCCATGGAGAGCGATCTGCTGCCTGCAACATCCTTCAGCATTACCGGTTTGGCAGTGGGTCAATAATGGTGGGGGGTGGCATTTCTTTGGAGGGTCGCACAGCCCTCCATGTGCTCGCCAGAGGTAGCCTGACTGTCAATAGGTACCGGGATGAGATCCTCAGACCCCTTGTGAGACCATATGCTGGTGCAGTTGGCCCTGGGTTCCTCATAATGCAGGACAATGCCAGACCTCATGTGGCTGGTGTTAGGAACGGCGAAACGCAATAAATAAATAATAAAGTGCATTCACCGCTCGGGGTCCACCGTGCAGAAGGTGTTAACACTGCTGCTAAATAATGGCAGACACGCTATGAGGCGGTATATTGAACGCGGGTTAGACGTCACCCGGTGTGCGCTGGGCGTACTCTGTTAGCTTCACAGAGATGCCTAAGACAATAACATAAATGTGGAGCCTGTTGGACTCACGAGTCTCATAGAAGTGCACGCACGGTATATGGTCACAGGAGCTGGGCCCTAGTGGGCAGAGGGTCAGAGTCCATCTAGACCTACCGTGCATACGGCGTCGCAACTGCGGACGCCAAGAGGAGCTGCGGACTGCAGCGCGGCGATAGACACTGCCGCTAATCAACAATGCCCGATAGCAGGCGCACTGTGGAGGATGCTGATGTGGCTTGTAGCGTGCTACTGGCTGGCGCAGACACTAAAGCTAAGTCCCTATACACACTCGTAATATCAGAGGAAGGGGATCTTTAGGAGTCATTCGCAGGTTCATGCATCCATCATCATTCACACAATAGCAACTAGAGACTATACTAGCGCATGGCCAAGCGGCCATGCGGACCTTTTATAGCCGTGCACTTCCAGGACCTTCCAGATCTCTGAGATGGACAAATGAGATCAGGAGAAGGACCTGAGCATGTGATTCCTGATCTCCAATGGGAGATCGTCTCGTGAGCATGCCCAGTAGCGCGATGAGAGGACTTAGCCTCTGGAGCGTTTTGCTGCAAAGCAGCCTGCATTGCTATTGCTGACCCAAAGGTGGCAGCAACAGCCAGAACCACAGAACAGGTCTGGGCAGAGCATCTGGGACGCTGAGACTGCTGAGCAATCTCCTCTGCGGTCGGTCGATAGACAATGAGAGACCGCAGAATGTGAGGCTCTGGATTCCTGCTGAGCCACCGCAGGAACCCGACGCCTATCAGCTGGAGTGTGTCAGCAGTTCCTGCAAGATGAAGGCATTGAAGCTATGGACTGGCCCGCCCGTTCCCCAGACCTGAATCCAATTGAGCATATCTGGGACATCATGTCTCGCTCCATCCAACGTCACATTGCACCACAGAATGTCCAGGAGTTGGCGGATGCTTTAGTCCAGGTCTGGGAGGAGATCCCTCAGGATACCATCCGCAACCTCATCAGGAGCAAGCCCAGGCATTGTAGGGAGGTCATACAGGCATGTGGAGGCCACACACAATACTGAGCCTCATTTTGACTTGTTTTAAGGACATTACATTCCACTTTAATTTTGTGGGTGACTCCAAATCCAGGCCTTCATTGGTTAATAAATTTGATTTCCATTGATGAGTTTTGTGTGATTTTGTTGTCAGCACATTCAGCTTTGTACAGAACAAAGTATTCAATGAGAATATTTCATTCATTCAGATCTAGGATGTGTTATTTGAGTGTTCCCTTTATTTTTTTGAGCAGTGTATTTACAGACACACACATCAGTGATTTTCCTATGTGATGTATACTGTATACACCGACCAGTGTCTCCTATGTGATGTATATACATAGTCACTGTGTATGTGCTATACATGCATAGCAGTCTCAGGGTCTCTTATGTGATGTATATACAGCAGTTTGTGTCTCCTATGTGATGTATATAATCCATAACCCATGTCTTCTATGCAATGTATATGCAGGTGTCTCGTATGTAATGTGTAGACAGCAGTCTTAGTGCCTCCTATATAATGTATATACAGCAGTCTTGGTGTCTCCTATGTGATGTATTCTCCAGTCCTCTCGATGCCTGAGTTAAATAAACGTTACATGAGCAGTGAAGCATTTCCCACTGTGAGGAGACCTGCAGTGTAATTTACAGATTAGTGCAGAACAACTTACTGCTGTGAATTGTTATTGCAAAGAGTCAACTGTGCTCCAGCCCAATGCAAACCTGGAAAAGCAGTTGTGAGTAGTATCATCATTACTACTACCCAACATCACACTTAACGCCAAAGAGAAGCCGCTCCTGCCATCACAATAGTAGTGAGACAATTAAAAATTATCCTACTGTATTTGTTCAAACATTTAAATTGATAATTTTGTATGGTCTGGGAATAATGGTATAAATATCCAAAGTGCCCTTGGCAGAAAAAAAAGATTCCCCACCCCTGGCTTGATCACTTAGATGCTGTGGTGAACAACAACATAGAATCTAAGGGAATAAACTGCTACAAAAAGAGGTAGCACCAATTGCAGCAGTTATTTGCAAGTGTCTGCGGTATAAAATAGCGGGTACCAAATTTGTATGTAGCGGGCTTAGGGCTATCGTGCTCCAAAACAACGTATTCAGTGATGTGCAATACATAAATGGTGGATTTGGAGAAGAATGGGAAGACGCCAGGCAAAGGTGCGCCTTTTATTATCGGGCCCCTGCAACTCAAAGTCCCCATAGCTCACACGTCTGCGGCCACAAACTCCAGCCCTTACAATGGTAGTACCCAACTGTCCTAATCTTTTGGACAGCCTAGTTTTCAGTCATCCACTCCAGTTGCTCACTGTGGGAAAAACACAAAGAATGTAATCTCTGTCCCGAATGTGATTCTTGCACTGGATGTGATGCCGGAATGCCGAGTAAAACGTATCTAGTGTCACGTGCGCATGCACACATACTCCCAGAGAAGAGAATATCACCAGATGTCAACCTCACTTTGGTAAAATAATAGTAGAGCCTGCATCCATGAAAAAGAAAACTGTGGGAACTTTATCTGATTGTTAACATGTATTTAAGAAGCAATAATGTAATCTTTTCAATCAACGAGGAGTGGGGGTGGAGATGGATGCAAGACAAGCTCAAAGTCCACAAAGCTACCATATTTATCTTCTGTATTATGACTGCCGATACTGGACCGTTCTAGACTAAATTTAGGTAGTTAGATCTGTGTCCAGGCTGCCATATGTATATTTTCGTTGTAATGCGAATGCAAAGATGAGAAGAGCTTCTTTTTAATTTCATACTTACCCAATTATAAGCTCTACGGAATATGTTGGCGATACATTAAGAGTTTTATTACCACAACATACTTAAGTGGCTTTCCTAATGTACTTATATTGGCATTTCGTAAATCCCCTTAGTCATTGCCAACTTAATATCCTACGTAGAAACAGTATTCCGGTAAGATATTTTATATTGTAGGTCATTAATGCTATAAAAATGATTCTGCAAAGTCATTTATTTAATGAAGGCCACTAGATTAACACCACACTTAGGGAACCAATTCCCATTTTTTTTTCTCTAATGGATTTGTCAATAAAATCACACATTTAAAAAGGACGCTCTGCTCCTCCAGAGGGTCCACCGCCAACCTCTAACCTCCAGGATTATGGTCATTTCTTAATTTATGCATTTGATTTATACCAAGTGTTGATCGATTAATAGTGAGCAGGTACTTAGATAAAATTCAAGACTGATATATGTTTACAGATTTCGGCCCTGGAGACAGCTACATTTCTAGGGATATACTTGGATCAGCCGTAACAATAAAAGCAGTGACAAGTCAAATTTTATCTTGGGATAAAGGATCCTATTTAGGAGCGGTATATATTCGATAAAGTGAACACTCCGTTCTTGAAGTTGATGTATCGGCAGTGGAAATAATGGACTAGTGTTAGCATTTGATTGACTTCGACAAGCGCCAAGATGGTTAAATGACTGGGTCAGAGCTTCTCCAGAACAGCAGGTCTTGTGGGATGAGTCCAGTATGCTGTGGTTAGTACCTATCAAAGTAGTCCAACGGAAGGACAGCAGGTGAACCGGTGAGAGGATGAAGGGTGACCAATGCTCATTCATGCATGTCACGAGTGAAAGCTAGTCCGTCTGTTCCAATTGCACAGATGAGCTACCGTAACACCAATTTCTTAAAAGGATATTGCAGTTTATGATAGAATAGTATCAGAACCTAAACCAACCAATTTCTTCTGAGGAGGTAAGATCAGTCATTAAATCTTCATAACGGCATAAAGCCCCTGGGCCGGATGGGTTCTCGGTAGAGTTTTATAAATTCTTACAACCCTTAATTACTCCACACCTCACTTCTCTTTTTAACCATATTTTGGACTCGGGTTCTCTGCCTAATAGATTTAACGAAGCCTGTCTGTCATTACTTCTAAAACCGGGCAAAGATCCGCTTCTCCCTGCCTCGTACCGCCCAATTTCCCTTTTAAATGTTGATTTTAAATTGCTCACCAAAATCATGGCTAATAGATTACAGTCTATGCTTTGTCCATGGTCGGTCTATCACCTACAATATCAGGACGGTGTTAGCGGCCATCACACAGAGTTATCAGGCTAGGGCCAAGCAGAATACACTGGTCAGCCTTAACTCTGATAAGGCTTTCGACCATGTGTCCTGGTCTCATCTTATCAGAACTCTGAAGTATAGACTGTTTGGCTTTACCTTTTTTAATTTTATACGCACAATTTACACTAACTCCTCCCAATCCTTGATTTGGCTTTATGGTATCCAGTCAACCCCTTTTTCCATCTTCAGGTGGAAGAGGCAGGGCTGTCCTCTGTCACCTTTGTTGTTTAATATTGCCCTTGATCCCTTACTAGGATATCTGGAGATGATCCCTTGCTTTGGGGGCATAGGGGTCGGTCACCATACACTTAAAATGTTGGCATTTGCTGATGATATCTTACATCCAATCCTAAGGAATCCATTTGCTCTATAATGGACGCCTTTAATGAATTTGGAGCAGTTTCGGGATTTCTTGAAAACTTTAATAAATCTCATGCGTTAGCTATTTTTAAAACTGCTCAGAAACAGTGGCAGTTCCCTTTTCCCTTTCAGTGGAGAAATTCTTTACGTTATCTTGGGTTGACTTACCATCAAATCCTCATGATATCTATAAATTAAATGTTCAGCCTCTTATTTCTGTAGTTATACAAGAAATTCAATCCTGGAAATCCCTTAAATTATCCTTTGCAGGTAAAGCCCATCTAATTAAAATGATCTCTTTCCCTAAAATACTCTTTCCTTTACAGACGCTCCTGGTTCTACTTTCTAAAGCTGATGATAGGCTACTGACATGAGCCTTCCACCAATTTATTTGGGCTCAGAAGGGGGCTCTAGAATTCGTGTTTTTAAGCTACAGCAAACCAAATCTTGGGGTGGATTTAATCTCCCAAATTTACGCCTCTACAGTATAGCGGCTGCTCTTCACCAATCCCTTGATTGGATATACGCCGTTAATCGCTTCACTAATACCCCAATAGATGAGGCCATGTCTAGACCCTTCAGCCTCCCAGCATTGCTTCACCTACGAAATGCTGAAATTCCAGTGGAGGTTAGAGATAATCCTCTATTATGGTCAGAAATCTTAGGATGGCGTCAAGCTAGACGAGTTAGCGGTCTTGACCATCACATCTAGATGTTTCTTCCCTTACAAGGTAACCCCTCTTTTCTACAAGGCAAGCCACCTCCCATTTACAAGGTGCTTGGAAACAATGGACGTAGACTGGCCCGAGATACGTTAGCAAATAATCAATGCCTTCTTACCTTGGAGGACATGGTTTTCAAATACCCAATCCTTACAGAAGACAATTTTACTATCTCTCAAATTAGACATTACGTAAGCTCAATATTGCGAGACATACCGGATGATGCTAGAACACACCCTCTAAATTTAATATCCATTAAAACCCAAATGGGAACTTATTCTATGAGTCTTATATAAAAATCATTAAAGCCTTTTATACATTGGTCAGACTCTTCACCAGGCCCAGGAAAATGGGTTGCTTAATTAACGAACTGTCGGGTGAATGACCTTTTGAAAGCCACTCTGCATATTAACTCTGTATTACCCTATGACAGTTACATAACCGTGTCTCTTATGATATTTCATAGAGCATACATCTCCCCGGAGGTCAAGTCTAAATTGTCCCCCTCAGGGGACTATCCCTGCCCTAAATACTTGCACTCCCCAGCTGATATTTTCCATAGCCTTTGGGACTGCCCAAAAATAAGGGAGGTGTGGGATACACTTCTGCAACATCTCATCAACACTTGTGGCATATCTCTCTCCCCGGAGTGGGCCATATTTAATATTCTCACACAGGACCAGTTGGTGAGGCTTTCTGTCCAGCAGCGCCGCATCTTGTTCATATGGACGGCAGCCACACGTAAAAGCATTCTCCATTTGTGGGCACAAGATATAACACCTTCTTTAAGCCTAATTACTACAAAAGTAACATATCTTCAAAATGGATTGGATAGAGGCCTTACTTAATAAAGAAAAAGACACCGAACGCTTTTTTCTCACATGGTCCTCTTTTATTAATACTCAGACATCTTCCACACGCCAGGCGATACATAGTTGTTTCCAGCTCACCAACTGTTATATGAGAGAGCAGCTTGCCTGTAATATCCCTGTTAGACTGGATTGAAATTGTGTTACGAAGTTATGGAGTTTGCCCGGGGAAGTGGGGGGAGGGGCGGGGGTTATAGTTGAAAAATGAGGTCTAATGTTAATAATATTGCATAAATGTTCTTCTGTTATGTTATTGGACATTATATGTATACTTTGTACACCCAATAAAGACGGTTTAAAAAAAAAAAATAGTGTCAGAACACACAGTGTATTTGTGTACATATGGGATTTTGATCCCATTTAAGTAATACAATTGCTCATTCAAGACAGTAGGCTAGGGGGAAAAAATGGCAAAGCACGGCATCCATGTGCGTCCATGTTTAGTGGGTCGTAGAATTAGGAATATCTTTTGCCAACGGGAAACACACGACACTGGTGGTAAAATCTTACAAAAGTGCCCATGTACGGATAAATCTGATCCACTGATGAAAAATAGTCTTTTTTGTATGCACCCCCCTCCCCCAACCCCAAAGAAATTGAACATGTGATTGCCTCACCACTACTGGAGCTACCGCCTCACCATCACTGGAGCTGCTGCAACTCCCCCAACCTACTGTCTCCTTCCCACCATCCTGTAGAATGTAAGCCCGAAAGGGCAGGGTCCTGTCCCCTCTATATCAGTCTGTGATTGTTAGTTTGTTTACTGTAAGTGATATCTGTAATTTGTATGTAACCCCTTCTTATGTACAGCACCATGGAACCAATGGTGCTATATAAATCATTATTAATAACAATAATAATAATAATAATAATAATAATAATAATAATAGCCTTATAGGGAACCTGTCTTTTGCAAAAACCGCCCCTTACCCTGCAGATATAAGGCGAATCTACAGGTTGATAACTTTAAAATGCTGCCCGGCCAAACTGACAGCCCAGCTTCCAGTAGAAAGTGAACATGTGTCCTTCCGGTAGCCGCTCGCTTTTAGTAATAGGGGCGGTGCACGGAGGGGGAGGATACAAGTTTATTTCCTCCCGGTAGCCAGGTTTTCAGCAAGACAACAAGGCAGAATTCTAACCCTATATGTGTTATGTAACATTTTTTGCACCTGATAATCAAAAATCTGAAAGATGATCACACACTCACTTTCTGCTTCCGAGTTACGGTTGCCAAACAGAAAGATGGTTCGGTTGAGGACTAATTTGGACAAAAGAAAGCACGTTGACACATTCGGAATGTTTTCAAGCACAAAATGTTTATTTTATATTATTATACAATATTGAGGCATTGGTGCCACTGACTGTGTCAGCATACAGGAGGGGAGGGCAGTTTATACAATTATTCAGGCAAGAGCGACTTGGAAGGTAAGATTCAGTGCAAGCATAGGGAAAAGAGTGCAGTACATAGTTCCCATGTTTGCTCACGAAGCACGGACATGAATCTAAAAACGAATTCAAGATGTCGAAGAGAACATAAATCTCTCCCTATCTTAAAAGAGTTCTCGCCCTGCAGAATGGTCCATATAAAATTCAATTCCAACAGAATTGATGAGTTTACAGTCAGGGATTACCAACAAAATGGAGACATTTACAATGGTTTGAAGACTTAAGGAGATACATTTCACAGCTTGACTGAATGAGGCTTGAAGGCCTCCAGCGGAAAATCCAAAATATCACGAAAGAGAAATGTATCCGGTTATCCTGTCTGACTACCTGTGTAAGGATTCGAGGGTCAACCACTCACAATGCATGAGCAGGTTGCAGTGATATACCAAGAAGTCGTGTACAACAACTGGCAGGAGATCCACCAAGTCCATTTGATAGTCTAAACAGGACTTTCCTGGTGAAACTAAAGTAGTACTGGTGTCAGCGGCCACCCTTGCCCCATCTTAAAACAGAACGAAGGGTTCATCTTCAAGGCTAGACCTACCATTAGTTCTCATAGCTAATCAATGTCAGCTGCATAAATATAGATTATTCACTAGAGCAACTGTAGAGTCTACGCAAAGGATCTGTTCAATGAAGTTCTGCTGATGCCATATGGTGTAAATCTGAAGATGACTTTAAAAAAAAAAATACAAAAAGAAAACTCAAACTGAAAAAGACCTTATTAACTCCAGACAAATGGAGATTTTTTTTTTCCAAGTGGCCTAGACTCAAAAAGCAAAAACAGTGTTCTTGGTAAAGATGGATCTCAATTTTCTAAAAGTAAAAGGAGTTATGGTGAAAAGTGAGTAGAAAAGAATAGTGATGTGCATTACCAAAAAGGGCAAAGACTGCATTCATCTTGCTTGGAAAAAAAAATAAATTCTCTACTTGTTCACATGGAAAGAACATAAAGCAATAACAATATCAAAAAAGAAGCATCAGCTTAATGTGTTCCAATACTGAGAAGATTGTGGGCATGTGCAATGAATAAAGTGCAAAGTTAATAATGGTTAAAAAAAAAAAATAATAGTAATAATAATATATATAATTGTTGGGCAAATTCGCAAGGTTTTTTTTGGTGGGTATGATAAAATAATGGAAACCTAACTCAGACATGTAGGCATCAGCGCGTTGAGCAACAAGCTTCACAGGACCCTAGATCAGCAACCTCTGGGTAGTCCAGACTGTCAGACTAGAGTTCTTTAAACCTTCCACTACCTGTGGGGATCAATGGCTCCTGTTTTTATTAGCAGGTTGAGCATGACATCATCATTGTGCTACAATGCATGCTTGATGTCATGCCGGGCTTACCAATCAGAAGAGGTGTCAGGAATACCGGCAGGAAGGAGGAGGTCCAGTCCGGCAGCCATAGACTACAGCCGTGGCTGCTGGACCAGTGTCCTGTACACAATTTTACTCCACTGTAGTAGGCAGTTGCTGTAGAAGGTCATTGGTAATAAGGTGTTGCAATACAAAGACTGATCTGGGAGTTCATTCTAGACACTAGTAGCCTCAATTAGCCAATAGCGTGGAGCATATTCATTTTTGGCTTCCAGTAAGTTAATGTATTCATCTGAATGGCAACTTGGGTCACAAAAAATTTATAGAAAAGAAACAGATCAACGAATTCATGCATGAAAATTATTTTTCATTCACCAAACCTTGAGAATTTGCTCCCCCAATCCCCTAAAAAAAAAAAAAAAAATAAAACATCTGAAAAATAAAATTTGACAAAAATAATACATAAAAATGATATCGATGCATCCTTCCAATGACAATGTAGCTCAGTTTGTACCTGGAAACAAAATTTTACTTTGTAAGTGTCAAGTCATTTACACATTCTCTAGGTTAAAATAATTAAAAAAAAAAAAAAAAGTTAGTATTCATCTATGCTTTTTACAGGTTTAAATTAAAAATATATATATATATATTTTTAAATTTATGTAGTCGGAGAAAAGGGGACCGATATACATATATATATATATAAAATACAACCTCCATTTTTCACAGTTAAGGCGAAAAGGAAAAAAAAAAAAAAGTGCTGTGTGTATGTTGTGAAGGTCTGATATAAAAAATGGTGTCAACTAAAACAGCGGAAGAGAAGAATAAAAAAAAAAAAAAAAAAAAAGGGTTGCCAGCTTTGTTCTTTCCATTGGTTTTTCTTTGTACACACAGGGTTTCCCAAGTAAACTGGAAATTACTCAAGGCACTAAACCTCCCTTAATTTTTAGTTCAAGTACTATACATTTCAGAAAGTGTAAAATTATGTTACGGAGTAGTAGACCAAGCTGTAAGGGCTTTGAGAACCTACACGCATGACTTTCACAGTGATTGTATGGCTGTGTGCAGGTAGCTGTGGGTTTGGCCAGGACTTGCACTCGTACCCTACTCTTCTTCCATCATACAGTGCTGAAGAGGGCTGCTACTAATCATACAACTTTACCCAGCACCGCTGGGGTGGGACATGAGGACACACAAGGCGTGGACAGGCTCAGACAATTAGAATATGGATTTTTCATACAAAGGAAGGCCTTACAGCTACGTGATCCTCATGTTGGAATGAGACTGCTTCATGGTAGGTTGCGGCAAGGGCATTGGGAATATTTGCATGCTGGCAGACTGAGTTATCATCTGGTTTCCCGCCATGGTGGGCATTGCGGCTCCAGCCCACTGCACTCCATAAATCGGTGCCTGGAAAACTCCTGCATACTGATACAGGGGCATCATGTAAGGCGGTAATATACCAGACTGCGATGCTCCGGAGAGCGCTGCTGGAATTGAGGATGACATCAGTCCCATGGGGGCCGGACAAGTCAGCGGAGTTTTGGAATTTCTCGTTTTTTCTGATATACCTTGACTTGCCTGAGGAGAGAGTAGAAATATTTCACAATTGAAGAAGTACATTTGTAGATAATACAGGTAACACCATAGATTTTAATTAGAGATGACAATACATGCTCGCGAGACATGCAGCCGCGGGGACTCGAACATATCAAGCACGCCGAAGACACTCTGTTAGCAGCTGAGCATTCTCGGAGCATCGCTCATGCCAGTCTTGATGGGGGGGGGGGGGAGGTGTTGCCGTCATATGCTTCTTAATGAATAGAGAGCATCTTAAAAGTTGGGTGCGCCAACGTTCATTTTAAGGCACGCCGTTACATTAGATGAGCGGGTGTCATCATGCTCACAAACACCCAACCTGCCCATGATGGTAGAGTTGGCCAAATCATTTATGAAAATGCCAAAAATCACAAAAAATGTTCACAATCTCACATTGCGCAAAATTTTTTGTGACGTTTCAAATGGTCTTACTCCAGTAAACACTGATAAATCGGGGCTAAAGAGTTTTTTTGAGGCGTTGCAAAACAATACGTCTTTCAAACTGAAACTGATTCAGGATACTTCTTTTTGGGAGTAGTTTTAGGGGAGAAGTTTTTTTTCCCCCAAAACTGGTCTTGGAAAAGTTTTTTTTCCCCCTGAAATTCTTTGTAGTCTTCTGACTAGGCAGTATCTAGTTTGGAGAGGTTTGCTTCAGGATCTGCTTCAAAGAAGTCACATGCACTTTTTCTTCCACCCCTTACACATCCTTTTCAGGAAAAAAAAAAAAAAGTCTCAAAAACTCTTCATATGAATAGCAGCAAGTGTCGATTTACCATAGAAATGAATTGGAACAGCTTTTCAAAAGTTTGTGCACCTTTTTTTTTTTTTTTTTGGAGGATTTTGTAGCGGATCCAGTAAAAAAAAAACAAAACATAGCCCCTTTAAGTGTATATGTTGTCTTACGAGAACTGACAGTAGAATATGTGTTTACCTCTAGCTCCTCCCCCTCCCTTCCCACAGAACTTTATAAGCACCAACAGTCATCACCTATCTCAGGAATGGGAAAGTCTGTATTCACTTTACCCTAGAATTGAGAATGTTTAGAATAAAAGATCAGTCCTGGGGGGAGAAAAAAAATTGCTGCTTCCGATAGGTGGTGCTAGAGCTCTAATCCTCTTCCTCTGTGAAGAGACAATTTGCATATTTCATTTCAAAGAGGAGCACACAAGGCCTATAAGTCTCCTTACTCTGACAGGCCAGGCTTGGCTTATCACTCTCCATTACTCCTTAGACCTCTTTCAAAAGGGACATTTTTGACTATAAAATAGCTTGGAAAAGTGTTAATATCAGAAAAAGTAACTTACTGACGGTAAGTCATCAGTGCTGGATAAGGGCTTGTGCTCGAGGTCCAGCCGTTGCTGGTACTGCTTCAGTTGATTTAAGGATGGTTTAAATTGTGCTGCTCCAACAGTTTTGCTTGCCCACTCATCCACGAGCTTGTGAAGGTCCTCGGTGAACGTCCCTTTTTTGTTGTTACTATTGTTAGACTGAGCTTGGATCTGTGGGGTGGTCACAGCTGGGCCAGATGTCTGCTCGGGGCCCACAGCAAGGCTGCTCGTGGAGGATCCTGGACAAATTCAGAAAGACTCAATCACTACAGTCTTCTTACAAGGTTCCTTTTAAAGGGAATCTGTCAGCGGGTTTTTGTTATGTAATCTGAGAGCAGCATGATATAGGGCTAGAGACCCTGATTCCAGTGATGCGTCACTTATTATACCTCTTGCTGAAGATTATCACTGTAGGGCTAGCAAAACTGCTCTCATATAGTCCATCATATTCATGAGAACATTATAATCCTAACCCCCACCACTGATTGGCAGTTTTCTGTGTACACTTTGCATAGGCTCAGCATTTGGAGAACTGCTAGATATTCAGCAGATAACAGTTATTTTATCAATACTCCAGCAATCAGCCCAATAAGTGACATCACTGGAATCAGGGACTTTGTACCTACATCATGCTGATTCCCAGATTACATAGCAAAAATCTGGCCACAGATTCCCTTCACCATTTCTGTTCAGTTATGTGCATTCTCATTCGGTTATGACTCTAAATCTACAGCTGAACAATACTACAACTGCCACCCTATGCATACCAAGGCCCAAAAACCATTCCGTCATTATTCATGAGCAGAAAGGATCATAAAAAGAATTAAAAATAAAAAATGAGTTACTATGGGGGGGGGGAAAAAAATCACTTTCCACAATTTTTTAATACATCAACCAAATCACAATCTTCTACTAATGCATTATATAGTTCAGAGGGGAGCGCTTACTTTATATAAGGCCGTGGCAATTGTCGCCATTGATTGCTCATGCACACAGCCATATGAACGGGAGTCTTTCAGCACCGGATGACTGTTCAAACCAAGAACAGGTGCTCAGTGCACCCGTTACTGAGCAGATAAGTGCTCCTTTCCATCCATCACCACACTCCTCTTCCTTGATTGACAGCTGTGGCTTTGCAGAAGTCACAATGGTGGATATAGATGGAAAGCAAGTAGGTGGGAAGGTGCCCTAAACTGTTCGGCCACACCAAGGGTGCACTAAGCGCCTGTGCTTGGTTGGTCGTATTGTGCTAACAGACTCCCTTTAAGGCTCTGTAATATGCCACTAGTAGAGATGGATCAGGTATTAACATACATGGTGCGCCGTACGATGGAACTGCACAACTTCCATGTGCTGCCGTACGGGATCACTTTACATGGTTCTTCTTTATTTAAAAGGCCTACAGTTCCAAAAAATAGTACTGACTGTAGCCTGAAGAATGTACCGTCATTTTTATACTGCCAAACAAAACTTTTCATTGGATGCCTATGGTAGGTATAGGTGGCAAAGGTTGGTGTGACCAAAAAAATCTGGACCTCTCTTTATGTTACAGGTAGTCTATCAAAAACATAGACAAAGCCATAGATTGTGTGTTATGGTTTAGTGCAATATATATATATATATATCATATATATATATATATATATATATATTTATTATATATTTTTTTATATTCCCATAGGAAATAAAAAATAGCAACCATGAAAACACTCAGTTCAAAATAAATAGCAAATATGAAAAAGCTCAGTTCGAAATAATAAAAATAGCAACTATGAAAAAGCTCAGTTCGAAATAATAGCAACTATCAAAAACACTCACTTAGAAATAAAAAAAATAAAAAAATAGAAACCATGAAAACACTCCGTTCAAAATAAAAAGCAAATAGGAAAATGCTCAGTTTGAAATTAAAAAATAGCAATCAAAAACACACTTCAAAATAAAAAAAGGAACCATCAAAAACACTCACTTCAAAATGAAAAAAAAGCAACCATCAAAAAACACTCACTTCAAAATAAAAAAAAGGAACCATCAAAAACACTCACTTCAAAATAAAAAAAGCAACTATGAAAAAGCTTAGTTCGAAATAATAGCAACTATCAAAAACACTCACTTAGAAATAAAAAATAGCAACTATCAAGAACACCCACTTAGAAATAAAAAATAGCAACTATCAAAAACACTCACTTCAAAATAAAAAAAAAAAAAGCAACTATGAAAGCGCTCAGTTCGAAATTAAAAATATAGGATCAAAAATGCTCAGTTCAACCTGAATGAGAATACAGAAACCCAACAACATGTTCAAGAAACTGATCACAGGGCATAACAAGAAGAGCGCAAACACAATGTGGGCACAGCATGCAGATAATCACACCAGATCGCAAGGCGAGGGTGCGTGGATTATCCGAGAAATACCTGATTTAACGTCTATGGCACAAAGCTCAGAAAAAAAACAAAAAACTTTTCCCCTGCAGTAAGTGAGCAGGCTAGCAATAAGAATAAAGAGTTTCCATGCTATGAAGGATGATGCCAAGAAACAAGAAAAATAAAAACCGAATAGTTACTACTGCTGTGATCTTTGCCTAGACATAGCCGTTTCAGAGTGGACCCTATAAGGCAAAAAAAAAAAACAGTACAAGACAGACGGTTAGGCACAACTAAATAGGCAACAGGTTGGGAATAGAAGATGGATCGTATGCATTTTTATATTTGTAGGGCAAGGAGAGGCAGGCAAAACACAAAACAGCAAGTCACAACATAAAGAATGCAATAAGACAAAACCATCTGTGCAGCCAGCCCCTGTGCAGCCATTGTAAAGCATCGCATACAAAAAATGGTCAGCAGCAGACAAGGCACTCCATCCAGGTGCCAGAAGAAGAAATTGGCTAAAATTTACGTAAATGATGGTTTTTGTAGCCTTAAACTTCTTTAGAAATGCTAAATTATTATAATAATGGATTATAATTATGATAATTTCACCCAAAAATAAAAAAATACCTAAAAACGTAAACTTTTGACAAAAGTTCAGGAAATGTAATCACTATTAAAATGCGTGGTCTGGTTGCACCACAAACTAATGGTCTGAGCAAAAGATCCTCCACCATGTCAGTCCAGAATACCATGGCGTGGTCTACATACAGTGGGTACGGAAAGTATTCAGACCCCTTTAAATTTTTCACTCTTTGTTTCATTGCAGCCATGTGGAAAATTCAGAAAAGTTCATTTTCTTTCTCATTAATGTACAGTCTGCACCACATCCTGACTGAAAAAAAAAACAGAAATGTAGACAGTTTTGCAAATTTATTAAAAAAGAAAAACTGAAATATCACATGGTCATAAGTATTCAGACCCTTTGTTTAGACACATGCTGTCCATTTCCTTGTGATCCTCCTTGAAATGGTTCTGCTCCTTCATTGGAGTCCGGCTGTGTTTAATTAAACTGATCGGACTTGATTTGTAAAAGCGCACACCTGTCTATACAAGACCTCACAGCTCAGTGCATGTCAGACCAAATGAGAATCATGAGGTCAAAGGAACTGGCCAAGGAGCTCAGAGACAGAATTGTGGCAAGGCACAGATCTGGCCAAGGTGACACAAGAATTTCTGCAGTACTCAAGGTTCCTAAGAGCACAGTGGCCTCCATAATCCTTAAAAGGAAGACGTTTGGGACCACCAGAAGTCTTCCTAGACCTGGCCATCCAGCCAAACTGAGCAATCGTGGGAGAAGAGCCTTGGTGAGAGAGGTAAAGAAGAACCCCAAGATCACTGTGGCTGAGCTCCACAGATGCAGTAGGGAGATGAGAGAAAGTTCCACAAAGTCATCTATCACTGCAGCCCTTCACCAGTCGGGCCTTTATGGCAGAGTGGCCCTACGGAAGCCTCTTCAGTTTCAGACATATGAAAGTCCGCATAGAGTTTGCTAAAAAAACACATGAATTCTCTAGTCTGATTATGAGACGAAGATAGACCTTTTTGGTGATAATTCTAAGCGGTATGTGTGGAGAAAACCAGGCACTTGCTCAGCACCTGCCCGTTACAATCCCAACAGTGAAACATGGTGGTGGCAGCATCATGCTATGAAGGTGTTTTTCAGCTGCGGGACAGGAAGACTGGTTGCCATTGAAGGAAACGTGAATGTGGCCAAGTACAGAGATGTCCAAAATGAAAACCTCTTCCAGAGTGCTCTGGACCTCAGACTTGGCCAAAGGTTTACCTTCCAACAAGACAATGACCCTAAGCACACAGCTAAAATAACAAAGGAGTGGCTTCCTAACAACTCTGTGACCATTCTTGACTGGCCCAGCCAGAGCCCTGACCTAAACCCAATTGAGCATCTCTGGAGAGACCTGAAAATGGCTGTCCACCAACATTCACCATCCAACCTGATGGAACTGGAGAGGATTGGCAAGGAAGAATGGCAGAGGATCCCCAAATCCAGGTGTGAAAAACTTGTTGCATCATTCCCAAGAAGACTCATGGCTGTACTAGCTCAAAAAGGTGCCTCTACTCAATACTGAGCAAAGGGTCTGAATACTTATGACCATGTGATATTTCAGTTTTTCTTGTTTAAAACTTGCAAAAATGTCTACATTTCTGTTTTTTTCTGCAAGATGGGGTGCAGAGTGTACATTAATGAGAAAAAAAATAATGAACTTTTTTGAATTTACCAAATGGCTGCAATGAAACAAAATGAAAAATTTAAAGGGGTCTGAATACTTTCCAAACTCACTGTAGCTTGAAAAACTACATGAATTTGGTACAAATTAATTACACCACAAGATATATCTCCTGATTAAGGAGTTGCACCACAGTGGTTATACTAATGAAGTATCCTAAGGATCAATATTAAATAGGTGGGGGTCGAACACCTGGCACCCCCACTGATCACCTGTTCTCAGTGCTGTGCAGATGTGTTGACGGAGCTGTGTTCTTCAACTCTAACTGCTTTGTGATGGCCACTGCTGGGTGCTGCAGATTCAGTCTTATTCATTCAAATAGAGAAGAAACCACAGTACCTGGCAGTAGCCACTACACAGTTGATGGATCTGTTCTCTTCAGCTTCACAACTTCTAATATCCGTGTTGCACCAAGAACAGCTGATCAGTGGGGGTGCCAGGTATTGGAAAACCACTGATAGGTAATCAATATCTGATCTCCACTATAGGTCATCAATAAGAAAAGTAGTGGAGCAACCCTTTTAAATAGATGCCTTACATCAATAAATTGAGCGGAGATGGAAAAAATCCCACTCCAATGAGGACTTCATCACATTCAAACAGTCCCTCACTACTTTCAAGGCCACACTCGCTGCAGCAAAACAAACCTACTTCTCATCTCTCATATCCTCCCTGTCTCACAACCCTAAACAGTTATTCAACACCTTCAATTATCTCCTCCGCCCCCCAGCACCTCCTCCCTCTCCACTCATCTCAGCTGAAGACTTTGCCTCATTTTTCAAGGAGAAGATTGACAACATCAGAGACAGTTTTGGTCAACAACCCCCAGTGCCCTTCCTCCTACCTGCCCTGCCCTCCTCCCCCCAAAAACAACTTCTCCACCATTACAGAAGATCGACTCTCCACTCTACTCTCAAGATCACATCTCACTGCCTGTGCACTTGACCCGATCCCATCCCACTTCATCCCAAACCTCACCACAGTCTTCATCCCAAACCTCACCACAGTCTTCATCCCAAACCTAACCCATCTCTTCAACCTATCACTAACAACTGGTGTTTTCCCCTCAAGCTTTAAACATGCCTCAATCACACCTATCCTTAAAAAGCCCTCTCTTGACCCATCCTCTGTATCTAGCTATCGCCCTATATCACTTCTCCCCTATGCCTCAAAACTACTGGAACAACACGTCCATCTTGCACTATCCTCCCACCTCTCTTCTTGCTCCCTCCTTGACCACTTGCAATCCGGCTTCTGGCCACACCACTCCACTGAATCTGCCCTAACTAAGGTCACCAATGACCTACTAGCCGCCAAGGCCAAGCGACACTACTCTGTCCTCCTCCTCCTGGACCTGTCCTCTGCCTTTGACACAGTGGACCATTCCCTATTACTACAGACCCCCTCATCTCTTGGTGTCACAGACTTGGCCCTATCTTGGATTGCGTCATACCTACCAGACCGGACATTCAGCGTCTCCCATTCGCACACCACCTCCTCACCGCGCCCCCTATCTGTCGGAGTCCCGCAAGGTTCAGTCCTAGGGCCCCTGCTCTTCTCCATTTACACCTTCGGCCTCGGACAGCTCATAGAATCTCATGGCTTTCAGTATCATTTCTATGCTGATGACACACAGATCTACATCTCTGGACCAGATATCACCTCCCTACTAAACAGAATCCCTCAATGTCTGTCTGCTATTTCATCCTTCTTCTCCGCTAGATTTCTAAAACTTAATATGGACAAAACAGAATTAATCATCTTTCGCCCATCTCATGTGACCCCCCCAACGGAACTATCCATTAAAGTAAACGGCTGCCCACTCTCTCCAGTCCCATAAGCTCGCTGCCTCGGGGTTATCCTTGACACTGATCTCTTTCAAACCACATATCCAAGCACTTTCCGCTTCCTGCCGACTTCAACTGAAAAATATTTTACGGATCCGTACATTCCTCAACCAAGATTCTGCAAAAACCCTAGTCCATGCCCTCATCTCCCGCCTTGACTATTGCAACCTCCTGCTCTCTGGCCTCCCCTTTAACACTCTCGCACCCCTCCAATCTATTCTTAACTCTGCAGCCCGACTAATCCACCTGTCCCCCCGCTATTCCCCGGCCTCTCCCCTCTGTCAATCCCTGCACTGGCTCCCCATTACCCAAAGACTCCAGTTCAAAACCCTAACCATGACATACAAAGCCATCCACAACCTGAGTCCTCCGTACATCTGTGACCTAGTCTCCCGGTACTGACCTGCACGAAACCTCCGATCCTCACAAGATCTCCTTCTGTACTCCCCTCTTATTTTCTCTTCCCACAATCGCATACAAGATTTCTCCCGCGCATCCCCTCTACTCTGGAACGCTCTACCACAACATATCAGACTGTCGCCTACCATGGAAACCTTCAAAAAGAACTTGAAGACCTACCTCTTCCGACAAGCCTACAATTTGCAGTAACCACCGATCCACCAAACCACTGCACGACCAGCTCTACCTCGCCTACTGTATCCTCACCCATCCCGTTGTAGATTGTAAGCCCTCGCGGGCAGGGTCCTCTCTCATCCTGTACCAGTCGTGACTTGTATTGTTTAAGATTACTGTACTTGTATGTATTATGTATACCCCTCCTCACATGTAAAGCGCCATGGAATGGCGCAATAATAATAATAAATTTATTGTATTGTCTGCAATTAGTCTTTTCCCACAAAACTAGATCTCAAACTCTCCAGCTTCCTCTGCTCTATATTCCAACACACCATCATACAACAGTATGAATAAGACAACCCCAGCACTTGTGCAGTGAAGATGCGATTATTAATTAGTACTCGAGAGAAGGGTCGATTCCAGAGTTTAACCCAATCCATAAATACATTCCCAAACCCTATCCTCCCCATTGTATCTAAGGGCTCATAACTGTGAGGAAAACGGGCGAGTACAATCAGAAAAAAAAAAAAAAAAAAAAAAAAAAAAAAAAAAAAAAAAATCGGACTGCACTATTACCAGTGTTCTGAGTCCCTGCTCATCTGTGAGTTTTTTTCTCAGCTCAGATCACGATGAGAAAAAATCCCAGCATACTGCGATTGTCCTCATATCTGGGAGGAGACTCACCAATGCAAGTCAATGGGTGCTAGTCAAAAATAAAAAATAAATCTCATGGCACTCCGACCATTCAACCGCTGTCCGATATTTGCACACCAATGTCAATTCATGGCAATTCATCTGCCGCGTCCAGTAAAATCACGGAGTGACCCGACAAAATAGAATAGATATATACACACATAGAATAGATAAAAAGATGTGAGTCACATATATAATTAGTACAATGCTTGTGCAGTTTACTGTACATTTATTTAATTAATAAATAAATGTCTAAAAAAAAAAAAATGACGTGGGATCCCTGACATATTATTAACCAGCAGGGGGAAAGCGGACAGCTGGAATCAAATGTTTATAGCGGGGGAAGGAGGTAATACCCATGGAGCTTCCCAGGCTATTAATATCAGCTTACAGTTGTATACTTGTATCTCTATGCTGAAGACACACAGATCTACATCTCTGGACCAGATATCACCTCCCTACTAACCAGAATCCCTCAATGTCTGTCCACTATTTCATCCTTCTTCTCTGCTAGATTTCTGAAACTCAACATGGACAAAACAGAATTCATCAGCTTTCCCCCATCTCACGTGACCCCCCCAACAAACCTATCCATTACAGTAAATGGCTGCCCACTCTCCCCAGTCCCACAAGCTCGCTGCCTCGGGGTAATCCTTGACGCTGATCTCTCCTTCAAACCACATATCCAAGCCCTTTCCACTTCCTGCCGACTTCAACTCAAAAATATTTCACGAATCCGTTCATTCCTCAACCAAAAATCTGCAAAAACCCTAATCCATGCCCTCATAATCTCTCGCCTTGACTACTGCAACCTCCTGCTCTGTGGCCTCCCCTCGAAAACTCTCGCACCCCTCCAATCTATTCTAAACTCTGCTGCCCGACTAATCCACCTGTCCCCCCGCTATTCCCCAGCTTCTCCCCTCTGTCAATCCCTTCACTGGCTCCCCATTGCCCAGAGACTCCAGTACAAAACCATGACATACAAAGCCATCCACAACCTGTCTCCTCCATACATCTGTGACCTCGTCTCCCGGTACTTTCCTGCACGCAACCTCCGATCCTCACAAGATCTCCTTCTCTACTCCCCTCTTATCTCCTCTTCCCACAATCGCATACAAGATTTCTCTCGCGCATCACCCTTGCTCTGGAACTCTCTACCACAACATATCAGACTCTCACCTACCATCGAAACCTTCAAAAAGAGCCTGAAGATCCACCTCTTCCGACAAGCCTATAACTTGCAGCAACCACCGATCAACCAAACCTCTGCATGACCAGCTCTACCCTCGCCTACTGTATTTTCACCCATCCCTTGTAGATTGTGAGCCTTCGCGGGCAGGGTCCTCTCTCCTCCTGTACCAGTTATGACTTGTATTGTTTAACATTATTGTACTTGTTTTTATGTATACCCCTCCTTACATGTAAAGCGCCATGGAATAAATGGCGCAATAATAATAATAATAATAAATATACTTAGCCTTTCCTGGTTATTATAATGGGGGACGCCCCCCAAAAGATGATGTAGGGTCCCCCTATGTTTAATAATCAGCAAAGGCTAGGCATATAGCTGCGGGCTGATATTAATAGCCAAGGAAGGTGCCATGGATACTAAACACTTCAGCTCACAGCAGCCCTAGAAAAAGCGCAGTCATAAGATGTGCCAATTCTGGCACGTAGCTTCACTCTTTCCACTTGCCCTCGTGCAGTAGCAAGTGGGGTGATAGTTTGGGGAGGGGGTGAAAGGGGTTCACAGCAAGGCACTGAACTGTACAAACACATACAATTCAGAGTCTCTGCTGGAAGGCAGGCTGTATAGTAGCATCATGCAGCCTGCCATCTAGATGTAGCAGAGCTGGACGCGCAGCTGGACAAATGAATTATCTTCTTGGCGGACATGTAAGGAAGTGTTTTTTAATATTTTAATTCTAAATGAGACATTGGCTTCAGTGGATTGGGCGTTGACGTGAGTATACATGTTTTTGATAAATGTAAATTCATTAAAGAGTCTGACATTATTTCAATTTAATTACTTTATTCTGAGTGTATGTGTTTTCATACAATATCTCTATGGGGTTACTAATGGGGCGTCTTATACATGCCTCTCCATTACTAACCTCTGGGCTTGATGTCAGCTGACAATACAAAGGTGACATCAACCTCAACAAGTATTACCCCACTTGCCACCGCACCAGGGCAACTGGGAACAGCAAGGCTAAATGCCAGAATTGGCGCTTCTTTTGGATGTGCCTTTGCCAGGGCAGCTCAGATCTGATGTTTTTAGTCTGGGGGTGGGCAATATCCATGGCCCCTTCCTAGCCTATTAATATCAGCCTGCAGCTATCTGTCTAGCCTCTGCTGGTTATTAATTATATGGGGACCCTACATTTTTGGAGTGGTCTTCATATTAATAACCATGAAAGGTTAAGTATAGAGCTGTGAGCGGATATTAATAGCCTGGGGACGCTCCATGGGTATTACCCCCTGTCAGGCTATAAACATCTGACCCTAGCCGTCCGCTTTCCCACTGCTGGTTAACAAAATTTAAGTGGATCCCCCACACCATTTTCTTTCCGAAAGAAATGTATTTACTAAAAAAATAGAAACATGTAGCGTAAACGACACAAAAAGCACTGATCATATATCTTATGTAAATCGGTTGCTAGGTGTTAAAAAATGGATTGTACTTGCATGAAAGTCGCATGACACTCCTTCCACTTTTCTGAACCGAAATCGGACTTTTTTTTCATGGCGCTGGGTATGAGCCCTTATAAAAAAAACCTCCACTCCAGGCTTCAAAAACAGGTCTGCCATGACTACTCTTTTTAAAAGTATTGCAAGGGTGTTTAAGTCTCAATTCCAGGATTTTTGCAAGGTAATTTGATGTTTGTTCATTTAAGATAAGAGGATGTTCACACATTTTTTTTCCAGCTATCAAGAACCAAGTGTTTTCAAGTGGAAAGCCTTCATAAATTTACCCTTGTTATGGGCCTTTTTGGAGGAGATTTGTGTTTAATGCAACTGTTTTTAAGAGTTTTATAAGCATTTTTTCAGCGTTTTTTCGCAAGTGTTTTTTTGCAGCATTTTGATAGGAAGTGGACAATTTTGGAATGTTTTCTGTCAGGAGATGCTTACAAAGAATTAACATCCAATTTGTTTTCTCCAACCAGGCGTTTTCAAAAGCCTGAAGTGCTCAAGTGATGCTCAAAATCCTAAACATAAGAACAGCAAGTCATTTTTTTCTATAGAAATGAATGGGAAGATTCTTTTGAGTGTTTGGTGAGCACTGTCTGCCATTTTTTTTTAATCTTTTTAAGAGGTGCTGGTCAGATAAACACAGGAAAGAGACTCAGTGGGAAGGTACCCTAAGAGTCCATCCAGAATAGATCATTCTCAGTTTTTAAGATTAATGTTTCCATCACTAAATCTGGGAATACTCCAAGTCCTTTGAGAAGTTTCAGGTCCAAAAAACATTTTGAAAATATCCTTTATATTTAGAATGAACTTCAAATTGTAGACTATCAAACCTGGGGACTTTGTCTTCGTAAAGATCCCAATAACACTGAGAAGAAGCTTCCTCATTATAACTGGGACATTTGGGAAGTCTACTTGTGCCTTCAACAATTTTATTAAGGGGTATACCTAGGAGCTGTGCTTTTAAGCCCATATTTTGGGGGGGTTTATAAGCATTGTATAGCTTTTTTTTTTATAGAGGGGTTGGGAGAGTGGGCTATGGCTTGGTCTTCACATGCCAAAACCTTTGTTACCCTCCCCCTCTCCTCTATGATCCCATTGTGAGGGCGACATTGGGGTAGCCTTGGGTCTAATGATTTAGATGGATGTAGGGGACCAGCGCAGACTGTGGCATTTACATGATTAAACATCTGGGATCAGAGTCGTCAAATCCTGGTGTCCGGGTGCGGATGACTGCATAAATTAAGTAGTCACCAACCCTAAGTGATGTTGTAGGCACAGTTTCCATTTATGCCACGGATTTGGAGAGTTGTAGCAAAAAAACAAAACAAAAAAAACTATAAAAAATATATATACACTCACTGGCCACTTTATTAGGTACACCTGTCCAACTGTGTGTTAAGACTTAATTTCTAATCAGCCAATCACATGGCGGCAACTCAGTGCATTTAGGCATGTAGACATGGTCAAGACAATCTCCTGCAGTTCAAACCGAGCATCAGTATGGGGAAGAAAGGTGATTTGAGTGCCTTTGAACGTGGCATGATTGTTGGTGCCAGAAGGGCTGGTCTGAGAATTTCAGAAACTGCTGATCTACTGGGATTTTCACGCACAACCATCTCTAGGGTTTACAGAGAATGGTCCGAAAAAGAAAAAAAATCCAGTGAGCGGCAGTTCTGTGGCCGGAAATGCCATGTTGATGCCAGAGGTCAGAGGAGAATGGGCAGACTGGTTCGAGCTGATAGAAAGGCAACAGTGACTCAAATTGCCACCCGTTACAACCAAGGTAGGCAGAAGAGCATCTCTGAACGCACAGTGCGTCGAACTTTGAGGCAGATGGGCTACAGCAGCAGAAGACCACACTGGGTACCACTCCTCTCAGCTAAGAACAGGAAACTGAGGCTACAATTTGCACAAGCTCATCGAAATTGGACAGTAGAAGATTGGAAAAACGTTGCCTGGTCTGATGAGTCTCGATTTCTGCTGCGACATTCGGATGGTAGGGTCAGAATTTGGCGTAAACAACATGAAAGCATGGATCCATCCTGCCTTGTATCAACGGTTCAGGCTGGTGGTGGTGGTGTCATGGTGTGGGGAATTTTTTCTGGGCACTCTTTGGGCCCCTTGGTACCAATTGAGCATCGTTGCAACGCCACAGCCTACCTGAGTATTGTTGCTGACCATGTCCATCCCTTTATGACCACAATGTACCCAACATCTGATGGCTACTTTCAGCAGGATAATGCGCCATGTCATAAAGCTCGAATCATCTCAGATTGGTTTCTTGAACATGACAATGAGTTTACTGTACTCAAATGGCCTCCTCAGTCACCAGATCTCAATCCAATAGAGCATCTTTGGGATGTGGTGGAACGGGAGATTCACATCAGGGATGTGCAGCCGACAAATCTGCGCCAACTGTGTGATGCCATCATGTCAATATGGTCCAAAATCTCTGAGGAATGCTTCCAGCACCTTGTTGAATCTCTGCCACGAAGAATTGAGGCAGTTCTGAAGGCAAAAGGGGGTCCAACCCCTTCCTAGCATGGTGTACCTAATAAAGTGGCCAGTGAGTGTATATATATATACAAAAATATATAAATCTATTTAGGTATGCCAAAAAACAAAACAAAATGGTATTCAAAGGGTGGGAGAGTGCTTTAAAGAGTAAGTCCTGCTTTTCTCACTCTTCCCATTCTAATGTGACAGGTGCACAATTCCTGCCGATGGAGCTTGCATCCTGGGAGGCATCACTAGACGTGACATCACCTACCACTGTCGCCTCTTGCGAGTGGAGCAGAACTTACTCTTTGAGGATTTGAGGAAAGTGTTCACATACCGTATATTAGTCAGATAATAGATATTGAATAAAGTCATAGCAAAAAGTTTGTCCGATCCAGCACAAGATAAAAATCAAAAAGCTATAATGAGAATTCATTAAAATGTGATGAAGATAGAGATTTTATATATATATATATATATATATATATATATATATATATATATATATATATATATATATATATATATATATATATATATATATATATATATATTATCCAAATAATACTTTTTTGTATATCTACATCACATATTTTAATGAAGCTACAACAGAGACTTTTCATTTTTCGTTGAAACAATGGCTTGGAAATCACACACTCCTGATTTTTTGATTACAAATACTGATGTAAAATATTGACCAAATACTGAACATGTGAAGATGGCACTACAGTTTGGTGGCCCTGCTCCAAAGCAGAGAAGCTACAGGCACATAAGAAGTGGTAGGACACAATTTTGGATATTTCCGATGAAGACTGGTGGATTACAGTCTTCAATTCAGTGATTAGTGCTAGAGACTCCCCAATTCAATAGACATTTTATCCATCGGGTAGGTATATTAAACCATCATATTAAATTTCTTATATCTAGTAATGACTCGTGCCTTTGGTTCATTCAGTAAATTTTGTGGTTTCTGAACAAGATACCATTCGCCAGTGTGATCCTGTACAAGGTACCATTCTCCGGTGTGGTCCTGTACAAGGTGTCATTCTCAGGTGTGGTCCTGTACAAGGTGTCATTCTCCGGTGTGGTCCTATACAAGGTGTCATTCTCAGGTGTAGTCTTGTACAAGGTACCATTCTCTAGTGTGGTCCTGTACATGGTGTCATTCTCCGGTGTGGTCCTGTACAAGGTGTCATTCTCAGGTGTGGTCCTATACAAGGTGTCATTCTCAGGTGTAGTCTTGTACAAGGTACCATTCTCTAGTGTGGTCCTGTACAAGGTGTCATTCTCCGGTGTGGTCCTGTACAAGGTGTCATTCTCAGGTTTAGTCTTGTACAAGGTACCATTCTCTAGTGTGGTCCTGTACAAGATACCATTCGCCAGTGTGATCCTGTACAAGGTACCATTCTCCGGTGTGGTCCTGTACATGGTGTCATTCTCAGGTGTGGTCCTGTACAAGGTGTCATTCTCCGGTGTGGTCCTATACAAGGTGTCATTCTCAGGTGTAGTCTTGTACAAGGTACCATTCTCTAGTGTGGTCCTGTACATGGTGTCATTCTCCGGTGTGGTCCTGTACAAGGTGTCATTCTCAGGTGTGGTCCTATACAAGGTGTCATTCTCAGGTGTAGTCTTGTACAAGGTACCATTCTCTAGTGTGGTCCTGTACAAGGTGTCATTCTCCGGTGTGGTCCTGTACAAGGTGTCATTCTCAGGTTTAGTCTTGTACAAGGTACCATTCTCTAGTGTGGTCCTGTACAAGGTACCATTCTCCGGTGTGGTCCTGTACAAGGTACCATTCTCCGGTGTGGTCCTGTACAAGGTACCATTCTCCGGTGTGGTCCTGTACAAGGTACCATTCTCCGGTGTGGTCCTGTACAAGGTGTCATTCTCCGGTGTGGTCCTATACAAGGTGTCATTCTCAGGTGTAATCTTGTACAAGGTACCATTCTCTAGTGTGGTCCTGTACAAGGTGTCATTCTCCGGTGTGGTCCTGTACAAGGTGTCATTCTCAGGTTTAGTCTTGTACAAAGGTACCATTCTCTAGTGTGGTCCTGTACAAGGTACCATTCTCCGGTGTGGTCCTGTACAAGGTACCATTCTCCGGTGTGGTCCTGTACAAGGTACCATTCTCCGGTGTGGTCCTGTACAAGGTACCATTCTCCGGTGTGGTCCTGTACAAAGTAACATTCTCAGGTGTGGTCCTGTACAAGGTATCATTCTCCGGTGTGGTCCTGTACAAGGTGTCATTCTCTGGTGTGGTCCTGTAACGGGATTTTCCAGTTGTGGTCATTTGTTAGCTTGCTGTATTAAAAAACACCATTGTTAAATGCACAGAAGAGGATTCTTTTTTAAATAATTGTACTAACTTCTGCTTGACAAATTGTGATCATGGCTTGGAAGTCTCCCAACAACCCTACCCTGTTTCAGTGGCTTAAAGGGGTTGTCCACTACTCAGAAGACATCTTCTAAATCTGTATGTTTCCCCCTTGTAAAATCATAACATCTATACTCACCTCTGGTGCCATTCCAGGGGTGTTGGCACTGGCTCTCAGGGGATCATGCGACTCTCACCACCGCTGATTGGCCGCAGGAATCACATGATTGTGAAACCACCGCTGATTGGCTGTAGGGATCACATGACAACGTCACGCGATCCCAGGGAGAACCAGTGCAGAAAACACTATCACCAAAGGGGACTATAATTGCTATTATTTTACAAGGAGCAAACATAGGGATTCAGATGAAATTATGCGAGTAATGGATGACCTTTTTAAGTTGGTTCACCGATACGCAACACCCTATAAAATAAGTGGAAAATAGGGGGGGAAGCCAGCACTGCTTAAGGTTAGAACGCATAAATTGAAGTGCATATGCACAAAATATCCAGCTGTATTCAAAAATGAGATATTTGGCAAAAAAATTGATCAATTCAATTGAGCCACCCCGCCGCGCCAAGGCAATCTCATGTGGGGGGTCCTACTCTACATTTATAATAAATACTGTGCCATTACGGCCTCCTAAGAGCATGACCACATCAAGTGCAATCTGTACCTGAACATTGCTGAATCGCTCCCATGAAGCCAGATGAAGCAAGTGCAGATGAAGGCCAACCAGGTCTGAACACAGACATATCAGGATTGACCTCCACACACTGCCCAACCAGCAAACATCGCCCTTCATCTATGTTGGCCCAGACACAGGTGCACAATTAAATAAAGCTTGGGGCAGGGCGGGGCTGCCGTGTGTGTGCACAGCAGCCTAGATCAAGCTTTATTTAATTGTGCACCTGTGTCTGGGCCAACATCGCCCTTCATCTATGTTTGCTGGTTGGGCAATGTGTGGAGGTCAATCCTGATATGTCTGTGTTCAGACCTGGTTGGCCTTCATCTGCACTTGCTTCATCTGGCTTCATGGGAGCGATCCAGCAATGTTCAGGTACAGATTGCACTTGATGTGGTCATGCTCTTAGGAGGCCGTATTGGCACAGTATTTATTATAAATATAGAGTAGGACCCCCACATGAGATTGCCTTGGCGCGGCGGGGTGGCTCAATTGAATTGATCAATTTTTTTGCCAAATATCTCATTTTTGAATACAGCTGGATATTATGTGCATATGCACTTCAATTTATGCGTTCTAACCTTAAGCAGAGCTGGCTTCCCCCCCTATTTTCTTATAAAATAAGTGCCCACAGAAATTAATAGTGGATTCCCTTCTGCTTATGGTTTGCTTTGGGCGGCTGGCGAATAGGAGTTCTGAAGTTTCTCGTTCTATTATGTTCGTGGTTGGCAGTGTGTTATTGAGTATGTGTATATAATTGTATGAATGGGTTATGTCACTAATAGAATATTTTACATTTTTGTTATATTACACACACACACTTTTTACAGTTTTCATGTCGTGATTTTGAACGATTCTTGTATTTTTATGCAACCTGTGTGACGTTGCTTACCGTGGTACACAGTGGTGTTTTATCATTCCTTATCGCTAGTGTTAAAAACATTTAAAACACACCTAAAAAAACGATATATTTTTATTTTATGCTGGCTCGGATAAACTTTTTGTTACGAGTGTAAATCAGATGCCTCAAAAGCCTTATCTGTGCACAGAAGAGCGGATTGCCCAAATGACAGAAGGAACATATACACGTTGGAGAGGGCGAGTTGTATCTACATCATTTTAAAAACCACTGTTAGATATTTAAATTAAAGTTTTACTTTTCTTTTTTGGTTGGTCACTGGACCTCCAAGTTTTATAAACATGACCGCTAATGCTAAAGCGGACTATAGCAAAAGTAATTACAAAGCAAAAAAATAAATATATTAGTAATGTTGCATATAAAAGTATTAAAATGTCATGTAAAGCATATGATAAGCATGAACAAATGCAAAATGTTCATATCAACCCAATTATCTGTCCTTCTGCATGGCCACTATTGATCCTCAGCCCTTAGACTTGCAAAGACCATTCTTCTACTCAGACGTGGGTTGTTCATTAGGGCCACAGAACATCATACCACTTATATGAAAAAATCTCAAAATCTACATCAAAAACCAAGTGAAGAATAAGATAAGAAAAAAAAGATACCAAACACAGGGGTTTACACGTTGGTGTCTGGCTGCGCAGACTACAAGCTCCTGCCCACTTGCTTTTGCTACCCAGACATTTGGTAACAGCTGCGCACACAAAAGCATCCAAATAACACATGGTCACAAAAGGAAGACATGATGCCAGTTTTGGACAGTGATACTCAACCTATGGCACAGAGTCAGAAGCCAAATTACGGTAATTTCCTAATTTTGCAATGGCTTCCATAATGTTTCTTAAAAAACAAATATTTCACATACAAAAAAAATCACAATTTTCTAAAAAAAAAAATAAAAAATATAATATAATATTATATATATATATATATATATATAGAAAAAAAAACCTCTACTCTGGACAAAGGTTGGGTACCACATCCAGAAGAATGGATGAGCTGTCAAAAGGAAAAGGAAAGGTGACAAAGCGGATGAGATATAAAAGAAAAGTAGAAGTTGGGGACAGGGAAGAGATGAGGCGCATTAAATAGAAAAGAACAAATACAAACAGATGGATAAAGACACAGGTCCACTGAGGAATCGGGTACGAGGTTTGCTACTAGACTTATAGGTCACGCTCTCAGATGTTTGGTGGTAAACCGTCCAGCCTGCAAATGAATATAGAAGGAAGAAAACAGAGACACTGGTAAACTATGATTAGCGATGGGACGCGCGGCCAGAAATCAAAGTAACTTTGTCATACAAGAGAAGCTCTTAACTACCAAACAAGGGATTGGTGGCTGCATCTTTATAAAAAAGGTAAAAAAATATAATGTGTTATGAAATTTGGGCACAATGATTTGGATGGGTCATTTCCACTTTAAGAGCTGTCCTTCTAAAAGTGAATCCAGTCTCCCCCGCATGGTTACATCATGGGTGCTATCGATATCACAGAATCATAGAATGTCAGAGTTGGACGGGACCTCCTTGGTCATCAAGTCCAACCCCCTGCTCAATGCAGGATTCACTAAACTATCTCAAACAGATGTCTGTCCAGCCTCTGCTTGAAGACTTCCAGTGAAGGAGAACTCACCATCTCTCGTGGCAGCCTGTTCCACTCATTGATCGCCCTCACTGTCAAAAAGTTTTTTCTAATATCTAATCTGTATCTTCTCCCTTTCAATTTCATTCCATTGCTTCTCGTGTTTCCATGTGCAAATGAGAATAATGGATGATCCCTCTATATTGTGACATCCCTTCAGATATTTGTAGACAACTATTAAGTCTCTTCTTAGCCTTTTTTTAAGCTAAACATTCCCAGATCCTTTAACAATTCCTTGAAGGACATACTTTGCAGTCCGCTCACCATCCTGGTGGCTCTTCTCTGAACTTGCTCCAGCTTTTCAATGTTTTTTTTAAAATGTGGTGACCAGAACTGGACACAGTATTCCAGATGAGGCCTGACCAAGGAGGAGTAGAGGGGATTAATTGCTTCACGTGATCTAGACTCTATGCTTCTTTTAATACAGCCAAGAACTGTTTGCCTTTTTTGCTGCTGCATCACACTATTGACTCATGTGCAGTTTGTGATCTATTAATATACCCAAATCTTTTTCACACGTGATGTTGCTTAATTCTATTACCCCCATCCCAAATGTATTTAGTGGACACCTTTAAAAAAAAAAAAAAAATTATTTTCACAATGCGTTTATGGTTTCCATAAGTTTCAAAATGCTCCTCACTGACACGGCTAATGACGCCTTCACACCAAACTGCTCAA
Source organism: Dendrobates tinctorius (assembly GCF_039654945.1). Lineage (NCBI taxonomy): Eukaryota > Metazoa > Chordata > Amphibia > Anura > Dendrobatidae > Dendrobates > Dendrobates tinctorius. Next base: position 11,524,308 of record NW_027361706.1, on the reverse strand, counting down.
TTTGACTTCCACAGGCTGCCATTGTAAAGAATATTTCCATTTTTTTGTGATGTAGTAGACTTCATTTTCTATCCAGTGACATTTTTTAGCCAAAAGTCGCACGTTTGTCTAAAAAAAGCATCAAATTAGAAATTTGTCCAGAAACTTTACTCCACACAGAGAATGGAGTGAATGGCACTCCAAGAAAATGTAACATTTGGTAGAAGTTCTATTTCATGAACCAGTCTAAAAAAAAAAAAAAAAAAACCCCACAGGAAAAGCCAAAGCCAAGTTGGTGAGAAAAAAAAAAAAAGATTAAATGGCACAAACCATAGAGAATAAAGTGCAAATATTAAAACCACTATGGATGAACACAGAACTTAAGCACATGCTAAAAAGGAAGAAAGAAATGTTTATAAAATGGAAAGAGGTAGGCATATCTAAAGAAGAATATAATGCTGTCTACAGAACCTGCAGGACACGTATCAGATTATCTAAAGCTGACAATGAATTGAGGCTTGCAGGAGACGTCAAAAGCAATAATAAAGGATTTTGGGGATATGTAAAAGAAAAGTCAAAGATGCTATAGGATTTTTACAAGACGAAAATGATGAAATGGTAAGACAGGATGTTGAGAAGGCCGAACTTTTAAATTCCTATTTTGCATCTGTTTTCTCTCAGAAAGGAAATGTAACATCAACTATTCTTCACTGTCCTATTAAGGGAATAGAAAAACCCAGGATATCTATAAACAGAAATACAGTGATGAAACACTTAGCTAACCTAAATGAATTCAAGTCTCCAGGTCCAGATGAATTACACCCCAGAGTACTGAAGGAGATAGCAGAAGAAATTTTTGAACAGCTCTCCATCTTTGAAAATTCGTGGAGAACAGGAGAAGTCCCAGAAGACTGGAGAAGAGCAAATGTTGTTCCTATCTTCCAAAAGGGGAAGAAGGTGGACCCAGGCAACTATAGGCCGGTGAGTCTGACTTCTATACCAGGAAAGATCTTTGAACAAATTATTAAACAACATGTATGTCAGTACCTGGATAAGAATGAAGTGATTAAACAGAGTCAGCATGGGTTTGTAACTAATAAGTCATGTCAGACTAACTTAATTTCCTTCTATGACAGAATCACTGATTGGGTGGATCAGGGAAATGCTGTAGATATAGTATATCTTGACTTCAGCAAAGCATTTGACAAAGTATCTCACACAATCCTTATTGAAAAAATGGCTAAGTATGGAATGGACAAGGCAACTGTTAGGTGGATTCATAACTGGCTTAGTGATCGGACCCAAATAGTGGTCGTAAATGGCTGCACATCCAGTTGGAAGAATGTCTCAAGTGGGGTACCACAGGGCTCTGTCCTGGGCCCTGTATTGTTCAACATCTTTATCAACGGTTTAGATGAAGGAATTCAGGGTAAAATGATTAAATTTGCTGATGACACAAAGATAGGAGGGATAGCTAATACTAGAGAAGAGAGAGAGAAGATTCAAAAATATATAAATAAACTGGAGCAGTGGGCAGCAACTAACAGAATGTCTTTTAACAGGGAAAAATGCAAAGTACTACATCTGGGCAATAAAAATGAAAAAAGCATATACAGAATGGGAGAATGTGCTAAGCAACAGCACATGTGAAAAAGACTTGGGTATACTAATAGATCACAGACTGAATATGAGTCAACAGTGAGATGCAGCAGCAAAAAAGGCAAATACAATTCTAGGATGTATTAACAGAAGCATACAGTCTAGATCACGTGAAGTCATTATTGCCCTCTACTCTTTGGTCAGACCTCATCTGGAATACTGTGTCCAGTTTTGGGCGCCACATTTTAAAAAAAAGACATCAACAAACTGGAGCAAGTTCAGAAAAGAGCGACCAGAATGGTGACCGGTCTGCAAACCCTGTCTTATGAGGAAAGGTTGCAGGATTTGGCAATAGAGTTGAGTGAAACGGGTCAGTCAATTTCAAAAGTCGCCGACTTTCGCAAAAGTCGGGTTTCATGAAACGAAACCCGACCATAGCGTGAGGTCGGCCACGAGGTCGGCGACCATGGCGCCAAAGTCGCGTTTCAAAAGATGCTTCCAGCGCCCTTTTTCAGCCGATGGAGGACGCACACTGTGGGCAACGCGATGACATAAGCAGCGGTCACCACCATCTTTGAGAAGGGCATGCAAGTGATTGGCTTGCTTTGTGTGGCGTCACAGGGGCTATAAAAGGGCGTGCACGCCGACTGTCATCTTACTTCTGCTGATCTCAGAATAGGGAGAGCTGGTGCTGATTCTGTAGGGAGAGCATTAGGCAGGGAAGAAGATACAAAAAACTGCTTCTGCTGCTAGCGATTTTGCCTGTACAACACACCAGTTAGTGTGCAGTGCAAGTGAAGGCTATATTTTGGTGCATTCAGCTCTGTTGGTTATTAGGCTGCCTTATAAGGCTCCCTGATAGCTGCATTGCTGTTTTCACACTGCTGTGCAAACTGCTTTTTTAAAAGCAAAAATACTTTTCATCCTCTTTTTTGCCCAGCTACCAAGTGTTCATTTTTCCACACTTTTGTGTGCAGCAGTCCTGCTTATTAGGCTGCCAGCTGCCATACTTGGGACTGAGAGCATCATTGTCAGCTTGCTAAAATCTCTAGGGAGATTCAAATTCTTCCCAGTCCTATATAGACATTTTATACACCATCCAATTTTAGCCTGTTATATTGAGGTGTAATCTACACAGTGTCCTCAAGTCTGTAGGGAGATTCAAATTCTCCCCAATACTATATACACCTTGTACCTTGTTTTACAGTACCATATTGCTGGTGGTATTTTGGGTACATTTTCCCAAAAATGAGGAAGCGTGTTGGAAGAGGCCGTGGAAGTGGGCGGGGGTTGCCAGCTGGTAATGATGGTGTTGGTGGTGGTGGTGGATCTGCTGGTAGTGGCAAAAGCACAATAGCACCTAATGCAGGAGGTGTTGAGCCTGCGTCATCGTCTGGCTCCACAAGGCCTCGAAGGCTCCCTTTTCTGGGAGTAGGTAAACCTCTTTTAAAGCCGGAGCTTCAGGAACAAGTTTTGGCTTACATTGCTGACACAGCCTCCAGCTCTATCGCCTCCTCTTCTGAACTTTAAAAAAAATAAAAGCACTGAGTCGTCATTGGAGGCTCCTGGTCAGGAACAACACCTTTCCTTGTGTCCTTCACCCCTACCAAAAGTAAAGGATGCGGCAGGCCACACTACAGATTACTCCATGGAGCTCTTTTCACATGCCATGCCTGGGTTATCAAGTCAAATCGTGAATTACCCAGTCCAAGAAGAATCTGACATGGAGTGCACTGATGCACAGCCACTGCTACATTTATCTGCTGGTACATTCACTCAGAGCACTACATTGTCCTCGCAGTGTACTGAGCCAGAATCTGACCCTGATGAAACTCAGGTGCCCCTTCCCGCATACTATACCACCTTACATGGTGACACAGAGGAAGGTGCACATGACATTGAAGAGGAGGTGATGGATGACCCAGTTGTTGACCCAGATTGGCATCCATTGGGGGAAGAGGGTGCCACTGCCAATAGCTCAGAAGAGGAGGAGGAGCATCTGCAGCAGGCATCGACATCGCAACAGCTGTTATCTGGCAGGCCCGGAGCAGTCCAAAAACGGGTTACAAAAACCAAAAGAGTTGCAGGACAGCTAGGCCAGACGGTCAAATTAGTACAGCGTGCAAGGCCTCAAAATGTCTTCCATTGTAGGAAGAGTGCAGTGTGGCACTTTTTTGAACAAAATCCTAATGATCAGGCAAAGGTTATCTGTAAGAAGAGCGCAAAGACCTTTAGCCGAGGGAAAAATCTGAGAAATTTGAATACCAGTTGCATGCTTAGACATTTAACCACCATGCACTTGCAAGCGTGGACAGACTACCAAACCTCACGTACCACATGTGCAACTGCTCCCAATGAAGGTAGTCAGCAAGGCTACATCGTTTCCCCCACTGTAAGCCCACCGGTTAGCACACCACCAGCAGCAAATGTTGAGGTGTCGTCGCAAGGCCAAAGCAGTCAGGGAATCACACTGTTATTGCTACGAAAGACTGAATCTAGGCCATCAGAAAGAACACCAACACCATCATCAACCCTCTCTCAGTCCGCCATGTCCACCGCTCGTTCCACCATCTTTTTACCAGCACTTGCTGACTACTGTCATTTTTTACTGCAGGGTATTTTTGCACATTTGTCATTCTGTGTTTTCTTTATGTGTTTTAGTGCCACCATATGCAGCTCTCAAGTCCAGCTCACCCTACCAGAGACTGAGTAGGACAAGAAAGTACTCATCCTCTCATCCGCGTACACTGGGTTTGAACGCCCACATTGCCAAACTAATCTCGTTAGAGATGATGCCATACCGGTTGGTTGAAAGCGAAGCTTTCCGTGAACTCATGGCCTACGCAGTACCACGCTATGACCTACCCAGTCGGCACTTTTCTCGCAAAGCCATCCCAGCCCTCCACCTTCATGTGAAAGACCGCATTGTCCATGCACTCAAGCATTCAGTGAGTTGACAGGTGCACCTCACAACAGATGCATGGTCTAGTAGGCATGGCCAGGGCAGTTACGTGTCAATCACTGCGCACTAGGTTAATGTGGTGGATGCAGAGTCCACAGGGGACAGCGGCGCTGGGACAGTCCTGCCTAGCCCAGGGTATAGGAAACAGTTGGGTGTAGGCGTTCAACCCTCCACCTCCTCCAGAAGCGAAAGCTCATCCACAGAGCGCAGTCGCACGAGCACTCCATCCACAGCAGCCAGTGTTGCACACTCGGTGTCCCACTATCGAACAGCTTGTGGTAATCGTCAGCAGGCTGTGCTGAAGATGATGTGTTTGGGTGACAACAGACACACCGCGGAGGTACTGGCCGACTACTTGCAGCGACAAACTGAGTCATGGCTGGGCAGTCTACATCTTGAGGCAGGCAAGGTAGTTAGTGATAACGGCCGGAATTTTGTGGCAGCCATAGCCCTTTCAAAACTCCGACACATACCTTGCCTGGCTCACACCTTGAACCTGGTGGTGCAGTGCTTCCTCAATAATTATCCGGAGTTAACAGGCCTGCTCCAGAAGGTCCGAAGACTGTGCTCGCACATTCGCCGGTCGCCCGTACACTCCATTCGTATGCAGAAGCTGCAGCGATTGCTCCAGCTGCCCAAGCACCGCCTAATTATCGACGTTGCAGCAAGGTGGAACTCCACCCTGCACATGGTTGAGAGGCTGTGCGAACAGAGGTAGGCTGTAATGCATTTGTGGGAGGATACACGGCCAGGCACTTTGAGGGCAGACATGGAGTTGTTGGGTGTGCAGTGGTCGAAGCTGAAAGACCTCTGTAAAGTCCTTCAGTGTTTTGAGGAATGCACACGACTGGTAAGCGCAGACGACGCCATTATAAGCATGAGCATCCCACTTATGCGTCTGCTCATTCAAACTTTGATGCACATTAAGGAGCAGGCATCTGCAGCCGAGGAGGATGAGGAAGAGGAGGAGGGAAGCCTTGATGACAGCCATTGTCTGCTCCGGGACCTCTCCTGGAAGAGGTGGAGGAAGAGGAGGAGGATGATGGGGATGATTATTTAGGGGAGGAGGATGCTTCTCGTGGGGCAAGAGAAAATGTTGGCGTGGCAAGGTCAGGTACAGGGTTTGTGCGTGACTGGAGGGATGTGGATTTGCCAGAAAGTGCTCCTCCACCCAGCACTCGCAGTGCATCATTGACACCTGGAACATTGGCCCACATGTCAGATTATGCCTTGCAGATCCTAAAAAGAGACCCCCGCATTGCCAAAATGATGAACGATGATGACTACTGGTTGGCCAGCATCCTGGATCCACGCCATAAAGGCAAATTCCAAAACATCACGCCACAGGAGAACCTTGACCTAATATTGGCTAACAAACAAGCAACTCTGGTAAACCGTTTGTTTGAGGCACTCCCAGCACACAGCAGCGGTGATGGTTCTCCAACGAGCTGTAGGGGGCAACATGGAAGAGGTGTTCGTGGTGCACACATCAGAAGTGGCGTTGGAGACAGGGGTTTCATGACCATGTTGTGGACTGATCTTTCAAGTCCCGCTCACACGACTGGTAATACTGCATCGATTGAAAGTGACAGGAGACAGCAGTTGTCAACTATGGTTACAAACTACTTCTCGTCCCATATCGATGTTCTCCCTCACAGGTCATTCACCTTTGACTATTGGGCCTCTAAACTGGACGCCTGGCCTGAATTGGCACAATATGCCTTACAGGAGCTCGCTTGCCCTGCTGCTAGTGTGCTATCGGAAAGAGTCTTCAGTACTGCTGGCTCAATCCTGACAGAAAAAAGGACCCATCTGTCGACCCAAAATGTTGATCTAACCTTCATTAAAATGAACCATGCATGGGTTTCAAAGGATTTTGTCCCACCTTCTCCTGATGACACATAGGTTGCCAGAAAAATGGCTCGCTTTTGTCCTCCTCTTCCTCTGACTTCTCCAATTCCTCCATTTGCAGCTGCTGAATGTTCAACATCAACATATGCCATTTTTTAAACCTCCCTAACTGGGCTACCTCCCCCCCCATGGCCGGGGTCACCACCTAGCGCACGCAACCGTGCGAGTGCCATTGCCCTGGACAGGTGGGTGGGCCGACTCTTGGGCGCCGGCACTGGCACAGGGTCCCTCATAGTGCAATCAAGTGTCTCTGATGGTGGGGGTGCACACCCGCCGTCAGACACACTGGCGTACTATGAGGGGCCCAGTGCCAGTACCGACGCCCACGAGTGGGCCCCCCTTGTTTGGGCAGGGCCCCAGCATTTGCAGTATTTACCTCTCCCTGCTCCTCCGCTGTGTAGTCTGGGCTGTCAAATCCTTCCCTGGGACTGCCACTACAAATTTGGTGAACTGATAGATGATGGTTAAGACGTAGCTATGCCCTGTCCTGCTGGCCGGGCTCTAGCCTCAGATGATCAATGGCTTCCATTTCTTATGGACGTTGACTCACAATGAGATGCAGTGGTGGTTTATCATCAGCTTTCACAGTTTTCCTACTCACAGACGTGTGACATTCCTGCCCACATTTTTAAATGTGCCCTGTCATGCCAATCCAATAGAATCGCCTACAGCCTGTGGCTTCTGTCTTTTCCACTCCAAAGTTACCTGACAGATCATGATAGGCAGTGAGGACCATGTCTACATCTCTCCCTGTGATCAAAATTTGATGGAGATGAGTAACGGTGATGGGATCAACGGTACTGCGATACAGCAACCCTTTCTTCAGAAAGAACTGTTTTCGCTGTCTCCACACACAAAGTAATTGAGGGTCAGCATCGCCTCTGAGAATTCTCCCGGGAGTTTTTCCCATGATTAGTAATTCTTAAATTTCTGCAATCACTCGACTTTATGTCTGCACTTTTATCCATCTCGTTTCCTCTTGCGGAGAGTCTGGACTGTCTTACTGAGACAGAAATATATATGAAGATTTAAAAATACCCCAACAGTGTACAGTATACTGGTGTACACTTCAAAAACATTTCCTTTTTTCTACTTTTTAGATTGTTGTCTAATCCATACGGAGGCTGTGAGTGTCTTTGTCGGAATCCGGAAATAAACACGGAGATTTTAAATGTTTAAACTATGCTATATATACACCTGTTATCCGGTGATACTGTACACTTTCTCAACTTTCTGCAATCTTGTCGAATCCATACTGTGCTTGAGACCGTCTGAGTCTGCCTCCTGATTACAGATGAGTGGTGTTTGAGTGGAACTGTTGGCCAAGGTCAAATTCTAGCTGTTTTGGGCGCTGTTAGATCTGTTCGTCGAACTACAACACTTTGATTAATATTCGGCTGTTCGAGTTTCCGTTCGAGAACGTTAAGTTAAACAAAAGTGTATCTTTTTTTCATATTAATAATGGTTTTCAATGATAATAGACAGTTTTAGGGCATAGTAGCAGTGTCTGGTAGCCAGCAGTGTAATACAGCTGTGAAGGAGCTACACAGTGTGCGTTTCTAATAATTTTTTTACCGCATATTGTCCTGAAAATCCTTTTGGGCCTAGTAACTGTGTCTGCCACTCAGAAGAGGAGCCCACCCGTGAACCGAGCTATGCCACCTGTTTATGAAAGAACCAGTTTTTGACTGCATTTACACCACTTAATACTTTGGGCCTAGTAACTGTGTATGCTACTCAGCAGAGTTGGCCACCCGTGAACCAAGCTATGCCGCCTGTTTATGTAAGAACTGTGTGCTACTCAGCAGAGGAGCCCAGCTGTGGTTTGGACACTTAACTTTTTCACATTCTTTCTGGAATGCCGTTTAGGCCTAATTCCGGAATTACGGTTGACCTGCACTTATTAGGAAATGCTTGTTCGCGGGGAAGAATTGTAATCCCAGATCCCCATCACTAACGGGGTTCAGCGTGTTATCCGCACCTGTAAGCAATACATGCTGGTCCTTTCATTGTAGCACGCGTGCAGCCCCAGACATGTAAGGGCATGACAGACCCGTTATTGGCCGATCTCGCGTGCCAGAGCCTCACGTGTCCCTCTAGTAAGCTGGACGCGGACCGCGGGGGCATACCTGAGTCTCGTTCGTTAACGGAATTAAGCTTGCAATCTGTGCAGCTTTTTTGTGGATGGCATGGTTGAGGTTGCCCGTGTTGAGTCCAATTAAGCCGCAGGCTCCACTCCTGGTGGTGCCCTTCTGGACATTCCTTTAAGGTTCAGCTTTGCAACCATACTGAAACATCACGTACATAGGACTTTATGGACACTTTCAGCTCATGCGTCAGGACCATTTCAGTGTGAGCAACTTTCAACAGTCACACGGCAGGTACGCACAGGGGTATTTAGGTCTGAAGAATGAGTCACCTATCCACAGGATAGGTGACAATTGTTAGATAGGTGGCTGTCCGACTGATTGCCAGAGCATAAAGCTGCACTCGTCTGTTTCAGGTCTGTTTCAGTCAGCCTCAGACATTGCATGAAGCAGCAGGTTGCACTCTTTATTGTCGCTCACTGCAGTTTGACTTGAGCCCCTTGTTCTAGTTATTATGGGGGTTTCAGGTTTTTCATCCAGTCCCATTGCCATTGTACCCAGTGTATAACATCCAGCCCGCTGCCTGCCTTTACTAACATGTGACAGAACGGCTGGTGGTGAAGAGTTCACAAATCCCAGCATGGTCCTGTAATAGGAGCCACCGGGCTAACACGTCTGTTCATGACATTTCTTCCTACTAAATCTTCCCCCATCACCTGTAGGTGATAATATTGTCATGGGGATACCGTGACAGAAAAGGGCCAGAAGATCGTGGTGTCTGGTTGCACAAACCCCTGCACTGATTAGAACTGATTCATTTTCCTTTTAGCAGTGCATGTTTTCCTTGCTGTTATTTCAATTCTGTTTACAGCTCTCCGTCCTGAATTGTCTCAGCTCTTCTGTGTTGGCCACTCTCCTTTGGTATATATGCTCACCACTTGCACTTCGGAGTTGCCAGTGATAGCTTCTACTTCCTGGTTTGCAGTTGAAGGAGAGTTCAGAATTAGAAGTCGGTTGGTGTTGTCTTCAGGAGATTTCTTTGTGGATTTGGCTTTCTGTTTATCCCTCCTACTCCTTGATTCCCACTCGGTCATTTTGTAATTTGAATTTGTATGATTGTGGTTTTCTATTTTCCCGGTCTGTCTTATCCTGTCTCTCAGGTTTGTGTTATTCTATACACTTGTGTCCCATACCTCCTTGGGTGTGGGAATGGACAGACAAGCGTGGATATAGGAACATAGCTAGGTACGAGACCCCAGCATCCCACCATCAGTGGTAATCTGGGGAACAGGGATAGCCTGGAGTCCTCCTAGCTTGTGGGACAGGGAAGGAGCCCTTTGCTCCTGGAAAACCTTTTACAGGATCACGACAATTATTGAGAAGTGGAAGGAACCACATCAACTCAGCCATGAAGTGGAGATCCCGTAATGTTACAGAGCAGGTTCACTGAGTGCTGAGGAACAAGGGCAGAAAAGTCACCACCGCTCTGCTGACTCCATAACTGCTGAGTCCAGACCTCCTCTGTTACTAACATCAGCACAAACACTGTGCCCCACTGGGAGCTTCGTTGCAGAGCTGCTGCAAGCAGCCTTACATCACCAAGCACAGATGCAGTGGTGTAAAGCCACCAACACTGAATTCTGGAGGAAACATGTTCGGTCAGTGATGGATCACACTTCTCTATCTGGCATCTGATGGACGAGTCTGCTTTTGAGGAATGGTAAGAGAACGTTACCTGCCTAACTGCATTGTGCCAGCTGTAAAGTTTGGTGAAGAAAGGATAATGCTGTGGGGCTTCAGGGCTGGCCAGAACCCTTTGTTTCAGCGAGGGAAATTTTAATACTTCACCATACCAAGACATTTTGGATAATTGTAGCCTTCAGTTTTGTAGGAACAGTTTGCGAAAGGGCCTTTTATGTTTATAATGACTGTGCCCAATGCGCAAGGAGCATAAAGACATGAATGGTGAAGTTGTGTGTGGAAAAACATGATGGACCTCAGCTCCATCCAAAATCTTTGAGCTGATCTATAACGGAGACTATGAGCCCGGCCTCTACTCCAACATCAGTATCTGACTTCACAAATTGTCTTTTAGAGAAAATGGGCAAAAATTCCCACAGGAAACCTCCAAAATTTTGTAGAAATCCTTCCCAGAAGAGTAGAAGCTGTTATAGCTGCAAAGTGGGGACTAACGCCATATTAAATGTCTATGGTTTTAGAATGGGAGATCAGAAGGTGTATTCTTGAGGGGACACAATACTTTTGATCATATAATGTATATCTTGGTAGGCAAATGTACAGTATAACTTTGTTTATTGAAATCCACTCAGAGGTCCAGTGGGTGGTCCTAATCAGTACTTGACATTTTTCCCTATGCAAGTATGCATACAGAGTCAGCAGTCAATCATAGATTAGGACCTTCTACTTGACTTAGGCCCCCGTCACACATAGCGACGCACCAGCGATCCCGACAACGCTATGACCTTGTCAGGATTGCTGGTGTGTCGCTACATAATCGCTGGTGAGCTGCCAAACAGGCAGATCTCAGCAGCGATCAGGACCAGCGACGACGCGGGTAAAGCGCTTGCGTCGCTTAGTTACCCGCAGTGTACCTTAGATACCAGCGTGCTGGTGCAGGGAGCTGGTATCCAAGGTAAACACCGGGTTTCTAAGCGCCGCACAGCGCTTAAAAACCCGCTGTTTACCTTGGATACCAGCTCCCAACCCCAGCAAGCTGGTATCTAAGGTACACAGCGGGTAACTAAGTGACGCGCGCTCTTAGTTACCCACGGTTTACCTTGGTTACCAGCTCCAGTTCGCTGATCGCTTGTCTTCCGCCTGCCACACGCAGCGATGCATGCTGGCCAGCGGGAGACCAACGATCAATAAAATGTCCAGGGCTTTCGAGCACGATCAGCGATAACCGGCGGGGGGGGGGGGGGGCGGTCGCTGATATATGTCACACACCAGCGGGTGCGCCTCCGACACAGCTGCCAGCGGGTGCGCCTCCGACACAGCTGCCAGCGGGTGCGCCTCCGACACAGCTGCTATTGGGCGTGCCTCCGACACAGCTGCTACTGGTCGGCTCCGGCAGAGCTGCATCCTGAAGTCCGAAAAAATAAGTACATTTTTACCACGAATAGAACAGTATTCTTGACTGAAAAATACAGAAAGAATCAAGATTTTAAAGAATATAACATAGCACCCTTTAAGGTAATCTATTACACCCAGTAGCAACGTGGTCAACGGTCCTAGCATGAGCTCCCTGAGATCTGCGATAAGTGTGGGTGAAGCGCCATGCGTTATTTTACCCCCCCGCTATCTCTCCCCATATCCCAATAGTATAGGCCAGTATTCCAAAAATCCTTGTTACATAAAATATGAAAGTATTTGCATTTTTAAAAGGATAAGTTCATAAAGCAGATATGACCATGACAATTTATGGGTGGGGGTCTGAAAAGAAAAAAAAAAGAAGAAATAAGCTTCTACCATCTTCTCATCCCTACCATTACCAAATATATATCTAGTATTCATCTAGTACTAGCAAAGCAAAAAGCATCTTGTGGTCACCCCCCCACACATACAGGGCATTAATGTAGAATTTAGTGTCTTCCTAAGCAGAAGTGGCGTCTAGGTCACCGGTAAGGCCACACAAATGCACCTAAATAAAATTTCACACACAGAGGATGAAGATGGATGATCATTTTCACAGTGTCTGTCTTGAGCCAAGATATAAAACCCTGCAGTACAGTAGCAAAGCCATGTGCAGTCTCAAAGCAACTCTGTCCCGTGTTGCCTTACTCTGCAGCGGCAATGAAACTAGCGCAAAGAGGTAACATCCCTAAATGATAGATCACCTTGTCCGCCGCTGCCATGCATATCAACACCATCTCGGACAACCCCAGAACAGATATTATCTGAGGACACCGTAACTTTCACTGAACAAGGCTGCTGTGTCTGAACGGCCCGACCCGGAGATGCCGTCAGGGAGGAACCTGCAAGGTGGGTCTTTGGGTCCAGGTGAGGCTTCAATGGATCCTTGGAAGGAAATCCATTACAATCTGTAGTTATATCACCTGCAACAGAAATAAAAACAGAAAGAAAACACCAAGGTTGCCAACCTTGTAGACTAGCATTTACAAAAATTTACTGACAAAGCACCTTCATCAATGAAAAATACATTAAAAAAAACTAGAATCTAATAAAAGTATAAAATTAAGTTCTCTAGTTTGATTTTTTTTTTTCAACTTAAAAAAAAGGTTAAAAATTTTATTTGTCAATTGTCAGTAAATTTGTTGTTGGTTGGCAATGGTGGTGTGGATACAGCCTAAAAAGCGTTTAAACAACCGCATGCAGGTAGGCGCTATGTATAAAAGAAAACAGCGTAACATACTTGTACCATTTTTTAGTTGCTGGACCAAAGGATTAAGCAGCTTCCCACTTTTTACTTTGTTTTTGCTGATTCTCCGTCGGCGGCCACTTGGTGGCGCTGCATGAAGGAATCCCACATTAGGGGGGAGAGGTTTCCCCAGCCGTACATAAAGGGCTTCTATCTCTTTCTTCTGCTGCACTTGCAATTCAGAGATTTCTTTCATGTGCCTTATGGGAAAAAAAAAAAAAAAAACAGAAAAAAAAAAGAAAAAACTATAAAACATGATAATCAAAGTAACACATCTCTGTAGAATAGCAGGTTGGTAATTGTAAGGGAGATCGTACAGAGAAGACATATGGTTTGAAGATTTACAATTGTATTTGTGATAAGGATTTAATTCAGAAAATTACTGCAATGTCCCAATTGTGAAATACTGCGTTTGAAATACCATTTTAAAGATCTCTGCTTGCTGTCAGTGACATAAATACTTATTTCTATCTCACTGCTGTGATTGCCGCTGTTCTCCTGAATCCGGCGTCGTTCTTTTGTTTCTGCGCCTATCCGTTCACAAGATATGCTTTTGGATTACAGTATGTGAAATCTCTGCTTGTGGTACAACTGGGCATTTCTTCAGAGTCTATTCTGGAGGCGCGCGCTTTCACCCTACATCACAGATGCTGCCATTCTTCCCAACATAAAAATCTAGCCTTGCTTTGGACAAGCGGGAGTGGTCATCACATCTCTGTAGGAGGAGTCTCCTCCATTACCACTCCCAGTTGTTAAAAAGACTAGATTTAAGTACAGCGTGGATGGGGTCATATCTCAGGAAAAGAGAGGCACAGGAATAAAAGAAATACAACAATGGATTTAGGAGAACAGAGCCATTTTCACCAGGTAGAAAAATTCCATATTTTGCCAAGTCACTGAGACTCTTTAAACCTATACTGATTAAGTCCAACTGATGCAGTTGCACCAGTTCTTTTATACCATTTCAGAATATTTGGAATCCTGCTTAACACTCTCTACTTTTTGTGCTACATCGCCCCAGTGCTGAGATATTCATACTTGTTTCTTTTGGAGCGCAGTATGTGAAATCTCTGCTTGTGGAACAACTGGGCATTTCTTCAAAGTCTATTCTGGAGGTGCCCGCTTTCACCCTATGTCACAGATGCTGCCAATCACCAGTCAGCAGCATCTGAAACAGAGACTCCTAGATCAGATGTGATTGACAGCTGTTATGAATGAGCCACCGAAGGAGGAAAAAACAAAAATACAAGCCAAGTCCAGAAAACCGGAGAGGTTGGTAGCTATCGGATTACAGACCCCTGATCCTATCCACAACAACTAACAGTAGCCGTGGGGGGTACCTACGATGCCCTAGACCCCTCGAACACAGCCAGAGAACTAAATAGGCCTAAAGAAAGAAAGGGGAAATCTAAACTGCCCCAGAGCAGACCCCAAAGCAATAGGCAGCCCCCAACATATAATGACGGTGAAGCAAGATGAAAACACTAACACAGATAGAAAGATAGGTTGAGCAAACGATGGGGCCCAAGCTAACTAAAAAGGACAGGAAAGAAAAGCTGCTGTCTGCAATCCGTAAAAAACCCTACCAAAAAATGTCCTAACCGTCTGATAGGAAAAACAGGCCCTGAAGTCGCTAGGACTTCAAAAAGACTATATCAGCACTCAGGTAAATTCTGAAGACAGAGCAAAGAGACAAACTGATCAGAGACAAAAATGGAACTCCGCACACCCCCGACCGGGGATGGCTGAACTCCAAAAAACAAGGTAAACAAAACAAAACTAATAAGTTCAATAGCAGAGCAAAAACTTAGAATCATAGAATCATAGAATGGTAGAGTTGGAAGGGACCTCCTGGGCCATCTGGTCCAACCCCCTGCTCAAAGCAGGATTCGCTAAATCATCCCACTTATCTTTGGGAAGCAGGAATCAGACTGGTCTCCAAAAATCCAGCAGAGAAATCACCAACGACTCAGAAGGGAGTCGGCTGCCTTATATCCAGTCAGAATTTCCTGTTACCCAGTCATCATCTACCAGATCAGGTGTCTGGTAATCAGCCTCACTACCTTCCTTCACCAGAAGAGGGAGTTCATCAGACATCGACGGTGAAAATGAACTCACAACAGACAGCATCTTGGAGGGAGGGGAGAAAGTATCATGCCCCAAACAAAGCTCTGAAAAAATACTTAGTTGAACTATAAGCAGAGATTTCACATACTGCGCTCCAAAACCAACAAATGTAAATATCTCTGCAACGGACTGACACAGGGCAAAAATGGGGAAAATAGCGGTAGAATCAGAGGTCATTTAAATCAAATTTTTAAGCAAGTGATAATACCTCTTTAAGAAAAGTATCAAGTCCAACACAAAAGAAAAAGTAAAAAATTTTGTGGAAAGTGATTTGAACAAAACTTTTATTTTTATGCCAGATTTCTGGTGTACATGTGACGCGCCCCAGAGGCCGTGGGAAACTCTGAGCCGGGCCCATTAACTTCAATGATAAATGTCACAGTGGCAGTGACCCGGTCCGTGGCCCCAGGCGGTCATGTAAAAGGGGTAGAATTGGATGAGGATAAAGTTTATGTAGTGATTCGTGATGCCAGTTGGAATGTTCGACTGTAGTATAGCCGGCACTGCAGATGATCCCTGGGGAGTAGATGGTGAGATAGTGTGGAGCGGAGGATGTAGCAGAGCCGGGTAAGAGGCGCAGGAAGAAAGTGGAGGACACAATGGCATGTAGTTCAATGGGCTTTACTCACAGTCTGTCTGCAGTACAGGTGCCCGCTTCAGTTCTGCGTTCTACAGGTGAGGGGTCCAGCCAACTTCCAGATAAGATGAAGGGCACCTTTCTAGCCTTCCCTGTCAGTGTGTTCCTTTCCTGGCCGTCTCCAAACAATACGCAGGCTTAAACTCCTTCTTCCACTCCAGCGCTTCAAAATTATCGTTCTGGGCCAGCAGCTGCGAATCCTGTTCAGACAACACCTCACCGTTTCTGTGATTCTATATAGCTGCCTTTCCAGTCGGACTAACTGTGGAAGGGGCGATGGTCCATAAAGTAACCAAAGCTGTCGGCTTGCTAGTGGCACCCAAAGGAATGCGATCTAGGCTAGGGGCCGTTCCCTTTGCGACCAGTCCGGTACCTTCCTCCACCTGACGGCGGTCAGCGTGGAACGAGACCCACGGGATAACTTTCCAACCGTGTCTCTGGAAGAACCAATCTTCCCTATGAAGAATCGGCTGTTTTAGTCCAAACGTCTGGCAACTCCTCATCCAAGTCAGGAGCTGCTCCAGACACGTCCTTCACCTTCCCTCCCTCTGAGGGGACTCAACCTACTTCAGCCTAGATTCTCCCTCCTAAACTACGCTGCGCCCACCTCCCAGCACTCTTCGTGTTCCAAGCAGGGAGCCATAAAGGGTGCTCTGCTACACTATTGGTGTGTGTGGGTGTTGGAGTCTGGTTGGATGCACCCACCTTACCTGGTTGTGGGATACCACACCTCTAGGTGAGGTGCAGTACCTCTGTGGTGACTGGACCCTCAGGGGTGCCACACATGCTTCTCAGTGAGACAGCTGAACTGAATGTAGCTGTGTACATTTTTTTGCCCAACAGTTAAAGGGGTGGTTTGGTCTTGGTGTACAAGTCCACCGTCACTGCAGAGACTGAAGTCTTCAAAGCGGGTGCACGGCTGGCTCTGCGGATTCTCCGATGTCAGCCCCGAGAGCGGGCGATCATGTGACAGCAAGTATGCAATTTGCATACTTCATGCCACATTCCGACTAGACGTGTCTTGTCTCATTCAATTCACTTGCATTGAGTAAGGCCAGACAATTCTAGTCAGAATTGACCTCAAGTATAGAAATTTCATATTTATGGCCACATTCTGACTAGACATGGGTGGCCTCGCTCAATTCACTTGCATTGAGCAAGGCCAGACAAATCTAGTTGGAATGCGACCGCAAGTATGCAATTTGCACACTTCCAGCCACAATCCAACTAGACGTGTATGGTCTCATATAATTAACTTGCATTGAGCGAGGTCGGACACCTCTAGTCGGGATGTGCCGCAAGTATGCAATTTGCATACTTCTGACCACATTCCGATCAGACATGTCTGGTTTCAGTCAATTCACTTGCATTGAGCGAGGCCGAACATGTCTAGTCAGAATGTGACAGCAAGTATGCAAATTGCATACTTCCGGCCACACTCAGACTGTCTGTGTCCGACCTTGCTCAATTCGCTAGCACTGGGCGAAGCCACGCACATCTAGTTAGCATGTGACCACATGTATGCATTGGTACTGGAAAATTCTGTACAAAAAAAAGCACCAAAAACGAATCGCACAATATTGATTACACAAAAATGAACTCCATGATGGTGTAAACACAACCCATTTACAGCAGCAGAAAAACTGAACAAATTACCAAAGGATGACATAATCATAATGCGAGCACACAATACATCATGTGTTCATCTCATATTATTAGTTCCAGGATAGGAAGCTGGTAAAGGATGAAGTCGGCCGTGTTCGTCATTGATGTAAATGCAATGTGAAAGTCATAAATAAAGTCAGGGGGCCAAGATTATGACTTGCTAAATGGCTCTCAATTCATTAAGCTAAATTGAGAAGAACTGGGGGAATATTTTGTAAGACATTTATGACCCAGATCAATAGAGTTTGTGATGCAATCAAATGCAATGAGGCACATTATGATATCCCCCATAGCACCCTACAAGAAAACAGCAATCAATAAGGAAATCCTAGAAAGGTTTCATTTTGTGAGTCATAGAAAACACCACTGTCTTAATTCACACAGTAAAGGAGTTTTACCAAAATTTGCAAAATATTCCCCCCCCTTTTTATCTACGACCATCCCCAAGAACAAGATTGTGGAAAGCAAGTCTTGGAATGGATGTGAACATTATCTACACAACCTATAATATTAATGGACGCCATGTAATGCATCATTTCACCACTGGTGGCGCTGACGATTCATTTTTAAATGTATTTTCTAGTTTCTCCACGGGCGACTGATATCGTTAGGGAATCCTTATCAAAACTTGTTCTTTCCAAATACCAAATAAAAAAAACACAAAATGAAATGTACTAATAAAGTTAACGCAATCCTGGTTATTTTAGATTAATTTACTGACAAACAAGGACATATACATTTTGTAAAGGGAGATTTGAAAATAAAGGAAACTCAAATCCTTTAAATCTTCAAAGCAAAAATACCACTAAAAAGAAAACTAAAAAAAAAGTCTCATTCACTGTCATTTAAGGAGAATTCTGAAAATTGCTTCATAATGACAAACGCAGGCGGAAGAGACGCTCTGAGTCATATCCCATTATCCAACATTGTCAAGGACTTCGAAACTTTTGCGAAGTGTCTATGTTCTAAACAAAAATAAAATAAAACTATTGCATAGTCAGACTATATAAAAGCATTTACAAGAGAGGAGTCCATCTACTTTTGGGTACCATGGAACGCTTAAGTTTATAACAAGGGGGGGGTCTAATGAACACTGATAAAAAGAATTTGGCGCAACCGCTAGGAACAAGGATGGGAAAATGGAGAATTGGAAGACTTAACCAAGACCAAAAAGTAATAAAACAATGCACATAAAGCAAAGAATACTTAGGGTATGGTCAGACTTAGGGCTCATTCATTCGTCCATTTTTCGTGGCTAGTACAAGTATCTTTTATAGTCTATGACCCCATTTATGTGCCATATAGTTGAGGACCAAGTGATCCTCATCAAATCACAGAGATCTGTTTGATTTTTATCAGAGTCATAGATTAAACACCACTAGTCTATGGGTCTGTAAAAAAAAATAAATAAATTGAACTTTACTCCGACAGAGGAGATGTAAAAAGCTTGAGAAACTACAATTTTTAAATTTTTTGCATATGAGAAAAACTGGTGAAATTTCAAGGGTAAAAACTGATTCATTGATCAAATACTGATGAAAATCTGATTCAACATGCTAATTAAAATTGGCCCATATTTCTGCGTAGAAGAAAAATCACTCATGTCTGAATAAAGCCTTAGGCTGGTTTCGTGTGTCCAGTTTCCAAAAGTCCACTTTGGGACTGTGATGAATGGACTGGTCATGTGTCTCCTGACTCAAGCTCAAAAGCCCCATAGGCTTTTATGAGACTGTTGAATTTGAGGCAGGAGATACATGGCCGGTCTGGATATCACAGTCTGTACACGGACCATGAAAGTCAGTTGGGCAAAACCAGAATTACACTGCGCTATTCTTTACTATCCAAAGTTGGCAATGAACAGCCGATACATCCAGCCACAACTTAATGAGCATGGTGATCTCCTATTTGACCACCAATATGAAAGGATCAGGCATGTTGGATTTCCACATGTCCAACAGTCCTTTGTTGCCAGATATCTTATTGACATTAACCATGTACACTTGTCCGACCCAAGTATGGAGGTTTGTGAGGGAGTCCGAAGCATGTATAGCCATCTAATCTGTATGACCGCAGGTTTACGTCAAGCAATCAGGCAAAAAAGTCAGGCTCCCGGTTGCCAATCCCGCAGAGTGCCCAAGAAAGAAGTCAGGTAGACTTCTATGCATCTAGAAACTAGTTCCTAAAAGAATGCATTCAAACGAGCAATCCCTACAAATCTCTAAGATTGTCTCTAAGGAGAAAACCAAAAATGATGCAAAGGAATTCTAGATCAACTGACTTGAAGGTAAACCGCATTTCATCTAGCAATTGTGATACCTACTTTTCTCTGAGGCTTTGTAGTTCCTTCTTCATGTCGGCATCTTCAAATTCAGAATCATTATCGCTGCTCATATAGGAAGACTGCGAATGAAAAGACGTTACATTTATTGAGGGGATTTTCATGGCCTGACCATTGGGAGGATCTGGACTTTGCATACTGGCCTTTCGATGCAAAAAAGCAGCAGCTTTCTTCATGAAGTCATTAGTGACCCCCTTGCTTGGGGTTGAGGGGGTATCTTTGGGTTTTGGTGGAAGGATTTCATCCCCTGAATCACTAGACACATGTCCACAGAACAGAGAGTTTATAGGTGAGGAGGTGTGAGCACGTGGTACTGAGGTCCTGACTGGTTGTGATGGAACCTGATCCAGATAAACATCTGGTGGCGCAGAAAATCTCATGTAACTTGGAGAAGTCATGGTCACATCATCTTCTGTACTCATCACAAAAAACCTTCCAATAGTTTTAGACTTGTCAGCATGGTGTGATCTCCTTTTGGGAGATTTATCTATGGCACTTTCATCTTTTGATTTTTGATCTCCGGAGTCACGTCTTCGTGCTTGACCCTATCAAACGAAACAAAGAAGAGACCAAAGTGATTTGTTGAAAGTATTTCAGAAATAATGAAAGTTGACATAGAATGCAACAAAAACTGAGGTTGAAACATTAGTTGTACATGCAGGCAGCTTTCCTTACACCCATCATTTGTTCAGTTTAGTGCCCTGTTCTACAGACGAGGCGCCATGCTCAGTCTTCAACGGCACCTCAATATTTTCACGTGTAAGCGCAGCTCTTTGCTGTGGAGGATTATGGAATCCAATAAAAAAAGGACAAATACATAGAACTGACTTTAATAGATACCATCCTATTCTTTACTGTAGGGAAACTCAAAATAAGTGGAAAAGTTGCCAAACCTCTAAACAAGATCCTGCACAGGACACCATGTGCCATCAGTAGATGCTCAATACAGAAAGGGCCTTTATGCTCTTAGAGCACCCATTAGTATTGTGAGAAAAGAGGGAGACAAGCGCATTATAGGGTCTTATCCCACAAATAAAGTAAGCGGTTTGACAAAAAACTGCTCACCTGGTAGTAGGTATTCAAAGCATGTATAGATAAGGGCTGCTGCAGATCCACAAGTCGGTCACCGACAATCTGAAAGAGAGCTCTGCAAAGGAATACGTGGATTTCGTCTGCGCTGCCCAAATGATGAAATTCCAGAAGGTTAATAAGGTTTGACAGTGGTTTATTCTACGCGTTTCAAGGTTTTTTGCAACCTCTTCTTCAGGAAATACCACCAACCTTGAAACGCGTAGAATAAACCACTGTCAAACCTTATTAACCTTCTGGAATTTCATCATTTGGGCAGCGCGGACGAAATCCACGTATTCCTTTGCAGAGCTCTCTTAGAGCACCCATGGAAGAGCGGTAAAGTTGGGTTATCTAGATTGAGGCAATAACAGTGACATGAGTGGATACGGGCAGTTTTCTTAAGAGTGCAAACTCTTCATCCCAAAAATTGGTTGCCCAAGTCTTCGCTTTAACACTCATCCTATGCTGACAAAGACAGGGGGTAAATATATAATCGGAATTTTTAACTACCGTAATTAAAATAATTATACTTTTTTTTTTTCATTTATTTTCTGCACGAGATTATGAAAGTGGCCGTTTTTCCTGAGCCGCTATTAACCACATTTAGAGAGGTGCTTTACAGCAGCCCCATGGACCACAGGAAGTAATAAAACGTATGAAGGTGTAAAGTTGAATCCATCTTGAATAGAATAAAATTCCAAACCTTAAATCAAGATTGTTTAAAATAATCATAAGGACATCAGAAAAATGTACCAAAGATCAGCATACAAACACCTACGCATTGCTGGTGCATATAGCACACCCTTAGCCATGGTGAACAATGATTAAGAGTGCTATACACACTAAAAATCTGTAAATGAACCGTGACTAAAGGTGCTATATGCACCAGAAATGCATAAGTGAGCCATGACTAAAGATGCTATATTGAACCAGAAATGTATAGGTGTTATATGTTGATCTTTGGTACATTTCTCTGATGTCATCAACTCTTAAATGCAATTGATTAAAGTTTGGAATTTTACTCCGTTCAAGCTGGATCCTACTTTACACCCTGATATGCTTGATGTCCATGGCAGTGGTTATGTGCCGGGCTCTGGAGGAGTCCTTGCTGCATTGGTGAGCTGGATTCCTTCTTTTTGATTGTCATAGGTAGCAATACACTAGTGCTCACTGTGACTTCTAAGAGGGATTTTTCACAGTGGGTGCAATTTTTCTATCATTCCTCAGTGATCTGGGCAGAGAAGGAGGAAGGAGCAGAGCTGTGATCAACACCTAGGGTGGCTCCTTTAGCGTCTAGATGTACTGTATCCTAGTATATCTAAATATTATTCTGATCTACTAATTTCCTCCTGAACCATGATCCCGGTGCTGACACAACACAGATGTCCGACATCGCCGCAACGCTTAGCAATCACACAAGGGACGTTTAATTGCAGCTAAGTGAATCCGAGGTTTATTTCCAAAGAATGACCGTTCTCCGAGTAAAACCCCTAAAATTACCCAGTTTGTTAATCTAAATGATACCAAATGCAAGTACTGAAGTGATCCCGATGTAGGACGTCGTTTGCTTAGGATGCATTTGGAGAAGACACGTTTTTAATGAAAGTCTGTCATCCGTTTGATTAGAAATGCGCCTCACATTATTATGAGCCGATATATTATCTGCCTGGATCCAAAGCGGTGAAGCTAAATTGCTTTCTAATCCTGTCGTCATGAGGAGCTGAACTACAAACCCATTCAAGAAGGTGTAATCTATTGCAGCACTATGTCCTTCAGCACTGCGCTTTCTGCAAAAATGGATCTCCGAGGAATTCTGCACGATAATGAAAACAATATGTCCTGACCTCATTGCTTTCAGCGTGGGCCTGCAGAATACAATTTCATTTCTAATATCCGATATGACGAAAAAAAAGGCTTATATTCTGGTATACAAAACTGGAAGCGGTCATTGTTAAGGGCTATATGGACATGTCGAAGCCATTAAAATAAGTATTTTTTAGTTTGAAGTTCTTTATTGCCATTGCTACCATTACCAGTAATCCATCAGGGCAGTGTAGGGGGAATCGCTTCACCACAGATGTCATGAGAAGAATATGCAGTATGTTTATACCAGTATGTATTGAAATAGAGCAAACAAAAATCACATAATCCAGGCTGCGGTAAATGGCAAGGATGGTTTGAAGCATTATAATATATTCTCCAACATTACAATTTATCCTATACTCTCAATGTGCCTCCAACTACATCCACTGTCTATAGGAATGTCAGAGATCGCCAGTCCTACAGACGGCTAATGGAGCTGAAGTGCGAAAGGGTATTTTTGGGGATAATTTGGGGTTTGAGGGGGGGTGGAGGTCATAGTGGTCAGGCTCCGATCAAACAGCAAACCTTTAAAGAGGTTGTCCAGGACTTTACCATTGATTGCGTATCCTTATGATTGGTCATCAATGTCTGATTGATGGTGGTGAGACTCCCGGCACTCCAGCCAATCTGCTTTTACTGGTGTCTGTATAGTGGTCGTTATTGCACATCCGCTACCTATTCAAATCAATAGGGGAAAATGTACAGGACCTGGCCACTATTCCATCAACAGAGCTGTGCTGTTCGGCTCCACAACTGAGCTACTGCGTCATCCCCCAACACCAGGAAGAGCTGATCCGCAGGGGTACTGGGAGTCACACCCCATCTGATCAGATATTAATGACCTATCCTAAGGATAAGCCATTAGTGTTATGGTCGAAGACGACCACTTTAACCGAATTGCAGTGAGGAATTTGATTTCCCGTACAATGGCATTTGGCAACAGAAATATCAGTTGCGATTACATGACCCCAAAAATTAACAAACCCTTTTAAAAACCAGTATCAGATCCAAACGGCAAGAGAGTTTCTCTTTCTTGCCTACTGGACATGACCAATGTTCTGAAACAAAAAAATAAAAATGTCTCATACAATGCATTGCAACTGTAATTGATCAAATGTGTATGACCGGAATAAGGCAATGTGGCCTGACCTGGGTCTAAGGGGAATTATTTATTTTCAGGTGCCTTTGAGTCCAGAGTGCTGGACATATAGCAAACGTGAAAACTGTTTTCCATTACAAACGTGTGGCTTTTGAAGGTTTCAAAGGTAAGGGAATGTCCGGCCAGTTGGGGTAGAGTGTTTCAGAATTTTAGGGATACACTAGGGAAATCTTGGAGATTTTTGCTTAAGGAGGAGACAAGAAGAGAGAAAAGTGGAGGCCCAGAGATTTCATGTGGGGAGCTAGTGGGAGATTAGGTCGGAGATACAGCTCTGGCAAAAATTAAGAGACCACTGCATAGTTTTATAAAAATCAGCTTCTCTGCAAGCTGGAAGCCATTCCATTCCAGTGTCAGTTGAATTCCAACCAGAGTACACCTCATTCTACTTAATGTGCTTCTGATTAGGTGATCGCCTGAACCAAATCTTATTTAACGAAGGAAAGTATAAAAAACTCTGCTGTGGTGTTCACAATCCTCTTGCAATAGGACAAGCTGGATGGCAAAACAAGTGCTAGTAATATCTCAAAAGTAATAGGAATGAAAAAATAACTTTTAACCATGCCAAAGGAGTTGAAAAGAAAAGTCTTAAGTGAGGAGAAGGGCTCAATTCTGGCTTTACTTTACTAAAAGAGGGATACAGTGAGCGTCATGTTGCCTCCATCTTTAAAATTTCTAAGATGGCAGTCCATTACAACAAGGTCAAGCAGCAGAATTAGGGACAACAAAGCTACAGAGGGTGAAAACTACTCTTCACTGACCAGGATGACCGTCATCTTATTCGAATGTCACTCAGCAATTGCAGGATGACATCAAGTGACCTACAAGAGGAATGGCAAATGGCAGCTGGGGTGAAGTGCACGGCAAGAACAGTTCGTAACAGGCTACTACAGGCAGGGATCAAGTCATGTAAAGGTAGAAAAGAAGCCTTTCACCAATGAGAAGCAAAGGAGAGCCAGGCTGAAGTTTGCCAAAGACCATACGGATTAGACCATAGAGGACTGGAGTAAGGTAATCTCCTCTGATGAGTCTAATGTGGCGCCCCTAGGAGTACGGTCGTCACAGTGGCATTACCTTCCTCCTAGGGAGGGTGATGTCATGCTTGGAAGCAATGAAGGATCTCTCTGTCAGGTAAATCTAGCACCCAGCACAGTTCCCACTCCAGGCCAGCAGAGGGAGCTCTGAACCAAACTGGGGGAGGAGCTGCTCTCTGGGGCCAGGAAGGGGAAGTTAGTTCAGTTCTGAAAAGAGCTGGATGATTGAGCAGAGTTCAGGCTCACTTCTAGCTGTAGCGCATGGTCCGGAGTCCGGTATCCGAGGTTGTATGGATGCTGATGGTCCTGCAGCAGAAACCAGAGGAACGAGAAGCTGTAAATGGTCTGTTCCCAACTAAGACTCGGAGGCACAGCAGCAGCTTGTGTGAGCCAGAAAGAGGAGACTACAGCTGCCTGCCATACGATGGGAGTTCTAAAAGAGAGCAAGCAAGAGGAACTTCAGTGTACCTCGGTACTGCAAGTGCCTCAGATAAGCACTAGAAAGGAGACTACACAACCCATCTGCATAGAGAGATTCCTAAGTTGCTTTCAGGCTGATCAGCTCCAGTTCCATCTGTAATCTGGATCTTGGACTGCACTTACAAAGCACAGTAAAGGTAAATGAAACTGCACCCTGTTGTGTCATTGCCTTCTTCCTGCAACCACTTCAGCACTGCTACATCTCTGTGCCTAACACTGCACCCTCTTCCTCAACACCTATTACTACTGCCCTGGGACTACAGCTCTACCTGTGGGGAGCTCTTACATCTTGCTGCCTTCTACCATCTGTCCTAGAGGATCTGCCTGCAGCGTTGGCTTAACCCCTTCATTGCCGAGCACCACAGGTGGCGTCACGTATCATCCACCTATAAACTTAATTCAGCCACGTTTCACCCTTTTTGCATGGACACCCAGGGCCACGGACCGGGTCACCGCCACCGTGACACATCCCTCTAAGACACCGGCCCGGTACCGAGTAACCCCACTGCCCTGGCGGGCGATCCACTTATTTTCAGCTTTGACCAACACCTGGTCGTCTAATGGTTAGGCGGAGACCTGGAGAGACGTACAAGGCACAGTGTCTTGCACCCACTGTGAAATTTGGTGGAGGATCGGTGATGATCTGGGGATGCTTCAGCAAGGCTGAAGTTGGGCAGGTTAATCTTTGCGAAAGACATATGAATCATGCCGCATACTAGGTTTTCCCTGGAAAAACAGTTGATTCCTTCTGCTCAGGCAATGTTCCCCAACTCTGAGGACTGTTTTTTTTCCAGCAGGACAACGCACCATGCCACACAGCTAGGTCAATCAATGTGTGGATGAAGGACTACCACATCAATTCCCTGTCATGGCCAGCCCAATCTCCAGACCTGAACCCCATTGAAAACCTCTGGAATGTAATCAAGAGGAAGATGGATAGTCAGAAGCCATCAAATAAAGAACTGCTTACATTTTTGAACCAGGAGTGGCATAAGGTCACCCCAAAGCAGTGTGAAAGACTGGTGGAAAGCATGCCAAGACGCATGAAAGCTGGGATTAACAATCATGGTTATTCCACAAAATATTGATTTCTGAACTCTTCCCGAGTTAAAACATTAGTATTGTTGTTTCTAAATGATTATGATCTTGTTTTCTTAGCATTATTTGAGGTCTGCAAGCACTGCATTTTTTTTGTTATTTTGACCATTTCTCATTTTCTGAAAATAAATACAGAATTTAGTGCTTGGAAATTCGAAGACATTGTCAGTAGTTTAGGCTGGGTTAACACTGCATTGTGGGCAATGCGATGACGGCATCCGTTACATAGCGGCACTAACGCGTTAACGCACCCATTGCCCACAATAACAGTAGCGCATCTTAACGCATGCCAAAATCGGCATGCATTAGCGATGATGCGTTACTTCAAGACGCACCCTCGAACGCGGTCTACAGCGTTCAAGGGTGCGTCGGGTCTAGCACACAATGAACGGACGTGTTCACTGTGCATAGACCTGTATGGACTAACGCATGGTAGCGCATGGTAAACTGCTACCATGCGTTTATAGCGCTAACGTATGCGCTATAGTCACAAATTATGTAAAAAATGACATGTGTGCTAGAGCATCCGCTTAACGGATCCATTAAACGGATGCCCATAATGCAATGTGAACCTAGCCTTATAGAATAAAAGAGCAATTTACATTTTACTCAAAAATATACCTAAAGAGAAAAATCAGACAAACTGAAAATTTTGCTGTGGATATACGGTATGAACAGACATAAGTCATTTTTTAGTAAATGAAACTGAATTCACTGTGCAAAGGGTGGACAGTAGAGTTGGGTGAATTTTTCAAAATTCGGTATCGATTACGATCGGCAGCAAATTTTGTTATTGCAATATTCGCCGAATTCTTTGGATTAAAGTTCTTGGACTTAAGTTTGCTGCCAGACAAATTATCAGATCCAAATCGGGTAGATGAATTAACCTTTTAATTCCCAACGCGTTTCGAAGTTCACAATACTTCTTCCTCAGGGAAGGAAGAAGTATTGTGAACTTCGAAACGCGTTGGGAATTAAAAGGTTAATTCATCTACCCGATTTGGATCTGATAATTTGTCTGGCAGCGAACTTAAGTCCAAGAATTTTAATCCTAAGAGTTTTACGTGGCGGTCACTGTGTGTGGACTGTTGGACGTGCAGCAGGCTGACATACTGATTCTACATGCTTAACTCTCTCCTGGAAAGGGTGAGTATATTTCCTTAATATTCTGCATAAGTTACTCAGATAAGACCCTATTGCGCTCTTGTTTTACCTATAGTTTGAACAAAATATTCGCCGAATGTCACTGGAGTCAATGGGAGTAGAAATTACCAAACATATTCGGAGCCGAACATCAAACATAAATTCGGCATGAATAGGGTACCAATATGAAATGGAAAAGGAAAAATATCTCCAGCGTGTAGTCCAATAAAATCGATTCTTTTATTCAAGACATATTGAAATGTATTTATCAAAAATACAAATGGACAAAGGAAAGGATGGGGTCCCCATAATACCATGACTAAGACCGCAAGAGGTTGAAACGCGTTGGTTGTTATGGGGACCCCATCCTTCCTTTCCTTTGTCCATTTGTATTTTTGATACATACATTTTAATATGTCTTGAATAAAAGAATCAATTTTATTGGGACTACATGCTGGAGATATTTTTCCTCTTCCAGTTCTCATTGTGAATCATGTCTCTGATCAAGGCAGCTCCGTGCGTGCTCAGCGAAACCTTCAGAAGACGGGTGAGCTGACTATTTTCCTTTTCCCTATGCTATTGATTTAGGGTACCAATCTGGCATGAATATGGCAAATTCAGACTCAGTGACCAATTCCGAACATATTCGCGCAACCCTAGTGAGCAGTGAAGGGCACCAGCAGAGAGTAGAGGGGAAGAGGAATAAGGGGGAAACATGAATTAACCAGGTGGTAGAGCTGAGTGTGGATAGGAGGCACAATAATATTAGGGTCGATTTACATAAATCAACCGATGGCACTTTTAAAGATCGCGAGTTGTTTAAATGCCTGGCAGACAAAAGAAAACAATAAATCGCTCAGTGCACATTGGCCACCATAGTTCTCTGTGGGTCCTGTTTACACAGAAAAATGCACAGCCAAGATCGATGATTTTCATATACAGTGTAAATGGCAGTCTCCAGGGAGTTAATTACTAGCCAATGTCAGAGAAAGAAATATCAGGCATGGTTTGGGATAGAAGCTGGTGCCACAGGTGGAAAACATTCGGGGAATATTACAACCTAATGGGCATGATTAGTTTTACAAAAAATACAGATGACAACTGATTGTGTAGATATTGTAGTTTTCAAAGGTCAAACATAATAAGATCCTAATTCCAATATGACATCATAACAGGTTGTTAAAACCAGGTATAATGAGGGTGTTCATGTTTTTGTCATGTGCTACCATAAAATATTAAAATACATGGTTGATAAAGGCTGGAGATCTGAAGACATTGCCATCATATAATCACTCAAAGCTTATTTATGTCTTAACCAAAAGCTCGGTCTTCTTGAGTTTTCAAAAGATCTCATTGTGATCAGTGAACAGGTCTACCAGATAATGGGCCATCCACAGGTCATTAAAGTGTAAGTTCACATTTAGACTTGGAAGATTTTCTCCATGTCGAATACATCTAAATCACATTGTACAAGTCTGCCCTGGATTGCCCTTTTGCAGGAAAAATCCCCCCCAAAAAGCAGTATAGTCTTTTTATGTGCCGATGATCGCCTGGTCCACTGCAGACTTCTGCATCCCAACCTTCACAATAACGTTTTCGTCATACGTAAAAGTGCGAATTATTCCGTAGCACAAACAAGTCATGTAAATAGGAGTGTGACCAGGGGATTGGATTTTGCAGCAGATGCTTAGGTACCATCATTTGCAGCAAAAGTTGCATCACTTCAGTGCAGATTTCTCCTTCCCCTCTGAATTCATTGGAGGAGGAAATCTGCACATCCATGCTGGATAGGCTCTGGATTTTTTGCTTTTCCAAAAACAGCGTCATATTTGCTAATGGTCTTCAGTTTTAAAGCTCATCCTCTCTGTAATGCAAAACTACTGTCCCCTTGTAATACTGGACAACCCTTCTGCATAGATTAGGAACTTGTAAGTCTACAAACGCTACATATGTATGTGCCACATAGAAGATAGAAACACAATATTAAAGAGCAAGATTTCCATATAAAACTTACCCTCAGATTTGGTAATTCACAACCATCACCACCACCATTTTCTAGCTGTAAAGCAGAGCGAGTCTTGCACAAGTTGGTTGCTTCTCCATTCATGTCCTGGGTTAATGGCTGTGAGTTGATAACTTCTGGAGCATTTTCCATAGTGACGCAGTTCTCCGGTGTTCCAGCGGACATGTTAGCCGGAGTATACTCCTGGTATAGTAAAGTACGGAGTTTTTCATCTAATGTTTTCATTGTGTTGTCAGCGAACTCTACTCTAGGTGGACCTTCTCCATCAGACTCTATGCCCGACTGCTGGAGATTGGAGTTCACCACCGGCAAAGCTAAACCTTGAGCCTGAGCCTGTAAGACAGGTGGCAACGCTTCAGGAATGACATGTAATTGATCAGTTCTTGCCATTCCTTGACCAGACAAACCAGTATCTGACTTTACCTGGACCACAACAGGAGAACCAGTATCTGATTCATACACCACCTGCCGCTCTGGTTTAAGATCAAGAACTTTTTCCTGAGGAACTTGACTATTGTCACATTTTACATGCTCTGATTGCAGTGTTTCATTTGTGGTCATCAAATTGCAACTCTGACCAAGCGGTAACAAGCATGAATTGTGCCCTGGGTGAGGTACCACAGGTGCTACTGGCACCTCTTTTAGCAACGGTCCATCGGAACCTACAGAGTCAGGCTGTGCTTCTATCACGGGTTGTAAAACAGCAGATGAACCAAGAGCTACAGTGTCTCCTTGAAGGAAGGAAAGGGATTCTGGAAGGGTTTGAAGATCAGAGGAGGAGATTGTTGAGGAGGACTGAGTCATGGAAGCAGGAATTCCCAAAGATTGGTCACATGAATCTGTTAAAATGGACTGACCCAAAGCTGGATTCATCTTCTCCTCATTTGTGGTACTCTCGTGATGGTTATCTTCAGAGTTCTTCTCATCTATAAGAAAATTATTAAAGATTACAGAAAAACCTCATCAAACATCAATGTGTGATCGGTGGGGCCCATTCTTTTAGTTTCCCACTAATCAACCAAACAAAGTGGCTGAAAAAGTACGATCCTATTCCTGCTCACAACTGAGATCCTGTTGTGAGCAGGACTAAGATTTTCAGGTTAAAACCTGAAAAGAGCTAGTTCTGTGTTTACCTAATTGTTAGGGCTCATTCACACATCTGATTTTTCCACAAGTGAAAAAAAAATGGACCTATGACTGATTAGACTCCTCATACAATTTTTTTTCACACGAGCCCTTAACAGACAGATAAACACAGGACAAGCTCGCTTCAGGTTTTAGCAATCTAGATGTTTCCATCAGGTGACAGCTATATAAAATGAATTCAGGGAAAAACAAAAGATGGGTATATAAAATCTGAAAAGTTCCTGGCGTAAAACAGTTTGAAGAGCCAAAATAATTGCACGAAACTTGAAGTTATGTAAAAGTTTTGCAAATTTTTTGGTGTTTTCCAATCAGTCCTAGCCAGCTCTGTCAAAGTAGGCAGAGGATGAAAACATGGGCGGGATGGGGGACATGGCAACACCCAACCTGCCTAATTCATGACCAGATGTGGGGTAGTTAAGGCCAAAACTCTTACTTCAATCGCAACTGGAGTAAAATATCTAGTAAGGCTCCAAGATGAATCGGGTGTCTTACTCCAGCACACCTCATTAATAAGATTGACGCGGACAATGCAGGGTTAATGAAACAGGGCCAAAGTATATTACAAAGTGGCTACCGTTTTGATTATACAGTCATTAGGCAATGTGCTGGGCTGGTGATGTCACATCTACAGACAACTGACAAACACGACAGGTGCACAATACCGGACACTTGTGCTCGTGAGCCAGCAGATATCAGTAACTGTCACCGGTCCCCATCGCCACCTGATGCAGAATCCATAAGGGACAGTCACCAGCCCCCCTCACCACCTAATACATAATCCATAAGGGACCGTCACAGCCCCTCTCGCCACCTGATACATAATCCATAAGGGACAGACACTGGCCTCTCTCGCCACCTGATGCAGAATCCATAAGGGACAGTCACCAGCCCCCCTCACCACCTAATACATAATCCATAAGGGACCGTCACAGCCCCTCTCGCCACCTGATACATAATCCATAAGGGACAGACACTGGCCTCTCTCGCCACCTGATGCAGAATCCATAAGGGACAGTCACCGGCCCCCCTCACCACCTAATACATAATCCATAAGTGACTGTCACGGCCCCTCTCGCCACCTGATACATAATCCATAAGTGACCGTCAGGACCCCTCTCGCTACCCGATACATAATCCATAAGGGACAGGCACTGGTCTCTCTCGCCACCTGATGCAGAATACATAAGGGACAGGCACTGGCCTCTCTCGCTACCTGATACATAATCCATAAGGGACAGGCACTGGCCTCTCTCGCTATCTGATACATAATCCATAAGGGACAGGCACTGGCCTCTCTCGCCACCTGATGCAGAATACATAAGGGACAGGCACTGGCCTCTCTCGCTACCTGATACATAATCCATAAGGGACAGGCACTGGCCTCTCTCGCCACCTGATGCAGAATACATAAGAGCGCGTAGCTGGATCACCCTTTTGTTTCACAAAGACCACCATGGTTTAAACAGAACGTGGCCAATAGACATTAGATCGTTTTTGGGTCATGCTCTCCAACCACTGGTTATCTGCCATTATTGCTGGGGGAACCTACATTTAAGAATATTTTATCAAGCAAAACGTATCCAACCTTTACCTGGCTGTGTAATCCTCACAGCTACTTTTATAGAGGACCAATCACCAGATCTAAAGTGGACCCTTATTGCTCTTATTTCATTTCCACTGCTCCCCTGAGTATTTCATTTTTTTTTTTATTTTAAATCCACCATACGGTTCCCGAGATATGAGCCTTTTTATTTCATGCTGATTTTTGTGGACTTTCCAAGGGGCCATGACACTGGATCCTCTGGGGCGTGTCTTTAGGCTGCTCTGTGTTATTACCCTGTGAGCCACGCCCCATTGATAAAGACCATAAAAATTCATACCAAATAAAAAGAGTGCATATATCTAGAACCATATAGCAAAGTTAAGAGAAAAAACACAACACTCTGGGGAGCAGCGAGAATAAAAGGAGGAAAACTTGGCCACTTTTGAACTAGTGACAGGTCTGCTTTTAAGGGGTATTGCCATATCAGACCTTCATGGCACATCTATGCCAAAATTGCCTTATACCTGAGCCCCATCCCACACCGCTGTAAATCAAGAGGTAGCTGCACATTTGCAGCTTTCCATTTACTTCCAGTCACACAATTATGTGACCCCCATAGAAGTGACTGGAGAGAGCCCCATGCCCACCTTCCTCATTTACAGCAGTACAAGATTGGACCCCCATTCTAGATACAGGTCCCAGAGGTGGGGTCCGCATCTGAAAGACTTGTTAGGTATGTCATAAATGTATGCCTAGCGAACACGGATTTAATTAGTGTGACCATCGACATTAGTGAGGCAACCCCTTAAAGATTTTCTTGCTTTATGGGGTTGTCCTCTCTTGTTATTAAACTCTTCAATCACTCTGTCTTCAGTGTGTCCACCTCACGCTGTCAGGATTCTCCAGTGCCGAAAGCTGGCAGTCAGCTAACCAAGTGTGCGATTAGCATACTCATGGCCACATTCCAACTAGACATGCACAGTCTCGCTCAATATGAGTGAGGCCGACATGTCAAGTCGGCATGTGACCGCTCGTATGCAAATAGCATACTTGCAGATATGTGTCTTGCCTGTTCTCGCCACCGACAATGGAGTATCCTGACAGCACGCTGTGAGGATAGAGTGATGGCAGACTTTCATCCCAAACCTGGAGAAACCCTTTAAAAGGACAGTTTTAAAGGAGTGTAATAAAAGTTGAACTTTGCTCCCATATTAAGGGCACAGATCCCACCCTCACTGAAATGGTATGTAGGGCTCTAGGGCATCAAAGGGATCTAAAAGCAGAATGCGGAACATATATTAGACATTGATTTCCAGCTGTACTACATCAAAATGATATTGGCCTAACGACTAAATTGTTGCTTTTTAATCTTCTACTTTGAGTCAATATCTATTTCGGAAATGTTAATTTTTCAGACGACCTCCTCCTTTTCATACCTTATGCTCTGAAAGTCTTTTTTTTTCTTCTACATTTGCTACTTGTACAGTCAATCAGTTGATTTGAGCAGCTGTTAAAAGGTAATCGGTGCCAAAAACATACTTATTGATTGCAAAACCTTTCCAAAAGCACTACTTATCTGACAAATGAAGGCAACGGATCGGGATGTAATAAAATAGTGATGTATCAAGGGGGCAACTGGTACCGTTTTTTTTTTTAGCTATTTTTGCAGGTAGTGGATTTGATTTCAGGCCTGCTAGCAGAACAACATTGCCTACCCCGTTACAAAAAACAACTATTAGGCCAAGTGAACACTGCAGTTTCTTACCCCGTTGTGCACAAGCTCTCATGGGGTTGACAACTGATGGTGGTCAAAGTCAGGTGGGATCCTTCCAGCATAGAGACCTACTGCTAAAATCATACACCGTCTATCATATCAGGGTGGTCCACTGTATAGGAGATCACAACCTAATTAAAGGGGTTGTCCTTTAATATTGATTGTCTATCCTAAGCATAGGTCATCAGCGCCAGGGGTGCAACACACAGCATCCTCGACGAACAGGTGCTCCCGATGTCGCAGGGGCCGGATGTGCTTAGTTGTGGAGCGTAACTTTACTGCGCCATCAAATTTTTAGTGGCCACAGCCAACTGCACGTCTGCTGTGCTTACTATATAGTTAATAGATCTGTGCTTTTCCGCTCCGCAGCCGGCATCGGGAACAGCTGATCGTTAAGGCTGCCAGGTGTCGCGCAACACAAGAATCGGGCAACCCCCTTTAATCAGTCTCTGGAGGCATATCATCCCCCCCCAAAAAGAGGCCAAACGGACACACTTTTAGCTTTGGTCTAGTAAATGGTGGTCTATGGGAACGTTAAAGCCAAGACCAAAGGTGCAGTGTGACCGAAGTGCAGTCAAATGGGAGAAACCGGCAGTGCAGAAAAAAAAAAAAAAAAAGAGATAAAGTTTGCAAATAGTCTAACCTCCCCATTATATACACGTCAGCATTCTAGGGTCACTTATTTTAGAAAGCCCATTTCTTATCTATAGGTTTTATGAGTGTGGGAGAAAAATATTCAGGATTGAGAGTCCTCAGGGGTTGATACCTTTTAATGGCTAACTGAAAAGATGGTAACACATTGCAAGCTTTCGAGACTACTCAGGTCTCTTCATCAGGCATTGACTAATACAACATCTGAAGAATATATATGTGATTCTTCAGATGTTGTATTGGTGTATCCTGATGAAGAGACCTGAGTAGTCTCGAAAGCTTGCAATGTGTTACCATCTTTTCAGTTAGCCATTAAAAGATATCAACCACTGAGGACTCTCAATTCTGAATATTTTTCTATCTACTGGCTAACACGGTACAAAGATATACATCTTTCCTGTATCATGAGTGTGGGAGGAAACCCAGCTGGATTGAGACTACAAAGCAGCAGTAATCACCATTGAGCTAACATGCCGCCCACACTGCAGAACTATATGTTCTTCAGCTAGCTGGATGTAGTCAGACATTGACCCTATGTAATATAAAAGGGCTTCTCTTGTATTAACAGCACTCTAATAATCAGACTATTCAGCAACGACGCTGATAATCTAGGAGTAACGATAACTTAAATTGATTGCCTCGTTTAGCAATTTTATCTCAAAACAAGAAATGTTACATAATTACACAATAAGACTGTGCTCCCTATAAATGTAGCTGTACATTGTAGAAATATGGAACCCATCAGCTCTTGGCTCAGTGCATCTCGATATGAGTGGCACTAAATGACCAGCTTTGAAAAATGAGAAAAATTTTTTTTTTTTTTTGCAATACTCCGTCGGGAGACGTTGACGCTATATGTGGCCACCCAGTGGTCGTAATGTGAACTGCAGCATGACGAGATTATGATAGCAGGTCACGATAAACCTATTGAGCTTTTAATGTTATGGAACTTTGTGGATAGGTAAGGGTAGTTACCAAGTGTCTTCAAGGCTGATTTCATACCGCTAACCCCACAGTTAAAATGGATTTGTCACCAAATTTCACAACAGAAGCTGCATTAGTTATTTAGCAAACCTCTCAGCCCTGATGATGCAGGTGTACTTCCTTTGAAAATCGATGTCCGATTAGCTGTTCATTAAAATTTAAGGTTTTTGATACTCACTGTAAAATCTGTTTCTCAATCGTCTTCATTGTGGGACACGGAGAACCATGGGATAGTCTGCTGCCACCTGGAGGCTGACACTATTATTACATTCTACATGAAAATTGGCTCCTCCCCTGCAGACTATACCTCACCTGCCAGCCTCAGGCTCCCTCAGTTTTGTGTAGTTTCAGTTGGAGGCAAGGTCTATCTCGGACCTGTCTTAGTCGTTAAATTAGGCGTTAACCATTTCTCTTTTCAGATGGATCGTGTTCATGGTGACAGCGTGTAATTGTGCGCTCTGTTTCACCCAGGCAGTGATGGAGAGTACAGGCTGTAATTGTGCAGTCCGTATCCTCTCGCATCAGTATTCCCAGATCAGAGTACCTACACACGGTCAGTGTCAATCCTCAGCCACACAGCCTGTCTGACAGCTGCAACTTGTAATGACCAGTGACAACTTCCTGAATAACCTCCTCCCAACTGGAGATCTATCAATCAGGCTAGATAGAAAAAGATTGAGAAACTTTCCAAAAAGATTACCGTATATAGCCCATATGATATGGAATTTCAGCATAAACAGATCTATTAGACCTGATGAAGCTAGTTGTATTTACATTGAAAATCTGGTAGATCTAGTTACTTTGAAACTCCATGACAGATCCAGCCATCTCGGCAGCAGAGTAGAGGAACACTGAGGAGCTGACAATCAGGCCAGGTGAGCGGAGGTTGAGTTTTACACCGGATTATACAGCCGTACTGAAATAGATTATTAAAGTAAGTACATTGGCTTCATCAGGTCTAACATCAAAGAAATAACGTATGCAGTTTGTATCTGCTTTTAAGTGATCGATTTTTTTGTAGTAGAAAAATAATGGGGCACAGTTTTACATCAGTAATGAAAGTGTTCAAAGTAGACAATGGGTGCCCAAGGAAATCAGAGTCTGGTGGGGCAGAACTGTGAAAGGGTTACAATATCGATGCTAGAGGCAATCAAATGAATTCAGACTAATTCTATGTATTACCAATGCAGCCTAAAATGGAGTATGCCAAGAAAAAAAAAAAAATTGGCTTTACGGAATTAGACCGTGGTCAGTAAACTGTAAATGTGGGTCTAGCTCCATTAAGGAGAACTCTGTTAATCCAATTATCAGCGTGTCAATCTACATGTTCTTTCATCAGAATTAGAATGAGAACTTGATAGGAAAAAGGTATAAAATGTTTGACTTTAGAAAAATCCAATCTAACTTATGCAGGAAAATATTCGAGAACGTCGGCTGACTGCCCCGCAGGTTCCGATCCGTCATTCCCTTCTCATTCATCTCTGAAGGGGAACATGCAGATGAGAGGATATCCTGCTATGTGTATTTAAATATATTCATTTATGCACCGCTGAAAAGTTACCATGTATGGAAGACATAAGCCTCAAAAATAGTCACTAGCTAAAAAACTGAAAATGAGTCAAATTCCTCATTTTAATGCCTTTTTCCAGTAAAAAGTGGTCCGGGTATAATATATTTACACTATTAAACCTTGTATATCCGTATCTGGGCACCCTAAGACAAACGCATTACCAGTAATAGTAAAAAAATGATTTACCCGTTAGATTATTCTGAATTTCCAGGTTACCATTAACACATGACGCTTCTGCAGGACTCGGACATTCCTTCACGGGACAGATGATGAACCACCTCTTTCCTGTATGCAAAACTGAAGGAAAGAAAAAGATGATCATTTCCAGATTGTCCATTTCAGACACCTCGAAGGTAAAAAAAAAATAAAAATAAAACTGCAGTAAACTTCATACCGTTCTGCTGATATACAGGAGTTTTTGCAGGATTGAGCGGATTTTCCTTTGGGGATAAAAAAGGGTAAAGACATTACAAAGTGTCCACTAGACTTAAAAACAGAGCCAAATAAAAATCTGACCACACAGACATGGTCCCCGATTCATCAAGATTGGCTTTTTTCATGCCCGTCTTGATGAAAAGTAACATGTGCCAAACTAAGAGGCCAGCGCCTCTTAATGAATTTGGTGCACCACCACAAGAAACGCAGTAAATCACACCAGTTTTTTGGCATAAATTAAGATGAATTTGTTGCCCGTGCCTCTTCTGGCTGACTGGGAGTGGAGTAAAAAGGCCGAAATTTGCAAATTTTTGAAGTACGAATTACGCAAAGTTTTTAAACTATTTCAAGCAGTTTTACTTCCCAATACTGCCGAGAACTGATGAATCTTGTACATTTAAAAAAAAAAAAAAACTCTTCAAGTTTGCTAATTTTTTTTAGAACATTAATGGGGTTACCCAGCACCCTTTTTTTTCCATATCTGGGGTGAAAGATGCCATTGTCGTTGTGTGGACGGTCTCGTCAGGTCTTGTGCAAAAATCCGATTCTACGTTGTAAGGCCGGGGTCACACGAGCATATATTCTCCTCATCGGAGACAATCAGGCTGATCAGGCTGCCTTTGACACAGTGGACCATTCCCTATTATTACAGACCCTCTTATCCCTTGGCATCACAGACTTGGCCCTATCCTGGATCTCATCATACCTAACAGACCGGACATTCAGCGTCTCCCACTCACACACCACCTCCTCACCTCGCCCCCTATCTGTCGGAGTCCCACAAGGTTCAGTCCTAGGACCCCTGCTCTTCTCCATTTACACCTTTGGCCTGGGACAGCTCATAGAATCTCATGGCTTTCAGTATCATCTCTATGCTGACGACACACAGATCTACATCTCTGGACCAGATATCACCTCCCTACTAACCAGAATCCCTCAATGTCTGTCCACTATTTCATCCATCTTCTCCGCTAGATTTCTGAAACTTAACATGGACAAAACAGAATTCATCATCTTTCCCCCATCTCACGTGACCCCCCCCAACGAACCTATCCATTAAAGTAAATGGCAGCCCACTCTCCCCAATCCCACAAGCTCGCTGCCTCGGGGTAATCCTTGACGCTGATCTCTCCTTCAAACCACATATCCAAGCCCTTTCCACTTCCTGCCGACTTCAACTCAAAAATATTTCACGAATCCGTTCATTCCTCAACCAAAAATATGCAAAAACCCTAGTCCATGCCCTCACCTCTCGCCTTGACTACTGCAACCTCCTGCTCTGTGGCCTCACCTCGAGCACTCTCGCACCCCTCCAATCTATTCTAAGCTCTGCTGCCCGACTAATCCACCTATCCCTCCGCTATTCCCCAGCTTCTCCCCTCTGTCAATCCCTTCACTGGCTCCCCATTGCCCAGAGACTCCAGTACAAAACCCTAACCATGACATACAAAGCCATCCACAACCTGTCTTCTCCATACAACTGTGACCTAGTCTCCCGGTACTTTCCTGCACGCAACCTCCGATCATCACAAGATCTCCTTCTCTACTCCCCTCTTATCTCTTCTTCCCACAATCGCATACAAGATTTCTCTCGCGCATCACCCCTACTCTGGAACTCTCTACCACAACATATCAGACTCTCACCTACCATCGAAACCTTCAAAAAGAGCCAGAAGACCCACCTCTTCCGACAAGCCTATAACCTGCAGTAACCACCGATCGACCAAACCGCTGCACGACCAGCTCTACCCTCGCCTACTGTATTCTCACCCATCCCTTGTAGATTGTGAGCCTTCGCGGGCAGGGTCCTCTCTCCTCCTGTACCAGTTATGATTTGTATGGTTTAAGATTATTGTACTTGTTTTTATTATGTATACCCCTCCTCACATGTAAAGCGCCATGGAATAAATGGCGCTATAACAATAAATAATAATAATAATAATAATAATAATAATAATAATAATGCAAAACACTCTGATCGGAGTGTGAACACAGTGTGATCCGATTCCCTCGAATGAAAAGATTTAAAAAAAAAAATGTCTCCATCTTCTCCATTCTGTCAGTCCTAAGACATCGTACTATACTCAGATGTCATCCGACAGCAGTCCAATGTTTTCCATTGACTCAATGCTTTGCATGGCCAAGTGCGATCCAAAGGTCAGGCCAAACTCAGGCATGTTGTCCAAGGATAAACATATATAAAAAATTGGACATTTGCACTGTTACGTATACTAACATTGGTCTGAGGGCAATCCGATGTTTTGTCGGATCACACTAGGACAGAAAATAAGTCTAATTAATAGGACCTGCTGCACGTGAACCGAAGCCACCGAGGCAATGTCAGCAGCACCTCTCACCTCCAGTAGTGGGCATGAGAGGTGTTTGCATAACGCGTAAGGCCATTGTTACCAACGGTCCTGAATTTGTTAGAACTGTCCACTTTTTCTAAAGCAATCCTGGCAATCTTAGGGCTTCCCTAGTTTAAAAAGTGGGCTACTTTCCCAGGTGGCCTCGAGAGCAGACTTCAATCTTTAATTTCTGGTATGGCATGACCCGCTGTAAAGGGGTCTCCCCTACAGCAGACTCGTATGTTAGGCCAAGCAGGACTCGGTTATAACATCCAAATTTCCAAAAACTGGGTGGTCTCCGTTTCCCGTTTTCAGTTTTGATGTGGCCAAAACTTGTTGCTCAGTCTCCACTTGAACGAAATTGGAGCAGTAGAAGCTTACACATAAATTCATAGCTTTATACATTTTTTTCCTATCATCATACAAGCGTAAAAGTGTGAGGCCAAGCAGCAATTGTTCTTCAATTCATTGTGTTAACATACGCGCGCTAAGCTTGGCAGGTTTACAACCCGTCAAATGGCACCAACATATAATTCTGTAAAAAGGATTAAATGTCTAATAAAATAAGAAAAGGCTGTAGTGGACATTTAGGAAGACCATGAGAATTATGCATTGCACATGCTTATTGCTTTGTGGCCAGACTTCCAATAAATTACTTTGCAATAAATCTGTAATTTATGCGGCTGAGAGCGGCAGGTGTTGACAGCCGGTGGGTGGACAGCAGTCAATTTCTTCCCAGGGATAGCTGTCATGTCACAGACATGTCTCTACTAAGCCATCACTGAAGGAACCAAAATAAAAAAAAAAAAAAAAAAAAAGAATTGCACTGTACCTCCCTCATTTCCACCCTGAAGGAGTCTGTTTGCTGAGGACTTGCCCCTTGATCGGAGCTTCTCTCCCCTTCTGCATCCTCACTCAGCATGTCCTCTGCCTTGTCGATCACATCCTTCATCTGCTCAATGAAAATCTCTTTCTCGGCCTGCAGTATGAATTCATTTTCCACCTGGAAGCATACGGAAATATTAATGCCTAAGGCTTCGAAATCTGAAGGAAAGAGATAACACAAAATGCTGCGATCCTACAACACTACATCTGCTAACATGTCTATCATCTGTGCATCCCTGCAGGAACATCCGCTGGCAAAATGGCAGAAGCTACGGCACACTGTGACCCCTAAAAAGAATGCAACTTTACAGCACAGTCGCGGATAAAGAAATAAGTAACTGCTGCCAAAATTATGATGTGGGCACTGAGGTGTGCAAAAAAGATGCAGGCACTTCTCTACGGTGGTCCACAGGTGTCCGTTTCTGGTCCTCTGCTGGATCACTTTCCCTAAAAGATCAAGTTTTCTTGGCCACGCATGTATATTTATGGCCGTCAACCCATCAACCTTATTTGGCCGACTGCCACCCCATCCGATACACATGTACTTTTGGGTTAGGGAGCAATCAAACGGCCGTATAAATCGGAACGAGATAGGAATGCAGAGCTACCTACATAGAAATATATGAAGCTGTCACGCTCTGGTCCAGAGAGCCACCGGCCAGTCCATGCACTGCGTTCTGACCATGTTCTATCTACGGCTGCATTTATAGATTCAGCAGAAATATAATTGTTGGATTAAAAATAGTAAATTTATAAGATCTTCACACCCACTCAGTTATAAGGTCGTACTCCAAATTTATTCCATTCCCATTTAGTTTGCAAGACTAGGTCTTACCAGCATTAAATAGCGCCACTTATCCATGAGTTAAGCAATTAAGACATTGATCGATTTTGGTGGTCACTTGTATACGAGGCCGAAAAGGTCAGCTTATTGGGATGTAAGGCCACATTGCTGTAGTCACAACACAAATGTTAATAGAACCTTAAATTTAAACTCGTAAAAAGTCAAATTAAGCTTTAACTTTTTTTTATATCTTTTTATGCTCTCCTAAAAGCAATGCTGATCAGTTTGAAGACCTCCAGTGATCACTCAAACTACAGGTCAGAAACACACAGCTGATATATGAGCGAGCACATAATGGTGTACAGGCAAAATAGAAGTCTACAGTCTACTATTCTATACCGGTATACAGAGTCTGCTATTCCATACAGATCTACACAGTCTGCTATTCCATACAGATCTACACAGTCTGCTATTCCATACCGGTATACACAGTCTGCTATTCCATACCGGTATACAGAGTCTGCTATTCCATACAAATCTACACCGTCTGCTATTCCATACCGGTATACAGAGTCTGCTATTCCATACCGGTATACAGAGTCTGCTATTCCATACCGGTATACAGAGTCTGCTATTCCATACCGGTATACAGAGTCTGCTATTCCATACAGATCTACACAGTCTGCTATTCCATACAGATCTACAGTCTGCTATTCCATACCGGTGTACATAGTCTGCTATTCTATACCGGTCTACACAGTCGGCTAGTCCACACCTGTCTACACAGTCGGCTAGTCCATACCGGTCTACACAGTCGGCTAGTCCATACCGGTCTACACAGTCGGCTAGTCCATACCGGTCTACACAGTCGGCTAGTCCATACCGGTCTACACAGTCGGCTAGTCCATACCGGTCTACACAGTCGGCTAGTCCATACCGGTCTACACAGTCGGCTAGTCCATACCGGTCTACACAGTCGGCTAGTCCATACCGGTCTACACAGTCGGCTAGTCCATACCGGTCTACACAGTCGGCTAGTCCATACCGGTCTACACAGTCGGCTAGTCCATACCGGTCTACACAGTCGGCTAGTCCATACCGGTCTACACAGTCGGCTAGTCCATACCGGTCTACACAGTCGGCTAGTCCATACCGGTCTACACAGTCGGCTAGTCCATACCGGTCTACACAGTCGGCTAGTCCATACCGGTCTACACAGTCGGCTAGTCCATACCGGTCTACACAGTCGGCTAGTCCATACCGGTCTACACAGTCGGCTATTGTGAGCATGCCCATTGCCTGAGCACTTTTTTTCTGACGAGCCAAGCATTTCTAGCCCCCATCCACCCCCCAAAAGATTTGAGAAAAGTTTAGCTACAACTTAAATTTCTGTCAGGAAAAGTTCATTCAACAGGATAGCTGTCAGGCCCCCCCAATGAGTCTAAGGATGACGAAACGCATTGGGGGACACTATTCTTAGAAGGGGCATTTTTTTGGTGCGGCAATGGATTATACATGCCACTGAGGTCTTGAGCCTCTAAACTCGACTGCAGGAGTCGGTAGACACTCCGGTCCTCAGATGAGTATAACTTTGATTTACTTCACGGTACTCACTATGAGAATGTAAAACACGCATGCCTGAATTGAATTTACTTTATGGATATATTAATTTTTTACTCAGTGAGTAAAATCATGTGTGGTAAGATCGGGATTTGAGTAAAAGGTCCCGTGTTGTGTGATCATATTGTAATCGTTGCATAGATAAATCGCCAGTAAACATATGAATGATAGCAAATTCAGTTTTGAAAGAGGAATGAAGAGTACAAGGTATTTTCTTTAAATACTCTTATGGGAACTGAAAAAAGTGATAAACTAATAGTCATTGCATAGCTATTCAACATCATTCATTTGTATGTGACCCATTTGGAACAGGGATCATTATTATTGTTGGTATGAGGACATTAATAAACAACAATAAGAGAACCTA
Organism: Dendrobates tinctorius; assembly: GCF_039654945.1. NCBI lineage: Eukaryota > Metazoa > Chordata > Amphibia > Anura > Dendrobatidae > Dendrobates > Dendrobates tinctorius. Next base: position 11,480,629 of record NW_027361706.1, on the reverse strand, counting down.
AAAATCTCATACAATCAGTTGACATTTCATTGGCGTCTCGATTGTGATATATGGCGGTTATATACCATTGCTATTTTACTTGCACTCTTCTTTGGCACTAGCACTTTTTGCACTCTTTTTGATTTTTTAAATAGTTTATTAAAGGTTATGTTTTAAGGCCCGAAATTTGCTGACACACATTTTGAATTTAGTTTGGGTATATTCAAACCCTCGCTGACAAAACATAAGTCTCCTCTTAGCCTTCTTTTTTGCAACCTAAGCATTCCCAGATCCTTTAACCGTCGTTCCTCGTAGGACATACTTTGCAGTCCGCTCACCATCCTGGTAGCTCTTCTCTGAACTTGCTCCAGTTATTCAATGTCTTTTTTAAAATGTGGTGCCCAGAACTAGACGCAGTATTCCAGATGAGGTCTGACCAAGGAGTAGAGGGGGATAATTACTTCATGTGATCTAGACTGTATGCTTCTCTTAATACATCCTAGAACTGTGTTTGCCTTTTTTGCTGCTGCTTCACACTGTTGACTTATGTGCAGTCTGTGATCTATTAGTATACGCAAGTCTTTTTCACAAGTGCTGTTGCTTAGTTCTATTCCTCCGCTTCTATATATGTAAGATTTCACTGCCTGGGGAACATGGGGCGTGGTGTTCCCCAGTTACAACTTACCAGGCAACGCTAGACGCTGCTGTGTCTGGTACTAGTCAGTGATGGGATTGTGTCCATTCTGCTAAGCAAGTTAGCAGGGAATGGTTATCTGGGGATGATTGGGAGGTATGCAGCTCCTATGTGCTTTGGAGGTGAGTGGTGCTGAAAATATTGGTAGCTATCTTTTCAGGGTTTTCCTTAGGGTTCTTCTCCTGGTATCTTTATGATACAATCCTAGGGTTTCTTGAAGACGCACCCATGTGGTTCTTGGCTAGGCACCGGCCGCGTCACCAGATGCAGCTGCCAGGCGACAAAGGGCCACGGGAAGGGCTCTGCCAAAGTCCCCCTTCCATCTCTGGGAGTTGGGTGAAGAATATTCACAGCCCTCAAGGGCTCGCCTAGCTGGGCAGCTTCCGCCAACTGCGTCTGTGGCTGCACATTTGCTAGTTTGGTGCCAGTCTTGCTGGGTCTCTATGCATAGCACATAACAATTTTTAAAACTTTTAGCCATAATATAACCATTGCAATATCCCCCATTAGATTTACCATGTATGTAGCAATTTCTTCTGGTGCGTCACCATCCAAATCAAACTTAAAGGTTACCATTTTATGGTTGTGTGTTTCTAGCTGACATTCTACCATTTTGTCTCCAGTGTTGGACACCTATAGGAAATATCAAGAAAATAAGATAAAAAAAAAAATAAAAAACACATGAAAGAAAGGCATCAATCCACAAAAAATGCAGGGTTCCATACCTTGGCAATTGCTTGTAAAAGGATAAAAAAAAAAGTTTACAATTTCCACACATTTATTGTTCATGTAGTTATTCTAAAATTTAGCAACATCCTGGAAGTCAATGCATTAGTAATGAGAAAGTAGAGAAATCAATTATTCCGTTTCACACATACCACTCGCAATTTACACTCTGTCATACTGGTTATCATTTCATTACATTGGGCATGGTCTTACATTGAGAATGGTTAGTTTGGGTTTATTGGTCTTTTCCTGCCGGGAGCGAGTGCGAGACGACCTTCGGTGATGTTTCCTTGCTGGTTTTCCATCTTGCTTACCGCTACCATGGATGCCCTCATACCCATCACTCATTTCTTTACCAGATGCAGCATCAGAACCTATAAAGCTTTAAGAAGAGACATAAAAGTGTGCCTGCTTACTTACACATCCCTCGGCTAAAATTCCAAACAAAAGTCCAGTTATTTTTCCCCTCCATGCACCCACTACCTAACTGTCCATCACACTTTGCACTCATCTTATACATAGTTTACTGAATTCCCTACAGTTCACACCCCTGCATTTTTTTTTGTCAACCTCCATTTTGATTCGCAGATTTCACCTTACACTTTAATCCTCTATGCAGTGCTATAAATCCTATCTGTATCTGCACAGCACCACATGACTTGCTCGTGCCAGTAACATCTATGTCAGCTGTAGCGGTACTGTGAACATCTTTCCCCTCATTTTGTGTTAAATAAGGTTATATATCTTAAGTAAACAGTCAGGAAGCTAAACTGATCCACTGCATTATAATCGTGACTTGAGCTGTCTAATCATCATCAGTAATGGTGATAGGAATATCTGTTCCCAATGAAGGGAACTTCACTGGTATAGTTCATGCAGTTACATCATACTGGAAATTCTGGCCACTGAGATGGTGACCTCTTCAGAGAACATGAAGCCATGTAGTTCAACTACTGAGAAGAAGGAAGCGCTTAAAGGGGTGGTCCGAAACACAAATTAAGATTCATGTTAAATCTTTTTTTAATGCCATAATCTAAACAATTTTCTAATATAAGTTAATAAAAATGTATCTCTCCTTCTCGTAACTACACTAACTGCTTTTCTTTTCCTACTTTCTTTTTTATGACACTTCTTTTGAGAATCCCAGTGCATGCAAATGAAGCATCATCAGAGGACAGAGGCTGAGGTCACTTCTGCAGGCTCTGCGACCTCTCTGAGACAAAGAGTCATCATTGATCTTCATTTTAGTGGCTAGTCTCTGCGCGATGTGCACAATGACAGTGTGCTCTCTCACTGGCTCAGATCAGCTGTAACGAGCCGGCAGGAGAGTGCACTGTCAGCACATGTCAGAATACCAGTCGTGCGGAGACCATCGCCCCAGTGACAGTGTATAAATCATTTAGCTACTGCCATCTTACTTTGTATATAAAAAAAAAAAAAAAAAAAAGACCTTTGATCTCCAATAAAACTGACCTACTCCATGGGTTGATATATATTTAATTTTTATAATATTTTTTTTATTTTGATTATCTTTTTTAGTTTTTTTAAGCAAGGAGATAATCTAAAAAGCCCTTGTTTATCATAAGAGAAGGAGCAGACACCGACTGGAGAGGGTCAATATATGGGGTCTTTGCAGTCTGATAGCTCATCATAATGCAAAATTCCACCTACTTTGGAGGTAGTAGTGGGACCCTTTAAAGCTACACTGGTTGCATCCATGGTATGTACGACTGCGTAAGTGGCATTGTGAACATGACTCCATAGAATTGAGACAAAATGTTGCATGTTTAAGTGACTAAAGGGCTTATAATGCCATGACAAAGGACCAAGTAGGTCTGAAACACGTTCCCCAGGAGCGCAGCGGATATTTAATCTCTGCCTTTTTAGTTTTTGTGCTGTGGAGTTCAACCATTTTTGCACCTTTTATACTACTGGGTCAATAAAGCAATTATTTTAAGAAGATGCGAGTGACGTCTGTCTTTTGGACTGCTGATATCGCTTGCGTATTTTGCCGTGCACCCGCACAGGTGAGCCGATTGCTCCTTTTTCATACTCACTTGTCACAGCTTTGATTTGACGCCAGAAGATTCTCTTGTAATATCATATCCTAAAATAAAATAAAAATGGGATAAAATAAAATTATAAAATTTGTGACCCTATAAAATCATGTTTGACCAAAAGAATCACCTATGTTCTAATTTACAATATAAAAGTGAAAAAATAAAAATAAGCACCTCTTGACTGGGATCTGTGTACTGCCGGATGGCTGAACTCGGATGTTCAGCAAAAGTCGCCTCCGTTACGGCATGTGGGTACGATACTTGTGCAAGTGGATCTTGCCCTTGCATAGGAGGTGGAGTGTCATTTGGGAGATTCACAGGTGGTGACATCACCGATGCAACGGGCATCATTTTTATGGGCGTGCCCAGGTCCACCGAATACTGCGGAAGACCAATGACCTGGACAACATAGGGGGCACATATTTATATTATGTCACTTTACATCCAGAAACACAGCCTGCTAAATTAATATTAGTAGCAGGTTTAAAACCATGAAAAAAAAAACACCACCATAAGATAAAAATACAAAAGTAACTTCTATAAGGAGTTCCAACTAAGTCCATACCTCACTGACCATTTGCACCAATCCCAAAATTAAGTCTCCTAAATACAATAATTTGGTAGATTAACAGATCCTTAAAATGATGATGTGTAATGCAAATAAGAAGGATACCAAAAGAAAAATGTGTATAAAAAAAAAAAAAAAAAAAAAAAAAAAAAGATCACACATGCCAGGTATCAGCATATGTATCTTTTCTAATTAAAAGGGGATGTTCAGCCTGTGAACCATTCCTGACACGCACCTTTCAGTAAAGGGTCAGCCATGTACAGTATGTAAAGTAGTGGTACATTTTGGATCAATAATTGGTGAAGTTTGGACGAGGGATTAATCAGTTCATTTAAGGTCTGGGTAAAAGGGGTTGGGAAGCTCAGTGGTCCAGCTCAAAAGAAAAGAGGTGCTATAGGTGCATAACAGACAATCTTGCTTTCTCAAAAAAAATAACTGTAAAATATCCCAAAATACTAACAGCCATCACTTCCACCTAAAGTCAATGCCTGATGTGTATCAGTGTAGTGGACTTCAGGAAAGATACATTTTTAATTTCCACTCTGCTCACCTCTCACACATGTCCAACCACCCGAGGTTTTTAATCACCACCCTTTAGACCAGTGCTCCCCAACTCTGGTCCTCAAGAGCCACCAACAGGTCATGTTTTCAGGATTTCCTTAGTATTGCACAGGAGATAATTGCATCATCTGGACAGGCAAGAATTCCATCACCTGTGCAATACTAAGGAAATCCTGAAAACACGACCTGTTGGTGGCTCTTGAGGACCAGAGTTGGGGAACACTGCTTTAGGCTATAAGAACTCACAGGGGGTCAAAGCGCGTCAGTCATGTGATTATTCATGGGGGCGTGGCCTGCATGCAGACCAGAGAGCCCACATAACTCACAGGCTCCTGCTTCTCCGGACTTAAACCGGCTAATAACAGCACTGTATATTACCTCTCCTCCCTGTGCACAGCAACGGCTCCTGGAATGTCCTGGGCACATGATGACCTGAGGGAGAGCGCAGAAACGCAGTTCCCCGCCGAAGCTCCCGGACTTCTTCCCCCGAGGACAAACTGCACATGCTGCAGGTAAAATGGCTGCGGCTTCCCCCTCAGCTTTCTCCCACTCATCGGGTGGCTCTGGGGGGAGGGGGCTTCTGAGACTCACAGCAACCTGTCTCCTATTACTAAAGGAGACATGAGAGACTTTCTGGCCTCCATTCGTGCTTCCCTAAAGGAAGATATGCAGTCCATGCTGCAAGAGATTAGAGGGGAAGTCTCGTCCCTGGGGGAGAGAACTGCTCATGTTGAGAGCAAGATGGCTGAATATGCCAAGACTATAAATGCACTAGTGGATGAGAACGAACCTTTGAGAAAGGATATGGCTGTGGTCCAGGATAAGATGTATGATCTGGTAGATCACGGAGGAATAATGTGCGTGTCAGGGGCATACCGGAGGACATTCCAGATAAGGATCTGGCTGACTTTTTGCTTAAATTCATGCAAACTGTATTCCCAACCTTGCTCCCCAGGGATTTCCTGATTGACAGGATACATAGACTCCTCAAACCCCGGAATGTGGACCCAGCCTTGCCCAGAGACGCTTTGGTGCGCGTCCACTTCTATACTACCAAAGACGCCTTCATGTAGGGGATGAGGAAACCCCCTGAGCTCCCTGCTGAATACCAAGGCTTACAGGTGTTCCCAGATTTATCAGTGTCCACACTGGCAAGGAGGCGAGAATTCGCTCGCTCATGTTTGTAAAGCATTACGTGATGTTCATATCCGATACAAATGGGGATTCAATCCTATCAGGCTGATAATATCTTATGAAGGTCGTGGTGTGGTCTGCCAATCTCCCAAACAGGCTGAGAACAAGCTAACCGATTGGAAGATTTCCTTTGCTCCCCACCAGAACCCGATGGGAAAGAAAATTGTTCAGGACTGGATTCAAACTTGAAGAGGAAGATGAGATGCTGCCGGATGCAGGACTCTGCTGTGAGGGTGCTACGGATTTTGTTACCGTTTTTTTTTTCTTTTTGCTCCAGCACCCCGTCCAAGATAACTCTCGGTTATTTTCCATCTTTTTGGGAGTGAACCTTGGAACTGCCCTGAGCTGGCATTTACCTGCAGTCTAAGACTGACCACTCAGGCGTTTCACTGCCTGACTAGCCTGGCCTTTGGCCTAGTGGCTGCATGACTTTGTGTTTAGAATTTTTTTTACTTTTCTCTGTGTTTTGTTTCCCTTGACTCCTGTTTTTTAGGTGCACCTCCGAGATGGGTCTTTTTAATGTGGTTCTCTATGTTGCCAACACACGAGCCCAGATGCGGATGATGTGGGTTCATGAAGATGTATGTGTGATAGCAAGTTTTATAATGTATAATTGTAAGTGTTACCATTATGTCTTTAAATGTTAGGGGGTTGAATTCCCCCTGTAAGAGGTCCATCCTATGGAAGGAGGTGAAAAAAATCAGGTGCAGAGATTATCTGCCTGCAGGAGACGCATCTGATAGAAGCTGATAATTTTAGGCTGCGTCACCCACAGTTCTCTAATATTTACTATGCTAATAATAACACTAAAAAGGCTGGGGTGTGCATCATCTTTAAAAATACATTAGCCATTAATTGTATTCGGAAGGTAGCGGATCCTGCGGGCAGATTTCTGTCCCTCGTATGCACATTGAATGGCGAGTTGCACACTATCACAGTCATCTACGCCCCAAATCATTCGCAACAGACATTTATCCGCAAAGTACTACATAGAGTGGATGGCCTGGCGCAGGGTGAAAAGATATACTGTGGAGACTTTAATCTTCCCATGGACAGGGATCTAGACTGCTCACGAGGTGGCATTCGGCCTAGGGGGGAGTTGAAAGGCATTGCCAAAGAATATCATCTACACGATTTCTGGAGGTACTCCCACGCGAGTGAAAAAGATTATACCTTTTATTCCTTCCGACACCGTACATATACTCGGATAGACCATATTCTGGTGGATACTTCGGTTCTTCCTAGGTGCGTCTCCTCCAGCATAGGACTAATTACCTGGTCTGACCATGCTCCCATTGTGTTAGTTAGCGTTAAAACATCATGCAAACCCTGCTTTTCGGTGGCGTCTGAACCGGTCTCTTTTACTAAATGAGAAGGTGATGTGTGATATCTCTACTGAGTTGACTCACTACTTCCAGGTTAACGATAATGGGGGAAGTTTCAGATGAAACGCTATGGGCTGCGCATAAAGTGGTTATACGGGGATATCTCATACAACAAGCCTCCATACTGAAGCGTAATAGAGGGATACGGGATGACCTCTTAACTAGACTTGACCAGTTGGAATCACTGAATAAAACTTCACCCTCGCAGGCATTGTCGGATGAGATATACGGGGTTCGCTTTCAGTTGCGGGAGGTTTTGCTTTCTGCCTATGCCCGTAATTTACATAAGCTTAAAACTCACTTTTACGTCACTGGAGATAGGGCGGGAGCGATACTGGCCCGTAGGGTATGTAAACGAGAGGCTAAATCCAGAATAGATGGTTTACAAGATCAGAATGGGTGTCTGGTTAGGAATCCGATTAACATCGCGGAGACATTTGTAAAGTACTACTCCCATTTATATAACGTACATTCTGACCCGCAGACCCGTCAACCTACTCAGGTAGCAATCGATTCATATCTGCAATCAGTTAATTTACCGCGTGTATCCCAAGAACAATTATTATTGTTAAATGCCCCATTTACAGAAGAGGAGATCAAAAAAACTATTAAAAGCAGTAAGCTACACACCGCGCCTGGTCCGGATGGACTTTCAAATGAATATTATCGCACTTTTCAGGAACTTCTGGCCCCATATCTATTGAGGTTGTTTTCAAGTTGGCGGGATTCAGGCAAAGTTGCTGCCCCTAATTTGGAAGCTACTATTACCACTCTCCCTAAGCCAGGTAAGACCCCTGATAGTCCTGGGAATTTTAGACCCATTGCTTTATTGAATTGTGATTTAAAGATCTATACCAAATTTCTAGCCTCCCGCCTTCATTTGATAATCCCCGCTCTTGTCTCTCCTGACCAGGTCGGTTTTGTGGCCGGCCGGGAAACCAAGGATGGTACCCGTCGAATGTTGAATCTCATTAGGGTGGCGGAACTGTCGGGCCTTCCCAGTGCATTCCTGTCCTTGGACGCTGAGAAGGCCTTTGATAGGGTGCACTGGGGATATTTGGGAAGTGTTCTTAGGAAGTTTGGTTTGGAGGGCCCCATCCTTTCGGCGATTTTAGCCATATATTCCATATTCCACCCCATCAGCCAGAGTCGTAGCCTCTGGGTTTGTATCTACCCCCTTTTTGATCACTAACGGGACGCGACAGGGATGCCCACTATCCCCCATTATATTTGCATTATGCATGGAGCCACTGGCAGAGAAAATCCGTCTTAACTCTGATATCTCAGGTCTGATGGTGGGCCCGGCTGCTCACAAGATCGGTCTTTACGCGGACGACGTTATAATAGCCTGTGTGGACCTGGAGCGGCCGTTTTCGGCCGTCATGGTTGAACTAGTGGAGTTTGCGTCAGTATCCTATTACAAATTGAATGCATCCAAATCACTTGTATTCCCTGTCGCGGTTCCTTTGGTCACCAAAGCTGAATTAGAGAATAAGTTTCCCTTTCGTTGGACTGATCAGGGTATCCCTTACCTTGGTATAAAGCTTACACACTCTCAACATATCTTAGAGACGAACTATACTGCTTTATTCAGACAGATAAAGACCGAGCTGGACACCTTACATCTGTTTATGACCTCCTGGGTGGCTAGAATTAATATTTTCAAGATGAAAATTCTCCCCAAGATATTATATTATTTCAGATGTCTCCCTTTGAGGGTCCCAAGCAAAATGATAACAAACCTTCAGCACTTAAATACATATGGGCCCACGAAACTCCTCGAGTGGCCAAGTCCCTTTTGTATTACCCTTATGATCTGGGGGGAATGGGATTGCCAAATTTGATGGCGTATTATAAGGCCTCAGTGGTAGCGGGGCTGCGGGATTGGTGGCAGCTAGATAAGGATCATAGATGGTTGCAAATCGAAAATTTCTATGCGACTAGAGGCTCCACCCAATTTATGTTAGAGGTTGAAGCCTTTGAGCCGCGGCCTTGTAATCTCCCTCTACCAACCATGTCCATTGCACTGCATTTTTGGAGACAGATGGTCCCGACTCTTATTAAAATCCCGTTAACTGAAGCGTCATTGAAGGCGCTAGAATTACATATGCCGTATATAGATTTACAGCCATGGGTACTGGCTGGGGTAAAATCACTTCATCAGCTGTGTGACGGCACAGCGATTAAGCCGTTTGACCGCCTAGTTGCAAAACACCCAGATATTCGACATAGATTTTATCAGTTTTTGCAACTAAGACATCTTATACACACTACACAACCATCGTACTTCTTTAATTCTAACCTAGACCGTACAGTAAATGGCCTTTTCCTGGTGCTCGGACCCAGCGTCGGACTGGCCCACCGGAGAACCGGAGGATTCTCCGGTGGGCCCTGGCATCTGGTGGGCCCTGGCACCTGCTGGCATACAGGGCCAGCAGTTGCCTAGGGCCCCTGCTGCTCCAGGGGCCCCCAGCCAGTGGTGTGTTGCACACCATGCAGCTGCTATGGGGGCCCCTGCCAGCGGAGCAGCAGCGGGTGTCAGGAGGGAGGAGCCCCTGTCCCCGCTGCTAAAGAGAAATGAATATTCACTGCGAAGCAGTGAATATCATTTCACAGTCTCCACCCCCAGAGGCCCCGCCCCCAGCCCAGTAAGCCGCTCTGCAGCTGTAAATCAGGGCCGGCGCCGCCCTCAGTCCTCTCTGCTCCTGACTCACAGCCAGTGCGCGATGACGTCACTACATCGCGCACCCGCTGTGTGTCTGGCAGAGGGGGCAGCTCCTGACACTGAAGCCGGGATCAGCGTGGGAGCGAGGAGGAGAGGTGAGTATTGTTGTTTGTTTGTTTTTTTATATCACTCTCGCTCTCTCTATCTGTCTCTATCTATCTATCTCTATATATCTCTCTCTCTCTCTCTATCTCTATCTATTATCTATATCTATTTCTATATCTCTCTCGCTCTCTCTCTATCTATCTTTCTATCTCTATCTATTATCTATATCTATCTATCTCTATATCCATCTCTATCCATTATCTATATCTATCTATTTCTATATCTATCTATCGCTCTATCTTTATATCTATCTTTCTATCTCTACATCTATCTCTATATCTATCTATCTCTATATCTTTCTATATATATCTCTATATCTATCTATTATGTCTATCTATCTCTATATCTATCTATCTTACTCTATATATCTATTATCTCTATATTTATTATCTATCTAGCTACCATCTATATCTATCTTTATCTATATATATCTCTATCTAATATCTATATCTATCTATATACCTATCTATTTATATATCCGTTATCTATCTCTATATCTTTTCTCTGTATCTATCTATCTCTATATCTATATCTATCGCTCTATCTTTATATCTATCTTTCTATCTCTATATCTATCTATCTATCTCTTTCTATATATATCTCTATATCTATTATGTCTATCTATCTATCTC